>NC_044369.1:18446458-18762292 GCF_007364275.1 Archocentrus centrarchus
CTCTCCAATGGACGTCCAATCTCTCTTCACTCCTTGTCCTAACAGCATCATAGTCAAAGAAAAACCATGCTACGGCGGGGGAGCACAAGAATAGCGTCTTGAAGCATAGCTCGAACCTGATGTAGCAGAAGAAAAGCTCGGAGAGAAAGTTTTGAGCGCACAGATGATGATAACCAGCGTTCCCTGTCTTTCGAGGATGAGACCTTTCTAAGGATAATGGAAAAGGAAGTTCCACCAGGATGAAAGTAATAACTGGATCGCTCCTTTACCGTTCAAGTCCCCGCGCTTGCACTCCCAAATAACCGAGACCAAGCACTGTCCTAGACTCAATTCATTGAGACGCAACTTGATCAATAAACCTCAAGTGAAAGAACAGTTCTCAGAGTTTATGGACAAGCTGTTTGAGAACAATCACGCAGAGATCGCTCCACCCATTGTCGACAATACTGAGTGCTGGTACCTGCCCATTTTCGGAGTATATCATCCCAGAAGCCCGGTCAGATACGGGTAGTTTTTGATTCCAGTGCAGGGCAATGTGGTGTGTCACTCAACTCAGTACTGTTAACGGGCCCAGATCTCAATAATACCCTCCTCGGTGTGCTGATCCAGTTAGGAAAGAGCTAATTGCAGGCTACTGCTGACATCCAGCAATGTTTTACGGATTCCTAGTCAGACCAGACCACAGAGATTATCTGAGGTTCCTGTGGCATAAGGACAACGACTTGTCAAAAGAGGTGCAGGAGTACCCGCATGCGGGTGCATGTTTTTTGGCAACAGCCCGTCACCAGCGGTAGCCATCTATTGCCTACGAAGAGCCATCCGGAAAGGCGAGACAATTTTGGAGCAGACACAACGCACTTTGTCGAGAGACATTTTTATGTGGACGACGGGTTGTTTTTCGCTTCCCACTGAGTCTGCAGCCATCGATCTGCTCAAACGCACATGTGCACCCTTAGCTGAGTCCAATCTTAAGCTCCACAAAATTGCCTCAAACAGTGTCTCAGTCATGCAAGCCTTCAATCCAGAAGATCTAGCCTCTGGCGTCAAAGAATTGAGTCTCGGTGATGATGCTTTACCGGATCAGAGAAGTCTAGGGATGTGCTGGGACATAAACACTGACTCATTTACATTCAAGGTAGCTGTTAATGACAAACCCTACACCCGCCGCGGGGTCCTCTCGGTGATTAACAGTATCTTTGACCCCTTGGGACTAGCATCTCCAGTGACGATCAAAGGCAGACTTTTGTTACGCAAAATGTCAATTGGAGTTCAAGACTGGGATGCTCCTCTCCCTCAAGACAAAATGGACACATGGGAGATATGGAAAATGTCCCTCCAAGATCTGAGCAGCCTCAGAGTGCCGCGCTGCTACGTACCAGCCGCCCTTTCCAAGTCCACCTACACTGAATTGTGTGTTTTTTTGTGATGCATCAATTTGGGCTATAGCAGCAGTGGCATACTTGAAAACAGTCAATGCAGAGGGTCGATGCGAAGTTGGCTTTGTGCTCGGAAAGGCAAAACTTTCACCACAGCCAGAACCTACAATACCTCGCCTTGAACTCTGTGGGGCAGTTCTAGGAGTGGAGATGGCGGAGCTCATTCTGGAAGAACTTGATCACAAACCAAACGCTGTCAAGTTCTACTGCGACAGCAGAGTGGTTCTTGGGTATGTTTGCAATGATTCGAAACGCTTTTATGTCTACGTACATAATCGAGTTCACCGAATACGCCAGTCTACATCCCCTGAACAGTGGCATTATGTCACATCAGAGCAAAACCCAGCCGATCTAGCTACCCGGTCAGTACCTGCATCCCAGCTCATGGACACCATGTGGTTTAAGGGACCAGACTTCCTTTACAAACTACCTGAACCGGACACGCATGAATCATTCAAGTTGATCGAACCTGAAATGGACGCTGAAATCCGACAAGTTGCTACTTTCGCTACACAGGTTAAGCGGGGCAGACTCACGACAGAACGCTTCCAACGCTTCTCAAGCTGGAACTCACTGGTACACACCATTGCCTTCTTAATTCACCAAGCTCGTTCTCACTCATCAAGCAACTTTTCCAACCATCCATGCAGAGGCTGGCATGGATGCAGAATTCCACACACTCCAGAGGAGCTGGATGCTGCCAGTAATATCATTCTCCAGTCCGTTCAGAAGGATGCCTTTCTTGATGAATATGCTGCTCTCCAAGCCAATGAAACCGTCCACAGCTCAAGCTCCATTGTGACTCTCGATCCCTATATAGATGGAGGCCTCATCAAAGTTGGGGGTCGCCTCAAACATGCTTCACTGGACACAGCATCTAAGAATCCAATCATCCTACCAGGCAACCATCACGTGTCAAAGTTGCTTGTCCTTCACTATCACACTAAGGTTGTGCATCAAGGAAGGCAGTTCACAGAAAGTGCAGTTAGGCAAGCCAGATTGTGGATTGTAGGATGCAAAAGGCTGGTCTCATCTATTATCCACCACTGTGTAACGTGCAAGAAACTCAGAGGAAAACTAGAGACTCAAAAGATGTCAGATCTCCCGCCTGAGAGACTCAACACATGTCCTCCATTTTCGTATGTCGGGTTGGACGTGTTCGGCCCATGGTCAGTGGTCACTCGACGCACGAGAGGTGGCGCAGCACAAAGCAAGAGGTGGGCAATACTTTTTACGTGTATGACCACAAGAGGTGTACACATTGAAGTCATTGAATCTATGGATGCTTGCAGCACCATAAATGCAATACGCAGATTCTTTGCGATACGAGGTCTGGCAAAACAAATGCGATCAGATAGGGGCACCAACTTCATCGCAGCAAGCGTGGAGCTTGGTATGACACAACCAATCAAGAACCCTCCCAACATTGTCAACTATCTCCACGCCAATGGTTGTACATGGGAGTTTAATCCTCCACATGCCTCCCACATGGGGGGTATCTGGGAAAGGATGATTGGGGTAACTCGCAGAATATTGGATTCTATGCTCTTGCTCAACAAACACACCCGTCTAACACACGAAATGCTTTGTACCCTGATGGCTGAGGTATCATCAATTATCAATGCAAGGCCCTTGGTTCCGATCTCAACAGATCCTTCCTCACCATTCCTACTGTGCCCTGCAATGATGTTGACCCAGAAGCAGCACATTCCTTCTCCACCAGGAGATTTTTGTGGAAAAGACATGTTCAAAAACCAGTGGAAACAGGTGCAGGCACTCTCCAACGAGTTCTGGAGTCGCTGGAAGAACGAATATCTCAACACCCTCCAATCAAGGCGCAAGTGGCATAGAACACACCGCAATCTTCAGCCAGGTGACATTGTGCTGTTGAAACAAAATCAAGCACCCAGAAACGAATGGACAATGGCCATCGTCACAACCACTTTTCCAAGCAGCGACGGGAAAGTCAGAAAGGTGGAAGTGAGGACATCATCCCAGGGTGTCTCAAAGACTTATTTGCGCCCCATCTCAGATGTTGTTGTGCTCTTAAAGAATGAAGAGACTGATAAAAAGTAGTGGCATCAGTAATGCCAGGCGGGGAATGTTCTGCCCAACGCAAAGGTTAAGAAATAGTTCATAATAATTCAGTGATAAAAAATGTCATAATTCATCTGCAGTAATTCATGTTAAAAAAGATGGTCATTTAGTTAAAAAAACTTATATAGTCAGTGTTGGTTATCTGTATTTTATCTTGAAGGTGAATTCTGAGGTAGCAATGCATTGTGGGTAGCGGAAGCAGAGCTTAGTGGAGGAAAAACGTTTGTAGCGAAAAACCTGCCAATCCATGCTTAAACTTCACCTCCTGTGTCCTAAATCTTTATTTGCACCTTCGAAAGCAATGGCTGTAAGTCTGATCTATGTTCTGGTTAATATTATATGGTTATAAGAGCCGATTTAGAGATCGTTTTGTGAATGTGTTGATACCAGGCCTTATCCCAGGGGCTCATTTTGCTTTGTGCTCTGTATATTAGCATAGCAACGATGCTAATGATCTAATTAGCATATGAAAAGATTGCTAATATGCTGTTGATCTTTAGTAACAGCCAAAGTTAATTCTTATGCATGCTTTCTGGCACTAGCAATTTTATTTGGTGCATTTATTTCACATAGCAAGAGCTGATGTATATTTTATTTTCTGTTTATTTTCTAGTTTCACTCGACCTTGTTCATTGAGCTTTCAAGCCACAATTGTAAAGAATTGTAAGCTGTCAAGAAGACTGTAATAAAGGAGCAAGACGCTCAGTTCCTGGCTCATGAATATCGAGTTTGGGTTGCTGTTGATCTGCGTTAACATACACAGTGTATCCAACACGTAGTGATAACAGTACAGACACCATGTTTCTAAGATTTGTGGGGCCGAGAACAAGAATTTCTGTTTTATCTGAATTTAGAAGCAGGAAATTAGAGGTCATCCAGGCCTTAATATCTTTAAGACATTCCTGCAGTTTAACTAATTGATGTGTGTCATCTGGCTTCATTGATAGGTAAAGCTGAGTATCATCTGCATAACAATGAAAATTGATGCAGTGCTTTCTAATAATACTGCCTAAGGGAAGCATGTATAATGTAAATAAAATTGGTCCTAGCACAGAACTCTGTGGAACTCCATAATTAACCTTAGTGTGTGAAGAAGACCCCCCATTTACATGAACAAATTGGAGTCTATGAGATAAATATGATTCAAACCACTGCAGTGCAGTACCTTTAATACCTATAGCAAGCTCTAATCTCTGTAATAAAATGTTATGGTCAACAGTATCAAAAGCTGCACTGAGGTCCAACAGGACAAGAACAGAGATGAGTCCACTGTCAGAGGCTCTAAGAAGATCATTTGTAACCTTCACTAATGCTGTTTCTGTATTGTGATGAATTCTGAACCCTGACTGAAACTCTTCAAATAAACCGTTCCTCTGCAGATGATCAGTTAGCTGTTTTACAACTACTCTTTCAAGAATCTTTGAGAGAAAAGGAAGGTTGGAGATTGGCCTATAATTAGCTAAGACAGCTGGGTCAAGTGATGGCTTTTTAAGTAGCGGTTTAATTACAGCCACCTTGAAGGTCTGTGGTGCATAGCCAACTAATAAAGACTGATTGATCATTTTTAAGATTGAAGCATCAATAATTGGAAAGACTTCTTTGAACAGTCTAGTAGGAATGGGATCTAACAAACATGTTGCTGGTTTGGAGGAAGTAACTATTGAAGTTAACTCTGAAAGATCAACTGGAGCAAAAGAGTAAACAAATACCAGCAGTGCTGAAAGCAGCCGAACATGAAGAATAATCTTTGAGATGGTTATAAATAATTTTTTCTCTAATGTCTAAAATTTTATTTGTAAAGAAATCCATGAAGTCACTAATAGTTAACGTGAAAGGAATATTCGGCTCTACAGAGCTCTGACTCTTTGTCAGCCTGGCTACAGTGCTGAAAAGAAACCTGGGGTTGTTCTTATTTTCTTCAATTAATGATGAGCAGTAAGATGTCCTAGCTTTACGGAGGGCTTTTTTATAGAGCAACAAACTCTTTTTCCAGGCTAAATGAGCATCTTCTAATTTAGTGAGACGCCATTCCCTCTCCAGCTTTCGGGTTATCTGCTTTAAGCTGTGCGTTTGTGAATTATACCACGGAGTCAGGCACTTCTGATTTGAAGCTTTCCTTTTCAGAGGAGCCACAGTATCCAAAGTCGTACGCAGTGAGGATGTAAAACTATTGACGAGCTAATCGACCTCACTGGGAGCAGAGTTTAGGTAGCTGCTCTGCACTGTGTTGGCACATGGCACTGAAGAGCATAACAATGAAGGAATTAGATCCTTAAACTTAGTTACAGCACTTTCAGAAAGACTTCTACTGTAATAAAACTTATTCCCCACTGCTGTGTAATCCATTAAAGTAAATGTAAATGTTACTAAGAAATGATCAGACAGGAGGGGGCTTTCAGGGAATACTGTTAAGTCTTCAGTTTCTATGCCATATGTTAGGACAAGATCCAGAGTATGATTAAAGTGGTGGGTGGGCTCCTTTACATTTTGAGAGAAGCCAATTGAATCTAACAATAGATTAAATGCAGTGTTGAGGCTGTCATTCTCAGCATCTACATGGATGTTAAAATCACCCACTATAATTATTTTATCTGAACTGAGCACTAAATCAGATAAAAAGTCTGAGAAATCAGACAGAAACTCTGAGCAAGGACCAGGTGGACGATAGATAATAACAAATAAAACAGGTTTTTGATTTTCCCAATTAGGATGGACAAGACTAAGACTCAGGCTTTCAAAAGAATGAAAACTTTGTCTGGGTCAGTTGAATGGCCCAGCAGACCCCACTGACCCCAGCAGCTAATTTTCTATCACATCTACAATACACTGGCTTTATTTTTCAGCTCCAGAATTTGCCCCTTGGGCTCCATGCAAGAACTAAACTTATAAACATGTCAGCATGGTATAAAACTGCCATGACTCAAGTACTAGTGAACAGGCCAAAATCTGGAGACTAAAAGTTTTAATCTCACAATAAGCATAATAGACTCACCACAACATCCATTCAGTAGCCGTGCTGGAGCTTTTGATAGTTTCACTCAACCAGAAAATGGAGTCCCTCATGAAATGAAGATGTTTTCAAGAGACTCAGAAGAGAGGGCCAAAAACAGAATTCGATTCAAGTAAAAAAAAACAACAAACAGAAAAAAACAACCACAACAACAATAAAACATCTACATAGCTTTAAAGCTGCACAACAAATGCAAACCAAATGCAAATGCTGCAACTCTAACCCTCCTGTGACACTCCAGAGGATATCAAAAGTCTCCTCAATTCTACCTTCAGCTTCGTGTCATGTGGTTTGTGTGCAGAGTAGATGAGTTCATGCAGCAGAGCTCAAACATGAGCGCAGAGAAGTTAACAATTGCTGGCAAAGCAGGTAATTTGCTTCATTCATCTGAGGAGGTCGACGTCAATGAATCTCTGATTGCAGGAGAAGAGACACTAAATGGCACGCATGCACACATGGGCACTGCACACATGCATGCACACACAGGTGGCTGTATTTGCAAATACGCACACACACAGACACAGAGAGAGAGAGAGAGAGAGAGAGTTGACTGAACTTTTACTCCACTTAGTATGAAGCATTACCCAGACATTTTCAATGCTCCATCCCTCCATTTCTTCCACTCTCTCCGTTCACTCCCACCCTCCAGCATTTGATGTGTTTAAAAAAAAATCGTACAGACAGTTTTACAGCAGGGCTGAGAAATCTCCCCTGCTTGATTTGGCATATCAGCTTGACTCACATCTTCTTTCCTTCTCTTCAACTACCTCACTTTTTGCTTCTTGCCATGCACAAACAATCTTCAAGTCAATGTGGATCCCCAGTTCTGCATTTCCACCCACACTGTTCTATCCCAGTCCCCAAACCAGCTCTCCATCCTCCTTTCCAGCTCTCTCTTTCTCCCTCCTAAACTACTGCTCAGCCTGCCTGTTTGGGAAACATAAGGCATGCAGTTAGTAACAGCTTGGAGGATGTGAAGATGTGCAAAAGAGGATGGGGTGTTGATGCCGATGTGTGAAATACAGTCTATTACTGACTTCTTTTTTACTCTCAGTGCAGTAAAACAGCTGTTATCGAAACAGTTTGCTCAACCGCACAGACATTTGTGGGGCGTCATAACCCAGTGTTGCTCCTGTCTTATCACATTAAGGAGTTTTTGTAATGCAGACTAGGGTGTCTTTTATTTCCCGCATTATTCTCACATTAGCATTTGCATAAGCTGAACAAAACCGCTTCAGCAGAATTCCACTGATATCATATTGATCTATAATTAAATGTTACCCTTTCCCCCAACTGTGTGTGCAAAATTCATAGGTCTCCGATGTGAATCAGCTCATTGCCTCAATTTGCTTGAACTGAATGGTGAACAGTGATTGCTCTCATTCTTACATATTTTTAAATTTGAGGAATATTGATATGACTTTTGTAGCACAGTTTGTATTTATATACATATATATAAAGTAGTTTCTTCGTGTCAATACAACATGGAGAACCCACACGTTACAATCGGAGGAGACGTGGCACTCAAAAAATCCTGATTGGAAATCTGTGAGAAAATAGAGCTCAACATTGATGCAAGTGATGCAACAGCTCCGGTTCCAGAAATGCTAAAGATAGTGGCTTTCCAGCCTCTGTCCCTAAAGAGCCAAGTGGGAAACACTTTAGGGAATCATGTTGTGCTGACACATGCATGGGATGCTGTGTAAAAATGTATATAAAAGCAGAATCTGCAACACAAGCTGCAAATCTCATAACCCCATATCTTGTTCACAATGGAATATAGAAAACACATCAAAAGTTTAAATTGAGACATTTTATTATTTTGTGAAAAGAAAAAAAAAAGAAGCTAATTTTGAATTTGATGGCGGCAACACATCTCAAAACAGCTGAGACGGGGGCAACAAAACACTGGAAAAGTAAGTGGTACTAAAAAGAAACAGCTGAAGGAACATTTTGCAACTAATTATGTTAATTACCAACAGGTCAGTAACATGACTGAGTTTAAAAAGAGCATCTTGGAGAGGCAGAGTTTCTCAGAAGCAAAGATGTGCAGAGGTTCACCAGGCTGCAAAAAAAAACTTCAGAATAATGTTTCAGAATAATGTTGCTCAACATAAAATTGTGAAGAATTTGAACATATCATCTGCAGTACATAATATCATTTAAAGATTCACAGAATCTGGAGAAATCTCTGTGTGCAAAAGGACAAGGCT
This sequence comes from Archocentrus centrarchus, assembly GCF_007364275.1. NCBI lineage: Eukaryota > Metazoa > Chordata > Actinopteri > Cichliformes > Cichlidae > Archocentrus > Archocentrus centrarchus. The sequence continues at coordinate 18,455,215 of NC_044369.1, forward strand.
GAAAAACAACATTAGATGTCCATGATCTTTGGGCCCTCAGGCAGCACTGCATTAAAAACAGGAATGATAGAAATCACTGCTTGGACTCAGGAACACTTCCAGAAATCACTGTCTGTGAGCACAGTTGACCGTGCTATCCACAAATGCAGCTAGTTATGTTCACATTGCTAACTTTTTTTGGAATTGAGGTTGTATTCAGGTAGGGTCTTCAAAAGTAACTGAAACAAGCTAATGAGCTATAACGACACTGTTGACTGAAAAAGCTTTTCACTAAAATAACTTTGCTGATTGGTAAAAAGAACAAAAAGCTGAAAAACAAACCCTGGACATACTGGAGTATGTGTTTGGCGGGGCATATCTTGAGTCAGCATCACCAGTCAAGCAGCGGCCCCAAACAACAGCCCTCACAGAAATGCTTCTTCAAGTGTTTTGTTATTTGTGACTGCTTGAAAATGAGACAAATCTGGAAGTAGTCAGCTAAACATTTCTCGGCAAAGAACAATTCAGATAAACAGGAGCTGGTGCTCAGTTGAAAAGTAGCTCAACAAATTTTACACTCCATGGACACTTGAAGGTACCATGTGGATTTTTTTTAATGACAAATACGCCCACTTTTGAGTTAAACTGTGAGCCAGCAGGAAATAAATAGAAACTGCTGTAAGTGCTAATTGGTGCTGTATGGTGCCTGACTTTCCCTGGTTAAGTAGTGGATTTCTCCACCTGTCTCCAAGTATTTGCTCACAGGGATCGTGGGACTGATGGATGTCTCCATCTATAAGTTATGGAACGGCTGGACGGCTGTTTATGGCAGGTATAAACAGGGCTGGGCTAGAGCCAGAGATTCCCTAATTTAGGAAAACTAAGAAATAACAAGGGAAAACACAGACCTACGGAATGCACAATGTGAGGGGAGCCAAGGACAAAAACACAACAAAGAAGAGAGGAGGACACAGACAATATGTACACACATGAGGTAATCAGGGAGAGTGGAGACAGCAGGGGAGAACAGGTGAACCAAATCTAACTAACGAGACAAGGAAAGCAAAGCTGAACACAAAACGCGCGACACAAAGGACTGAAAGTAATACAGGAAGCAGACGAGGAAACTGAAATGCAGACTTAACACAGCACAGGGAGACAGGCACACCGAGAAATACAAAGACCACAGTACACATGAATGAACTTAACAACCTATCGACTCAAGAAGGCAGGGAACAAAAGTCACAGGGAACAGGAGACACGACTGAATGGGGAGGCAAGATAACTAAAACGGGGAAAGCAGACAACCATGAGGACGGGACACAGAGAGACAAAACAGACACACACAGGAGGGCACAGAGATGGAGAAGAGGAAAAAAAAAAACACAAGGGAGGCAGGAACACACAGGAACTCAGGAAATATAATATAACAGTATCCGTGAACAGATCTAAACCAGAACCAAAATCTAGGAAAAGAAATATGAAGAAACAAAGCAGGAACTACAACAACAAAACATTTCAACACCCTGGACCCAAAGACTGTGACAGGTTTGGTTCTCTCACCTACATGATAAATCACACTGACATGACAATGATGTCACGATGTGAGAAGCGATGAATATAAACTTTACAAGTGAACTCATGATGCCTTTAATACTAATATTATTTAAACTTAATAGTGCTTAGTAATCAGTCTTTTTTACTATTTAATTTCTTATTGACACTTTTTTGAATCAATAACTGTCTAGTATATCCTATGATATACAGTCTTGAGTCACCCCTCATTTCTGTACATTTTTGCTTGGAAAATGTGAAGCAGGTGTAGCGATTGAATTGAAACGTGCAGTAAAAACTGTTTCTGATTTAGTTTTTCTTTTTTGTCTTTGCTGTTTCTGTTTTACTAAAGTCCTCCAGTGTGATGTAAGTGTTGCAGTAATATCTTCTGCAAGACCTTCTCCTACTTACTCTTCTTTCTCTCTTTAGTTATCATTTTTGGCCTTCAGTAATTTCCCATCTCCCCTGCCTATTTGACCTCCTATTTCATGCCTTTTCTTTTATCCTTTATATTCAACACTACAGCTTTTTTTTTTTTTTTTTTTTGAAGCTGTCTTGCTCCTACAGCATCGGCTAGAAGCGTTTTTGTCTGTATGCATGTATTTCAGTGCACTACAAATATAGACAAATAGTCACTCTGTGGAGAGCAAGGTTGCAGGTCAAAAGCAGGTAAGACAGGGTGAATGAAAACTAGAGAAGTAAAGGAAACAAACGTGGCCTTGGAGGGTGAACAATTTCCAGAGATTCAGTCTGTTGACAAGGTAGGAGGCTTGTGAGGGATTTCCTGGAATACAATATTTTTAGTCTTTCTCTCCTTTTTATGTTTGCTTTTCTCTTCTCCCACACTGCAGACTCTACAAAAGGCTCGAAGACGCCAGTTAAATTCTTTGTTTCAAACAGCTAACCTCTCTACAGCAGGAGAGAGAGCGCTTGCAAGATCCAGTCTCATTCAGCTTCCCGCCCGGAGGGACACACATTCTTTTTCTCCTCCACCCCGCTCTCTCACCTTCTGGATGGATTGCGATGATGCCTCACACCACCTGCACCAAGAGCTTTGTCTGACAGATACAGAAAAAAAGGATGCTGACACTTGACAGGTTGCAGCACTGTGTTTACTAAACCTCAGCAGTAGGGGAGGTAGACCTTAACATCATTTCCCAGGGTTGCTTGCAGTCTATACAATCACAAGTTTTTTGTTTTGTTTTTTTCTTTGGGACAAACAATCATTCAAAAAAAGGTAGAGTTCATACAAACAGTAAGCCCGTCAATTGGATGTAGCTGAAACCATTAACTTTTTCGCCATTGATCTAAATGGATCCTGTCATTAATGTAACAGCAGGTTATCAGCAGTGAAACTTAATGTCATGAGTAAAGTAACAATTCACACACAGACCCATTTCCGTGGCACATCTCTGAGTGCATGTTAAGCACTAATCTACGTGAATTAGAAACGTGTTAGTACAGAGGTCTGACTTGAATGCTAAACCCAGATGAAAGTCAATGAAAGTGAAATTATAATTCAGGTAATTATGGGAGATGGTGCGAGCTAAAAGGGGACTTTAAGACAGTCGGGTCCCTGTTCATTTTTTAGCATGGCTTTATCAGCATCAGCTTTTTAGTGCAATGACAATTTTACAAGGTGGTTTTAATTTTCAAAGTAGATTCACGGGGTATTAGGGCTCATAATGAAAGAAGGCTAAAAGCTGGAGCTTGGAAAATACACACATACGCACATGAGACACGTTCCTGCATAACTTAACTTGATTGATAAAATCTACATAGGGAAAAAAATTCAAAGATATCTTCGCACCTGAATCCCACTGGGAAATCATCTGTTAGCTCGTTAGCCTTAACGATCAGACTACATCTGTACAGTGCCCGAGCATTTTTGACCCCAGCTGGTTTGACTGTGTCTGCGTATCGTGATGTGATGACTAACCGCGCACGAGCACGGGACTCCGACACTCCTTGAAAACAGCTGCTTCTGTAAGAACCACTGTAAAGTCACATCTATGAGGCACGTGAGAGGACAGCATGTGGCCGCTTCTAAAAACAGTCCCAATCAACCCACAAAATGCAGAAAATTATGAGCTTCATCGTGCAATACGTCAGTATTCTATATTGGGTTAATGGTTTTGACCACAACAACTCTTTTGGTGGATGAGGTTTGTCCTGAGTCCTGAGTGTTGTGGGGCTGCCTCGGTTGACACGCCTCTGTGAGGCGGCATGAAGTCTGGGGTGGTGGTAGTGCAGGAAGGTCTATTCCAGGGTAGTGGAAAGGAGATCCTGTATGTTAATCCTCAGATTCAGGAGGAACAATTTGGATTTTGTCCTGATTTTGGAAAGCTGGACCAGCTCCTCAACCAGGACATTTGACTGTGTCTGTCAAGCGGTCATGTAGGGGGTGCTTTGCAAGAGTGGGGTACTGCTGTAGTGAGAGGTTGGTTTGCATGGAGCTGGACTCTGCCAGGGTTGCCCTATATGTCAATGATTCTGTTCATGACTTTTATGGACAGGTTTTGTAGACACAGTGGCGTGAAGCGAGTCTCCACTTTGGTGGCCTCAGGATCACCTCTGCTTTTTTGCAGATGGTGTGATTCTTTTGGCTTCATGAGGCGATCATTTCCAGCCTGTACTGCAGTAAATTTGCACTTCCAAGTTGGAGACTATGACTCTCAGATTGAAAACTGTAGAGCACTCACTCCAGCTTGAGGACAAGTGGAGGAATTTAGGTATCTCAGGGTCTTCTTTAAGAGTGAGGGGAAAGCAGAGAGGTGCGCTGTTGGCAGTGATGTAAACCCTGTACCGGTCTGCTGTGGTGAAGAGAGAGCTAAGCATGAAAGCAAAGTTGTCGGTTTCCATCCCTACCCTCGCCTGTGGCCACAGGCTCTGGGTAAAGTCCAAAAGAATGAAACTACCATTACAAGCAGTGTTCACCTAATGCAGTTTTTTTTTTTTTTTTAATTCAAACCACACACAAATGATGACACTGTGTAAAAAGCCAAAGGTTTGCTTCACCTCGTGTTGATTTGATCAACCTGATGACCTGAGGATTTAACCGTTCACACCGATTACAGCAGGGCTTCGTGTAATCTTGTTAGTTGAGCACAAAGAGTTGATTTCATGTTGGCCAGGACCAAAAGCAGACCGCTGTAGCTCAAGGGTACGAACAAACCGGAGTCAGTTACCATCTGAGACCAACTGAATTCATTGCGAAGGGTTGAGAGAATTTGCAAAGGAATGAGCATCTGTGTTTTCTTAAGACTGCAAACCCCAGTTATCTTTGTGAATGCAGTGTCACTAGATAGCAGAAAAGTAGGAGTGGAATGCTGTAAACGTGAACCATTAATCTCTACAGTATTATTTCATCTCATATAATCTAATGTTGACATTTCCTTAAAAGCCAGCCTGAAAAAAAACTCATAACTTTGTGTCTGGCTGTATTTTCTCAAGACACGTACCTGACAAGGATTTCCTCTATCCCCTTCACAGGTAGGAAATTCATAACTCCCTTGTTTGATATAAGGACCATCCGCCCACAACTGGCCCATCTCTTATGAATGGGCTTGATATACAGCAGTATTGCTGTCAGGGTAAATACCTCCAAGCCACGGACCTTTATTCAATTTCTAGCCTGTCAGGAATACAAGCTGCTCTACTCCGGCAGCTACTTTAAATGTTGCCTGCCAAAATGAATTACTTTCACAATATGAAATAATATATATTCTTATTTTTCACTAGCCTAAAAGTATTTTGCAAACAACAGAAGGGGTTAGGTGGGTAAATACCACTTGGCACTCATGGAGCACAAAGATAAGGGGTTCTCAAACAAAACATATTTATTGAACCATGGGGGAATTTCAGGTAATTAACTTTTAAAGTCTTTGGAGGCGGCAGAAAAAGCTGAGTCTTTACAGAAAAGCTATGCAGAAATCATCGTGAAGTTTATTCATTAAATTAAAGGATTAAGTACAGCTGGAGAAAGTTAACGAGCAAATATGGAAACATGATCGGCTTATTACTGCCTGAGCAGATTTAAAATGCGCCTCGGAGTCACTGAAGCCACAATTCCATACGGTAGCCATCAAGAGCAGTCACTGCTAGTTTTCAGCATCTGGGTAATTAACTAAAGCACGATGCAGGCATGAGTACAGTGCTTTTAAAGCCCCTGTCAAGATGGTTTTTAAAGATGAAGTCAATTAAACATTTTCTCCCAATAAGCCTCTTATTCTGAAGAATGTGGAACAAAACAAACAGCGATTTTAGAGATTTAATGGTTTTTTTTTTTTTGTGCCCTTCTGTCTGTCGTTACAGTCCACTGCGATCAAGTTACACAGTCCTGATGTGTTAAATGCTTTATGAACTGTAGCTACAAATGTTTGTTTTTTTCCCCCCAAAACTTTTTCATTGCTGTGTGTTTAGTTGTGAACATTTAATGTTGTCCTAAAATGTTTAGCCAATTTGGCCAAGAACCAGTTTTAATAATTCATATCTTTAGGTACTTAGTTACTAGCAGCCTACTGCAAAAACATAATGCAGCAAAGAGCTGACACAGGACCTGAAAGATTCATCTGACCCTTCAGCTGATCCATCTACCATTTGCCAAAGCCATATCAGAAATGGTTTCAGTAGAAGGGTGGCTGAGGTATGCCAAAGATACAAGAGATCTGGACTGAAAGTGTCAGCAGGTCAGTGGCAACAGATCCTATGGAATGTTGAAAATTTTGGTTCAAATCATCTCCTCCCAGGAAGACCCAGTGAAAGCTCAGTTAGAGAACGGACAAAAGGTAAAGGTTCCTTGTGTGTTCGCATCCTACTGTAGCACTGAAGAATGACAAAAAGAACATTTATATGAAGGGAGCCAATCAGCATACAAACCCCGTATTCATTAAAATGATTTCCTGCGAGAGACAAAGTTCATTTGCTGCTCTGGGGACCTCCAGTGAGCGCTGCTCTTCTGGTTTCATTCTGAAGGCAGCTTAAAAATAAAATTATACTTCCAAAGCTTCGACCAAAATAAATAAATAGACCAGACGTTTGGATTTCATTTTCCAAATCTCTGCCCTGCAAATCACTTCTCAAAATGCTGTAATTATGATGGAAATGTTTTGAGCGCATTCATTATGAGGCAGATACAATCTTAAAACCCATTCAATTAAAAGAGAACCAAAAATACTGATAAGAAATGTTACCCATCTGTGCACTTCTCCTCCATGAACAAAGAAGCAGAATACAATAAAAATGAGAACACAATGACTTCATCACAGTTTTCTTTATTTCAGACCTAAAAGGTGGAACTAAATAAAGCCGTAGTTTACTCTTTTATTTATTTAAATGGAACAAAGCAAGCTAACAGCACTAGCTTTACATAACTTCACTGGTGTGTGTCATATGTATAGTATTTGTGCATCCGTACACTCAGCACGGGGGCAGCTTCGGGGCTAATTTGTTTAGAGGGAATTAATTAGACATTATTAGGGGGAAAACAATGGAGCAGAGGCAGGGTGTTTAACGATGGGATGTTAAAGAGGCAAACCTGTCACGGAACAATAGGCTAATATCCACCCACTGCTACCCACTGCTCAATTACTTTATCACACAATAGGACACAGTGCACACACAAATAAATCCAAGCAGCCGGTGCATTTTGTGATTAGGCCTCAGTCTTAACGTTCATCCATGACTGAGTGACAGCAGAGGTTGTTTTTGTGTGTATGTGTGTCTTTCTAATGGAGCAGATGTTTCAGGATTAGATGTATCCTCTCTTATACCTTCGATGAAGACAGTGCTATTGAAATGTCTTCTGTTGATGAACCTCAACCCTGATTAGAGAACTAAATGTAGAGGTACTGACTGCTTTTACTTCTATTTCTTCAGATCTCAATCCAGCCTAATTCCGGTCCTTTTTCAACACCTTCCTACTCTTTCCCCAAGGCTGCATTATCACAGCAGTCTGTGGCTGCGGTCCAAAACTGCCTACCCATCTCCTTTCACAGCCACTTCCTGAGAACGGCCAAGGCAGAGTTGAAGGTGAACTGGGCTGGGTGGGTTCCACGGTGAGCCAGCAACAGGGAGCCCGCCTCGGGTCCGTGGCCTGCTGCCATCAGCTCAGCGGCAGCTTTCTCCACATCCCAGCCTCCCTCCTGCTGGTGTGACAGCATGTGGGAGCTAAGCAGGGGGTACAAGGCTGAGGAGACGCAGCCTACCAGGAGCCCGGCATCTAGGAGCAACGAAAGGAGCTCTTCATCGCAGGAGGAAGCTGTCTCCTAGAGGAAGAAGAAAAGGGAGAAGAATGTGTAAACACACATGTGGGGATAGAATCAAGAGGAACTAACTTTCCTTTTACAGTGTCATCCTGTTTTGTTTTGCTTTTTGTGTGTGTGTGTGTTTTTTTAATCACTGCAAACATGTGCCAAGACAAACAGCCAAACATTTTGAATTCACGCAGCCAGTCTCTCTTCCAGGTATCAGCTCTAAACATCTACCAGCTGAGTAAAAATGCCACGGCGTTCTGCAGGAATGAGGTGTTGTAGCTTCCTGCAACAGAAACAGCAGCACCAGCAACCCTTGAATGGTGTGTGATTGTGATGTTACACTCTTGAAGAAGCTGATGAGGTCAGTATGTCAGGTCACATCCCATGTTGACCCGTGGCTGACCGCCATTTCCCTTGCATGGGCCTTCACTCACACACAGCTTCTTACAAACACACACACACACACACACACACACACACACACACACACTCTCCTTTTCCTCTGTTTTTTCTGCAGTTATTTGCAGCTTCTCAGTTACTGAAACTGTTTGGAGAATATGCTCATAGAGCCATAAACAGACCTTTACATAATATTTTAATCCCATCATCCACCTGGTTACATCAATGAATTGCATGCAAATTCAAACAGCTAAATGCCGTCAGGGCTGCTAAGAGTGGTTTACAGGCCACGCAGAAGTCAGGCTGAGTGCTGGGGTTGAGAAGCCGCCTCTCTATGACTCACCCTATCTTCCCTGCACCCTCTCACCTGTTTGCTAACTCTATTATTAAGATTGCACTTCCGGAACTTTACACGCTTGTGTGCATGCACACGCAGACAACAGCGAGTCCTTGTTGGGGTATTTTTGGAGCTGAGGAAGATCAATTATAAATGTGGAGCCCGTGTCTTCTCCAGTGTAGCAGAGAAGGTGAGCAGAGCCAAAACTCAATTTTTCTCTCCTGGACAGACAATTCTTCCTCTAAAAAAACAAAACAAAACAAAAACCCCCACAAAAGATCACTTGGCTCGTGTGATGATGGGTATTAGTCATTCACCTGCTGTCTTTGACAATGCATTGTCTCCTAGGGGGAGCTCACTGATATCTTTAACATAAAGTTTTATCTCTTGGTAATGTTAGAAGGTCTAGAAAGGAACATCAGTATTGTGGATTTTTTAAAATCCTGCCAGTTCGTTTTTTGCCTGGTTGCCAAAGGAAGGAGGAGAGAGAGAGAGAGTTGACATGCAATGTTATATACTAGTGTGTCATGCATGACTACTAATTTTATTTCTAGGCCTGCCATTGAGAGACAAGAATCATGACAAGCTGGGGGAAGGAAAGATGACAGACTGAAATTTTTGAACCTAGAACAGAGGTGGATGAGGAGGTCATCCGTGTATAATGAGAATCAAGGAAGAAAAACTACAAGAGAGACACGAGGGCTTAGGCGAGTGGAAAATGTATGATGAAGAGAGCTGGAAGGAGTGAGCCATAGAGGCGAATGGCTGACATGCACTGAAAGCGTCAGAAACATACATTTTTAAATTCACCAACAGTTTTCAGGGGATGAATGCACACCAGAACTGAGGAGAAGCACTTCAAAAACACCTTCACACTTCAGCTTCAAACTTTTCATTTTGCAGCCTCAACAGAGACCCAGAACAACTGTTCTACACGGGATTTCGGGAGCTTTGCTGAAGATCAATGTCACGAATGATGATTTTAAAAATTTACAGGCAAAAGAGCAACTGATCCATAGTCTTCAGAGGTATGGGAAAAATGTGCCATTATAAATGTGAGCAATTTTGCATTGAAGAAGAAGTGGTTATGATAACGCTACACTGAAGAAAGCATTTCTCGAGATCTGGAAACACATTGTAAATCACTAAAGTCGAGGCAAAGCAAGAAACACAAGGTGAAATGATGAAACAGGCTGCAAACAAGCCAAATGTTTGTTTGCAGCCAGATTATTAAAAAAAATACTTCTATTTGGAGGGAAAAGTTGGATGCTATAATATTCTCTTCTGAATCAGCTTGGCTCACCTCTTGGTGAGCTCTCTAATTCTCAGAACCACTCAAACCCTTCTCAAATTTTCGTTCTGTTACTGTATTTCACCCATTAATGCCATGAATACTCATTAAATCTCAGAACAACACTAAGAGCCGACAGTCATGGCATTGACTTTGCTTCTGAAACCGAAGAAAACATGCTGACGTTTAGCACAAATAAAGTTAACATGTTCACTGTAACTATGTTTTGAACATTTCATTTAACTAAAGGTTTATTAATGTTATGCTTAGTTTAGCATGTTTGCTATTTATAACTGAATATATGTACTTTTAAGGCTCATGTTGTAGTGACTGCTCTTGTACCCTTTAAATCAATATACGCTTACCGGCCACATTGTTAGGTACATCTGTTCAACTGCTTACTGACACAAATATCTAATCAGCCAATCACATAGCAGCAACTCAGTGCATTTATGCATGTAGATACGCATAACTTCAAACCAAGCATCAGAACGGCAAAGAAAGGTGAGTTGGGACTGAATGTGGCATGGTTTTTGGTGCAGGCCGGCTGGTCTGAGTGTTTCAGAAACTGCTGATCTACTGGGATTTTCCCACTCAACCATCTGTAGGGTTTACAGAGAATGGTCTGAAAAAGAGAAAATATCCAGTGAGCGGCAGTTCTCTGGGCAAAAATGCTTTGTTGCTGCCTGAGGAGAACGGTCCTACTGCTTTGAGGGGATAGGAAGGTTATAGTAACTCAAATAACCCCTCATTACAATCAAGGTATGCAGAAGAGCAACTCTGAAGGCACAACAGGTCAAACGTTAAATCAGATGAGGTATAGCAGCAGAAGATTGCACCAGGTGCCACTCAGGTCGGCTAAGAACAGGAAACTGAGGCTCACATGGCTCACCAAAACTGGACAACAGAAGACTGGGAAAACGTTGCCTGTTCTGATGAGTCTTAATTTCTGCTGTGACATTCAGATGGTAGGGTCAGAATTTGGAGTAAACAACATGAAAGCATGGATCCACCCTGCCTTGTATGGGCAGTATTTTCTTGGTACACTTTGGGTCCTTTAGTACCAAATGAACATTGCTTAAATGTCACAGCCTATCTGAGTATTGCTGTTGACCGTGTCCATCCTTTTATGACCGGTGTACCCATTTTCCGATGGCTGCTTCCAGCAGGATAATGTGCCATGTCAAAACTCAAGTTGTCTCAAACTGGTTTCTTGAACATGACACAAAGTCCTCTGTACTCAAGCACCTTTGGGATGTAATCACATAGGGGATTCCCATGATATATGTGCAGCCAATAAATCTGCAGCAGCTGTGTGATGCCATCACGCCAAAATCTCTGAGGAATGTTCATCTTGGTGAACCTATGACATGTAGAATTAAGGCAGTTCTAAAGGAAAAAGGGGCTCTAACCCAGTACAAGCAAGGTGTACATAATAAAATATCTGGTGAGTGTTTCTGCCCCCCCCGCCCAAAATCTGTCAGTCTCAGTGTTGTGCTAAGCAAAAAGTCAAGAGCTCATAAACCCATGATAAGTCTGCAGGCATCATCTTCTGTGCCTTTTGATGTTTTAAGTGTGATTAACCTCAGATTTGATCTGATTTGACCTTAAAGCCTGCTAATCACTGAAATCACCTGCTGCAGTCTGGCTGTAATGAGAGCGCAGAACTACAGCAAAGGCAATGATCGTAAGATATAGACCTTATCAGCTATAACTTTGACTGATATGTGGTACACTATCAACCACTGAGAGGGGAGGACGCAAGTGCCCAAGGTGTGGAAGCTCTAAATATCATACCTGCAGAGGAGACCAGATTAGAGTTACAGCACACAAATTAATTATTACATGCAGTTAGTTTTGGCTGCATGAGATGTGTACAAATTTAGAGGATAATGATTTTAGCCCTGCTCCTGTGTGCTGTGACCAATGTAGGGACAGAAATATGCAAATATCGTAAACACACGCACACACATTGGAACATTTCTGAAAAACAAACACAAAATCATGTTTTTCCCTGCATTTCCTGGTTATGGGAGTTGTGCAAGGGAAAAAGAAGCAGAGTACATCACTCGAGCACAGGCCTGGTCCTCCATGCAGAATCACACACATTCTCACACACACACCTCCCAGGCTATTACTGTTTGACGGTGTCAAGAGAGACAGCAGATTTGAGTCTTAGAGTCAGTTGGATTGACAGTAGAGCTGAAAATAGATGTGAAGAAGCAGCTGAGAGATGGAGGGATGGAGGGGAATCTTGATATCAGAGTGGAGCAGATAACTTTATGTCATTTTGTACAGCATAAACATCTGTGTCACATTCCAGGCACTGCAGTTAGTCCAGTGTAATAATAAAATGCAGATAATCAAATCTATATTTATTTTAAATCTTTCTATCTTTCTTGTATGTTGCACAGTGTATTCAACAACATTATATAGTCTATGCTTTTCCTCTTAGGTCCTAAAGGATTGTTTTATATATGTAAAGCATTTTGGTCAGTTTAATGTCTAACAAACTATTCACCCAAACCTTTCTAAATATTTTTTCCCCAATGCAACTGTATCTATTTTCCAAAACTGCATTAAAAAAAAAAAAAAAGGGAAGCAGTGATCCATTCTGCTCTGACCTGAGGTCTGCAAATGTTTGCAAGAGGAGTGATGCCGAGTGGAAGACCAGTGGTTGTGAAGCTTGTGGGATTTCAGCATCTCATTCAGGGACACTTTGGCAGTGTGAATGCTTGCCACAATATCTGTTTAAACTCAGATCTTTCATGTGAAAGGCAATTACAACATCATCCTTTGACTCAGCTCTACAGCTAACCACCTGTCTGACAAACCTGTATATGTGACCGTGTACTGCCTCCTTCCTTCGTTTCCTCCCTCATCATCCTCTCCCTCTCTCACTGAGTTGTTGAGTTCCCCCTGCAGTCTGTCCAGGTCTTGTCTTGACAAACAGATCAGTGTGAATAGGATCTGATTGTGCTGGGAATACATCCATCATGCCTTTCTTTCTGTATCACAGGTCAACAGCTTGGAGAACATGAAAACCTGTCCTGGGGTGCATCTATTTTTGTGCCTGTGTGTGTGTGTGTGTGTGTGTGTGTGTGTGTGTGTGTGTGTGTGTGTGTGTGTGTGTGCGCACATCTGTGTTTGTATCAGGTAAAAAGCTCTTCTTTAAGGGTTCAAACAACACCCAGTCTATTTCTTTGGAGATGCGAAAACAAGAGGCATCTTCTGTCTCCTATGCTCACACTTGCAGCTGGCGTGCACTCTGAGTGAACAAACACTCAGCGTGACAAGAGAACTGCCACATCAAGCTGCAGCCAGATGTCCAACCCCCCTCTTGCTCTTATTACCTTCTCATTTCTTGCTGTCTCGCCCTGTCAAAGACAAAAAGAAACAAATAAACAAAAAAAAAAAAAGGTTGTCTTTTCCTGCTTATTTCAAGAGGCCCCTGAATGTTACTTGATTGGTTTGGTCAGTGTTTTAAACCCTTGTTTGTCTTTCTTGCCCTGTGTGTCTCTCATTTCCTGTATACATCCTTCTTGGCCCTTTCTCCCTGAGCTAAACCCAACTGAGAGCTTAATTGGAATTACTGAACACGTACAATGCCTAATACATAATGCATGGCCCAGCCTTCTTTTATCATTTAAATCATAAAGCTTCTTTGGAATGCCAGACAACACACAACTATCTCCTTTCCTCTTCTTCTTCAGGCTCTGCTTCCTATCCCTCCATCCTAGCTGTCCCCGGGCTTTAGCATTGCACCAAACTGAGTGTGCGCACACACAAATGACACCAAACAGTTCTTGCTTGCAGCGCAACATGATTGAAAGTGACAGAAGAAGAGGCTTTAAAGCCAAAAAAATAAAAATAAAAGTGGGCTGTGACGCACATGAGCAGGCAAACACACACACACATGCGGCGAGCAAGTTCAGGGATCAACACAGTGAGTTGCAAGCAAACAGAGCTAGATTAATAGGTTCAATATGGCACTAAAGCTGTAAACAAGCCCACTTAAACAAGCAATTAGACACATAATCACTCAATCAAATACATGCACACATGTGCCTTTTGTCTTCGCTACACTGGGCAGATGGACAAGGTGTATCTGATTCTTTCAAAAGGACTTTGAGTTCTTTCTAATTGATTAAACACACACACAAGGGAACACACATTCAAATTAAAACGGTTAATAAATGCAAAAAACAAACAAAAAAAGATGGAAAAAAATGAAGCAGTATCACTATTACCTGACTATTCCCTAAACCGCAACTGGCCCATCACAGACTGGTAAACATAAGCAGTCCTACAAGCCACTGTTGCAGTGAATTACATGTTGATCCAGGAAAGTTTAGGGTCTGTCATCTTCTCTTGGATTGTGAACACCTTCACTCAGTTGAAGCGAGGCTGGATCAGCCGTTGCCTTTTTAGCTCCATAACTGTGATTGGTTGCTTTTCTGTCAGGCTATTTTGGGCGCTGTGGCCACTGGAAAATGTCACATCGCAACCAAATGGGTCAGCTGTGGCTCAGATGCTTACTTTGAAGTGGTTCAGTAGCCTCACTATGGCACAAAGCTCATGATGATTTAGTACCCAAACTGAAAACATAAGCAAAAATTCAGGAAAAATTATATTATATTATATATATATATTTTGTTAATAACCAATCACATAAGAATATCCCTCCAGCTGATCCAATCTTTTATTTCTAACAACCACAAATAGGGTGTTTGTGTTTTACAGTTTCTCCTACACATTTCTTACTAGTCTTCCTCAAAGCCCTGTCTCCTATAGTGTTAATATTAAAATTTTACAATACACACAACATGTGAACTATGCAGCCTAAAATGGTATTGCAAGAAAAAAATTGGTCTGATTTCCCATTTCAGACTTACATCAGGATTAACTACAGTACTGTGAGAAAGTCTTGAGTCACCCCTCTTTTTTGATAGCCTGTTTCCAAAGAGCCAGACTTTCTTTAAGTGGTCTTGAGCTCTCTGGACTGAAACAAGAAAAGGAAAAAAAAAAAACTTTTAAATTGCATCTTAAAGCACTTTGTTACTAGCAGCCTGTTGTAAAAACACATCATTTGTTCCCATTTATTTATAAAATGACAGAAATAACACAGTTTGGCAGGCATAAAATATATTTTTGCACCAACATGCCAAGTTTATCTACAGCAGATGAATAGTGGAGTGGAGTGATGAATTTAAATTTGAATATTTTGATTTAAACTGTCATCCATTTGTACAGAGGAGGTCAGGAGAGTGGTACAACAGTAAGTGTCTGCAGCCATCTGTAAAACACAGTGGAGGCTCTGTCATGGTTTGGAGCTGCATTTCAGCCAATGATGTTGGAGAGCTTGTCAAAATTGATGGAACTAAGAAAAACAGCATCAGATTTTTGATCCACCGTGCAAGACATCTGATCGACAACTTAACTTTTAAGCTTGACAATGATCCCAAACACACTGCCAATGCAGTCAATGCATACCTGGATAGGAAAAAAAAAACACACACACACACACACACACACAATGGAGCACTATCAGTCATGGATTGTCCCCCGTAGAGCCCACACCTCAACATTATTGAAGCAGTGTGGGATCATTTTAACAGAGAACAGAACAAAAAGCAGCAAACATCCAAAGAAGAGCTTTGAATGTCCTTCAAGAAGCCTGGAGAACTATTCCTGAGGACTAGTAAACAAAATTAGAAGAAAGCTGCCTTAGAAAGTTCAGGCTGTGTTGAAGAAAAATATTGACCTTCTTGTTAGAATTGTACAAACTCTTTTGTCTTATACACTGCATTTCCATATATGTTCGCACCCATTTCCCAAGTAAAATATAAAGAAATGAGGGGTGGTTTGAGACTTTTACCCAGTACTATATAGATCTACATAGAACTATTCAAATAGTGGTTTTTCCTCATTTCCATTTAAGCAAAAATATCATAGCCATGAAAAGCATATTTAGGACAGTTTTCTTTTTGAAACCCATCAGCTGCAGACAGAAACTTAACCAAATCACTGAGTCACAGATAGTCACAGCTCAAAACCAATCTGCTATTGCCAGCTCAGATGGAAAATTTTATGCTTTTTGGCTAAAGACCAACAGTTTTAAAAATGTGAGGCTCTTGAATTTGTCGTCAGTTGAATATGTGCCATGCTGAAAATATAAACCCTACAGAACCAGAAAAGTCTACAAAAAAATAAGTTGAAAAGGTACAGGGACTAATGCAATACTGAGGGGAGTGTGTGTGTGTGTGTGTTTACATGTGTACCTGTATCTATATATTCTTTATGCTATACTGAAGGCTCATTTTGCAGGACAGCCTCTTATTGTATTTTTGTCTCGCATTAGTCAGGCTGGTGTTAACTCCTGGCTCCCTCCTCCAAACCCATACATCTTCAACAGGAGGAGAGAAATGGACAATATGGAAGAGAGTGCAGGTGAAGACTTACCTGGCAATACCTTGAATAGTGTGCAAGCAGAGAAATAAAAGCCTGCACTGTATTTTTCTGCATCAAGAGCACATTCCCTTCTTCATTACCTGCTCTCTACTTTTTTTGCCTATTTTTCAAATAATCTGCACTACTCCCACTCCTTTCCTCCATTCTTTAGTTCTCCAACGCCCACTGTGGTCTGCTCCAGCAGAGCTCAGCATACCCATTTACCTACCTACCACCCAGCAGCAAAGCAAGACACAGTAAAAGTGAGGTAAAATCTGCAGATATATGTATACCTAACTATGGATAAATTGGTTACGTTTTTGCATTGACTTCATAGGTTAAGTGATTTTCTTTAATTAAAATCAGAATGATTTGTTTTTCTTAATGACAACCTCAGGGACCTCAGCTATGGAAAAAGTGTTATGGGTGAAACAATGTAAACAGCGATTTATGTCAGATACAAAGCTGATTGTCAGGTAAAGAAAAACAAACAAACAAACAAACAAACAAAAAACAGTGGGCAGTGCCTGAAGATAAAGTCTGCCAATCAGAGTGGCATGAGTTTCCCGCACTATGCAAATAAATGCCTGGTTCATTATGACTAAAATCAACCTCAGACTCATTATCTAAAATAAAAAAAGAACTGTGGCTAAAGAGAAAATCTCAATGAAACGCAAACCAAAAGCAACAGAACAGTAACTGCAGGCAATTAACAGTTAGGCTCTCGACTCAGTGAAATTTCTGATTGATCAAACTGAGCCCCAATCAATTATTTCTGTTCCTCCTGAGATACTGATCTGCTAATAGCAGCTGCACAGTAGCTCTTGATAAGTCCAAGCTGTGTGTAGAGGTGATAAAATGCCCCTGTGTTGAATTTCATTATTTTAAAATAAAATTAAAAAAAAAAAAAAAAAAAAAAAAAGGAAGTATATATAGAATGCGCAAGCCATCAAGTTTAAAAGTAGATCATGAACTTTACAAGGTGTGGTGAAAAATCCCAGAGTCCATTATTCAAAAAAAAAAAAATACCCAATTAAAATGTGACCAACCTCCCCTTCAAATTCTTGTGTACTTATAAATTTCTTCCACTGTTGCTGCAATTTTTGGATTAATTCCTTCTAGTCCCTTCTTGCGTGTGTGCATCTGCAATGTTCAGCCTCCTTGTGGATCTCAGGCTTGTGCAGAAGGCAAACATCACCTTATGAGCTGACCCAACTTTCATTTCAAGAATCATCATTGCTGATCAGAGTCAGGTCTCTGAGCATGACCCAGACACTATTTTTTTTCCCCATATGTTATGGGGCTATACACTGTGAATTTGTCCCACAGGGCCAGACTGTCAGCACAGAGTTGTGCTGCAATATCCTGAAGCGTAAAGGGAGGATATCCAGTGGAGACGGCCAGTGTCCACATTCAATCTCGCACTTGCTGACATTTGAATTAATTGAAGAAGCTCACACTGTGGTAACTAACCATGTGGACAGTTTACAATTTAAACCTGCTGTGCTTCAGTTTCAGTAAGCTATAAGCTTGATCAAAATGGAAAGTTTTAAGCCTAATCATAAAAGTCTCTCGAATCTAAACTGGAAGCTGGTTCCACAGAAGAACCTTCAGCTTTCAGACTTTCAGACTTTAATGGTCTAAAAGTGAAGTGCTCTATTATGGTGATATGGTACTATGAGGACTTTAAGATAAGATGGGGCCTGATTATTCAAGACCTTGTATGTGAGAAAAAGGATTTTAAATTATTCTAGATTTAACAGGGAGCCAGTGAAGAGAAGCCAATATGGGAGAAATATTCTCTCTTTCTAATCCCTGTCAGTACTCTAGCTGCAGCATTTTGGATCACCTGAAGGTTTTTCAGGGAGCTTTTAGGACAACCTGATAGAAATGAATTACAATAGTCTAGCCTAGAAGTAATAAATGCATGAACTAGCTTTTTCAGCATCACTCTGAGACAAGATGTTTCTAATTTTAGAGAAAGCAGTCCTACATATTTGTTTTAATACTGTATGAGCATTGAAGGACATATCCTGGTCAAAAATGACTCCAAGATTCCTCACAGTGTTACTGGATGCCAAAGTAATGCCATCCAGAGTAAATATCTGGCTAGACACCATATTTCTGAGGTTTGTAGGGCAGAATACAATAACCTCGGTTTTATCTGAATTTAGAGGCAGGAAATTAGAGATCATCCAGGCATTTATGTCTTTAAGACATTTCTGCAGTTTACTAATTGGTGTGTGTCATCTGGCTTCATGGATAGATAAAGCTGGGTGCCATCTTCACAGCAATGTAAATGTATCCAATGCTTTCTAATAATTCTGCCTAAGGGAAGTATGTATAGTGTAAACAGAACTGGCCCCAGCACACAACCCTGTGGAACTCCATAATTAACCTTAGTGTATGTTCACATAATTGGGGAGTCTTCTTCAAACTGGAGTCTATTAGATAGATAATAGTAAAAGGTAACGTGTTGGTTGGTGGGTCACAACTTTTGCTTTGAAGGCAAACATTCACCATTTCTGGTTTGCATCACACTTTTTCAAGTTTTAACGACTACTTGGCGAGTAGTTAGCAAGTGCTGGCAGACAAGTTAGTGTCTTTCAAGCAAATGCAACAATAGGAATTTGCTAGTGACCAAAGCAATCACAAGGGGGTTTTGGTGCAGAATTTTCTTTGTGACTATTTTCACCTTATGACAGCCAGCAAACATTCACCAACCAGTTGAGGAATAAACATTTTTCCCTCACAACCGGTGGTTGCATCACACCCAATATGGTGGGCAACTCTTGAGCAATGTGCGCATGATGTTTTGCAAGAAACCTCTGCAGGAGAGCGTAAGTTAATTCATTCAATTACTATAAACTGACAACCCAAGACTCCCTCACCTAATGTTAAATGAAAATTATGATGAGTTTCAAGCTGTGAAAGTGGTACGATTTTAAATATGGTCAAAAAGGAGGACTGGTATTGAATGAGCCTAGTGTGGGTAGATATCCTTACTTTAGGTAACTGAGTCTTTCATCATGCACAAGCCCTAAACATAATAACTGTACACAAAATCCTTTTTGCAAAATCCAGTTTTTGTACTAACATTTGCGTGAACACATCCTTCAAAGTAGGTATAAGCAATCAGAAGCATTGTACTTGAAAACACCAAAACAAGTACTACACACACAGGAAAATGCTCCTACACTTGAAGGGATGCACAAAGGCACCAGACACATGCAGACAATGAGCAGTGAGCAAACACATATCTGATGTATTAGATGTAAGATAATTTTTCTGTGTCTCTGATGATGTTATCTTTAGATGAACACTGTTCTGCGCTGCTCTTAACATGCCCCGTTCATTTAGCTTTTACTTGGCAGAAGTAAGATTATTTCTCATAGCAGCGACACACCACCTGTCTTACTCCATTCATATATCCCTTCTCGAGCTCTCCCTGATTTATCTTTTCTGTCTTTCCTGTGTGCTATCTACTTTAACCTGGGTCCCTTTCTTACGTAACAATTTTATACATCTGCTGTCCTTGTAATTTCCATTCTTATTCCATTTCTGTGTTTCAACACCCATTCCTCCTCCATTTGACTTTCTTTTCCCACATCTAAATCACAAATCCTCTCTCTCACCACTTCCAGAACCCTACTTTCCTCAGTTCCCCTGTCTTATTCACTGTGGTTTAAGAGCAGGTGTTCCAATATAGCTGCTTGATCATTTGATTTAATGGAGGCTCTGTCACTTAATAGTGTGGCTTTCTCTTATCTGATCCAGGAACAAAGAAAAGGTCTGCTGGGTCTGAGAAGCCTGCTTTGTGACAATTGCTTATCTGATTGAAGAAACAGTGGAGAGCGACCCACACAGTCTTGAACGATTATGCTCTTATCTGATTGTGGCCTCCCAAACCCAGAGTACAGTTAGCAAGTAGGTGAAATTGGGATTTTTTTTCTAATGTTGAAATTATTTTGTAGAACTTAATTTAAACTGTGAAAAGGAGTATGTAATTTTTGGCTTATCTTTTCAGGAAACAGACCAGACCTTTCATTATCTTTTTTCGAGCATGCACTGTCCTTGGCTTCTCAGTCAGTCACTTTTTTTGTGTTTTTATAAAAAAAAAACAAAAAAAAAAACAAGATGGAATTGGGCAAACTATAAACCCCAAGGCTTTATACAAGGCCTAACGTCCCAAGCTAAAAAGGCTAATAAACAAATCATTAATATTACGAATTTACTTATTAAATAATCATGTTATTTTAAGCCATTTATCAAACAGAAGAGGCTTATTTCTCCAGTTCCAGCTTTTTTCAGTATTGGTGGCTCATTGCTAACACTATGCACTGAAAACATCTGGGCTTTAACAGTTGGTTAAAAGGAGACAAGAAATCTGGAGCACCTCCTTGCGCTCCAGGAAGCTGTGAAGCACAATTTTTACAATCTACAGTTTTAAAGGCTTAGTAAAAACAAAAATGTCAGCAGTCAATCTGCAGTTTATACAACCAGCTCCTTTTTGTCTGCATTTGAACACGAACTCTCCAGACTATTACAGTCACACTTACTGTGCTCATGCCGTTGATCTGATCGAGAGTCAGCTGAAGCAGTTGCTTGTCACAGCTTTCAGACATCAGTTTGAGTGCAGGCTGCAAGAGGCTCGGCTGATTTCGGAGCAGCAGGGTAGCTATCTGTCTAACACACTGAAGAGAAAAGAAAGGGAGGGGGGTAGATGAATTAATTGATAAATGTGCAAATGAATGGATGAAAGGCAGAGGGTGAACGACAAAAGCAAAGGCAGGACGAAAATAGTGAAAGGCAATCAGGAGACAGAGCAAAAACGAGAAAGTGAGAACAAAAGAGGGAAGCGGAAACAGAAAGAACAGTGAAGGTTAATCGATGTGCATATAATGTACAGGCACCTAATACTTTTAAAAAGGTTTACACACAAACACATGCACACACCACACACACACAGTCCCATCTAGTAATGTACGGATATCACAATGCAATCTGACTCCCCCATGCTCCGCCGGTTTCATTCCAGCAGATTCAAATTAAAGCTGCTCAGAACAGAGTAAAAGCCCCCACCCACCCACCCACCTCCCACCCCCTATCCCACACTAATATTAGACAGCCTGGCAGACACTAGCCTATTCACACTGAATAGCATTAGTGCTAAACTAATATCACAGTCAGCTGGCCCTAGACATACAGAATGGCATTTGGCTTAGCAGTTGCATGGTGCTCAGCAGGGCATGAATAGCATTAGTGGCTGTCAGATATCAAAGAGGGACTAGTGCATATAGTACACTGCAGAAGGCACTGAGCTGATGCTAACACGTTGGTGTGGGTTACATGCTTAATACCTTTAGCCTCCTGTATTGAGATACGGGCGAAAATGGTGGCAATGCGTGCAAACAAGCTAAATCTAGCACTGGGATAATAATGAGCAGCCAGACAATAAAATGCAACAATTTGCAAAAAAACTTAAACATGACACTTGTCATGTTTAAGTGACAGCTTGTCACTTGTCATACAAATGTTCTAGGGCCCCAGGGCACTCCAGTCAAAAGCACCCAATTCCACCAATGCAGTTTTAATAAACAGAATTATTCATTCAGTTATTGTTTTTCATGAGTCCTAAATTAAAGTATCAAGGGAAGCAGGGGTACTTTTATTTTAAATAAGAAAATCATTCATCATCTAGAGAACTAGTATTTAGTTTTTCCACTGTACAACCACAGTGAGGGTTTAGTTCACATCATCAGCAGTAAGTCAGACTTATTCCAGTGGATGTTGGTCTTCACCAGGGCTATCCATTGTTAATATTATTTATGGGGAGAATTTCTAGAATTGCAGCCAAAGGATGGAGGATGAAAGGTGTCGGGTTTGGTGATCTCAGGATCTTGTCTCTGCTTTTTGCAGATTATGTGGTTCTGTTGGCTTCATCAGGCAGTGACCTCCAGCTTGCACCGGGGCAGTTTGCAGCTGAGTGTGAAGCAGGTGGTACGAGAATTAGCACCTCTAAGTCCAAGGCTGTGATTCTTAGTTCGAAAAGGGTGGGGTGCCCACTCTGGATGAGGAACAAGTTGCTGCCCTGAGTGAAGGAGTTTATATATCTTGGCGTTTGTTCATGAGTGAGGGGAGGGTGGAGCGAGAGAACGACAGATTGGTGCGGTCTTGGCAGTGAAACAGATGCTGCACCAGTCTGTTGTAGTGAAGAGAGAGCTGAGCGTGACAGCAAACCAGTCAATTTACTGGTTGGTCTATATTCTTACCCTCACCTATGGCCAGGAGCTCTGTTTAGTGACCGAAAGAATAAGATGATGGATGCAAGCAGCAGAAACGAGTTTTCTCTTGAAGGGTGTCTGTGCTCAGCTTTAGAGATAGGTTGAGGAGTTCAGTCTTCAGGAGGGGCTTAGAGTCGAGCTGCTACTCCTCCACATCAAAAGGAGGCAGTTGAGGTGGCTTGGGTATTTGACAAGGATGCGTCCTGTGCGCCTCCTAGGTGAGGTGTTTTGAGGATATAAAGAGGCCCCGGGGCCGATCCAGGACACACTGGCTGGTTGTGTGTTTATTTATTTTGCTATTATATTTGCTCTAAATTATTCTTAGGGTCCCCAGTCAGTAGTCCACATATGTGAAATATGTCAGTAGGATGAGGATTAATGTCGGAGGAGCCTACCTATCCTGTCCTCTAGAATACCTTACTTACTTCAGCAACATGATGCCATACTTCTTCTGCAGCCATGTATTTAAAAAAAAAACAAAAGAAAAAAACTGCAAGTGCTAAAATGGCCTGCCTGCAATCCAGGTCCTTCAAGCACTGAACATGTGGCACACTTGCACACTGAGGAAAAAAATGACAAAGGGTGCCTGAACTATTTGGAAGAGAAATCCCATAGCAAGCAAGAATAGGAAAAATGTTTACTTTCAACACTGCAGCAGTTAGACTCCTCAGTTTCCAAATGCTTGTTACAGTAGGTGTTATTAAAAGGAAAGATGATGTAACACAGTGGTAAACATGCCCTTGTTTTAACTGGTGTGAAAGGTGCTGCTGGAATTAAAAATGAATTTCCTTCTGTTGTTGTTTTCGTTTTACACAGAGGTACAGGTGAGTAAAAGTGTACTCTAATGCAGTAGTTGGGTAAATGTATTGAATTCTATTTCACCACTACTGTTTTGTAGCTAATTTTGTTAAAATAAATAAATATTTACTATTCTAACCCACTTTCAAGACTGCTCTAACACAGAAAATGCTATATATTCACAAACAAACAAACAAAAAAAAGCAGAGTATTATCTGATTACCTGCACTGGGAGCTTGTGTTTGGTGTTATAGAGGGATCTCACCATGGTGACAACCTGCTGACCCAGGTCAATTTTGACCTCTGGTCCCTGGCAGCGGGTCAGTAAGGCTGAGGTGAGCACCACCCAAGGGTTCTGCTCTGACTCTGCCCTGCAGATAAGAGAGAGACAAAGGCTTAGAAATATGTGTCTTTGTATGTAGCGTCATGTTGAGCTTCTACGTCCTCTCTGATTGACATAAAGAGGAAATGCACTGGTAAATGGTACACAGGGAAACAGCTGCCTTTGATACTGTCTTCATGGCAAGGAAAGCAGACAGGAATAGAGTATATGGGAAAACCAAAAACACCGTGTAAAATTACTGTAATGCTATTCATCCATTCCAATGGTAATACTGTCAAACAAGTTACAGCAAATGATGACTGGATATACACCATACTGTACAAAAAAGGCAGGACAAAAATAACTACATAAACTTCCATTTAAATTTCAGGCTGTCAAGAAAGCAAACAGGGTGATAAAGAAGTCTAAAGATAAACAAATTAATACCAAGTAAGTACCTGCATCCCCGTCATTAATATTAAACACCTGCATGCTATATTTTCCCTGTCCTGAGCGAACATCCAGTGACGACAAGCAGCAGTGACAGGCATCACTCAACACAAGCTCTTAAGACCTTTGCTGATGACCTGAGCGCAAATGAGTGCCTCCAATCAAGGCCAGCAAACACCACTGCAACCTTCATGGATCTTTATTAATACATATCAGTCACAGGGTGAAGACGAAAATCAAAAACCACAGAACAACTCATTATCACTTAAATATGCCATAACTGATGCATTGACCCTGTTGCAGTGATTAATTTTATTAGTGTTACCCTTAGCATGGCACGGAGTCAGATTAATGCCTCTGTAACTGCCAACTGTAATTAATTTTAGTGGCTGTGGAGGTTGTAGTCTAATGCAAAACCAAAGCCTCATTATATCTGCATCAAGCTACACGAGGAGAATCAAAGCACATTCCTCGGTCCTGGTGAGGCTGTAAATATTAATACAATGTATGGCGAAATTTTTTTTGAGCTCGTTAGAAAAGTAGAGGCACTTCAAGTGCTTAAAAAATACATGTTGATATGCCTGTACTGCTGGAAGTCGTGTATGTGATTAACATGAGAAGGAGTGCATTAAATATTGAGTGAAGAGCAAAGGAAGAGGAGATCAGGAGGAATCTGATATGAATGTGTGCTTTGTATCTCATGATAATGTTTTTTTTTTGTTTTTTCTCCCAAACATGCTGACCAATCTTTGGTGATATGACGGAAAACAGAAACTCTAAAGTGGCTTAAGTTTGATGTTAGATTTGACTGTTAAGTGTTTCCTTAAGCAAGCGTGCCAGAAGCAGGCTGTGTGGTAAGACTGTGTGCATCTCTGCATGCACGGAAAGGCCCTTCAAAATAAAGAGACAGAGCGTGATAAAGAGACAGCAGGGAGAACAGCAGGGCTCCTGTGTCTGTCTGTCAGCTGAAGAGGCAGCTCTCCATCCCACTTCCAAGGCGTCTTGTCCAGACAAGCTGCTTCACCTTTGGATGATGCGGCCATGGGAACAAACAGAATCCGCTTGTGCTGCTGGCATATTACTGCTTCCTGTGCTTTTCCAGGGGACAGGGAGGTACTGCTGCATGCGACTTTGAGTGTCTGTGTGCTCGCCAAATCTGTCAAAGGGTGCAGTGTGAGTCACATCCAGCCTCCATTCGTGCTTTGAATCATGACTCAGTATATGCGGACAGACTAAAGGAAAAGCTTTTTAGATGCAACACTCAGTATAGCTCGCAAAACAGCCTCTTGTGGTCTTATTGAAGCAAATCCTCAGACTCGCACACGCAATAACACACTTCCATCTCAACCAGGATTAAGTGCTGAGTCAGACAAGTAGTTAAGGTTAACCATGTGTTCTGCACAGAGATAAAGTCCTCATGCCGTCAGCATCTAAAACGAGGCATTTGAAGGTTAAGCTATTCTGAGTTTTGTGTTCCAAATTATGAGCTCCACGTGTAGCCGTCACTGCACCAAAAATGCAGAGCAGACGTAGATCTGCCCAGAATTTCAGTCTTGAAGTGAGTATATTACAGTGTAGATGCTGTTCACTCATGTTGCAGCAAATTACCAAAGTATGGATGCCAAAAACAGACAACAAAAAAAGACATATTCACAAGCTGACTCTATACTCAACATTATGTTCACATTTAAATATAAAATGCAACAAGACAGCAACAAAAACAGTCTGCGGTTAAAACAAATGATTATAGTTGACTGCCCGAGCGGTCCGACTGTAGCTGTTAAGACTCACAAAAGCAGAGGAGTTTCATTGAAAGTGGGGGTGACCTTGAAGCAGCTGTGCTGAACAAACCCTAATCCTATCTCTCCCAGCACTTCTCTACTGAATGTGCGAGTTGGCTTTTCACATCAGTCCCAACACATTTAATGACGTCTCTAGTGTCCATTAAAAATCGACTGTTGAATAATCATTTTCATTTTGTTCGATAAACTGCCAGAATGCTAAACAAACAAAACAAAACAAAGAAAGTGTTCTTTTACTGGAAAATTTGTCTCCCACTCATTTGTTTTGTTTTGTTTTCCCGTCTGCAATCAACTTTCTACTTTGTTGTACTTTATGGACATCATGAGCTTGAAGATGACTCAAACTGACAAAAAAGATCTGAATAAAAAAAAACATTTTTTAAATCTGCTCTTTAGTAGTTTGTGTCTAATTGCCTCATTCCACATTCAGATCTTTCCCAGAAACCGTTTTTGAGAAAATCAGAAGCTTTACCTGCACTTCAGCAGAAGAAATTGAAACTGTGAGGTCAGCTTTTGCTGTACTGGAAGACAGCGGCTGATCAAACGAAGTCACTGTACAGCTTTATTCATACAACACAAATGTCAACAGACGGACAACGAGAATGAGAGCTGCAAATTTCTTCTAACAGTGCTTTACTGCCTACTCTACAAAGAGAGAGATGAAAACGGAAAGCATGTGTTAACACGCCGTTAACCTGCTGCTTGTTTTTAATGCGATCGAGCATAAGCACGTAATCATCAAACATCTGAATTCATTCACTGAATCCGTTCAATCTTGAACAACAATGGCCTCGCGTGCCTAATTTCCACAGTTCTGCAGCTGTGGCGGAAATGAAAGCTTTTACTGTTTGTGTCTGAAATATTTTCATCAAATGGAGTTTAAGACACTTTCCAAGGTTAAAGAGAACAATGACCAGCATTAGGGCTGGTCATTATATCATGGCTCCATGATACCAGTATACATTTTTGCATGATTTAAAAAAAAAAAAAAAGTGTCATATTGCCATGTTAATGATACAGCTTTGCCATGTGTTTACATTCCTTAGCAGGGCCGACAACAAGACACGCCCAGACCTGACCTCCAGTGACTCTTTCAACAACCTCCAACAAAGCAGAATACTTATGCAATACTTGTGCAATATACTGCTGCTGCTGAAGGTGAAAACAATTCCTATCATATGGAATGCAGCTAGCACTCACCAGTCTCATTCCACATGATAGGAAGAGCAAATGCTGAATGGAAATTGCTGATGCAGTTACACTGAGAAAAGGAAGGCTTTAAGCAGCTGGTAAAAAAAGCTCAATTCAAGATAAAGCTAAACTAAAGAATCAAGCAATTATGTTATACTTTTACTTCCAATTTCCAGGATAAAAACTAGGCTAGGCTTCATTTGTGCTAACATTTGACTTACGCTGTGTCACCATATATATTGCTGTGTCACTAGTATTGTGTTTATAGTATTGCAATATATTGCTGCTGCTCTTGCTGGAAATAGATTCAGACTTTGAATTACTTAGTCTGTCACCAATGACAGTAACTCATAGGAGGAGGAGGAGGATAGAGATTGCCCTTTGTTTTGTTTGCACTAAACATGCTCTATATGATCATAAATGTCATTATCACAAATTTCCTTGAAAATCACAATATAATTTTGAAGCTGTATTGCCCATTCCTCACTGACATACAGTAGTTCACAGTAAAGCCATTGCTGAATGCCTGATCCTGGAAGCTTTTCTCTGAGGTTTCTGTATTAATTTTTTGCACTTTTGAATAGTTGTGAAGGCACAGTTGACTGATCCTACACACACGCATATAAAGGTTCAATTCCTCATGAGTTTCTTACAACTACTGGAGAAGAACCCTACTTTAAACTGCTGATCAAAACAAACTGAAACAGAGTCTGCTTTGATTGAGCTGAAAGGATAAACCAAGCAGCATTAACCTGTTTGTCTCTGTGATCCTCAGAGAAAGGCTCGCTTTTAATTGAGAACAATGGTGCAGGAGAAGAGCAATCACATCATTAGGGTTTATCGATAATACGGCCAACCCTTACTGTGGCTCATAAGACATCAGCTGGTGCAAGAAGCCCAGAGCCTGAGGCTCTGTGATTTCCAAGTCTAAAAGTCTATGTACACAGCATCTGGGAGATAAAAAGACACAATTTTCAATTCCAGCTCTTAGTGAAATGCAAACACAGTGCACAGAAGTTGCCCATTAAAATGGCTTTGTCTTCACGCATCCCTGTCCCCCAAAGCAACAAATCTAATATAGAAACTAAATTTTAAAAAGTGTCGATGGGTGTTTGTGAAGCAACAAAACGTACAGAATCGCTTATTTTAAGAGGTTTCTTTGACCCAAAGCAGTGAAATAGCACTTATACTTCTAACTTAAAATTCACTGAAGATGCTGAGAGGGCACCAACACAGTTAGAGGCTACAAAAAAAAAAAAAGGAGAGACTACACTGATGGTATTCTGCACACAATCAGCGACAACAGTATATTTTAATTACTATCACCAAACACCAGACAATAAAATATTTATATGTGTGAGTTTGTTACTCCAGTAAATGTGTGTATAATGAGGTGAACAATGGGCTGTAACATGACGGCGTGAGTAAATTAACACTGTCTGAAATCCCATACATGATTCTATTTACTGTCACCATACGATGACTGCACTACTGCTTTTTGGAGGCATGTTACTATGGTAACTCAACCCTATTTAAGATGAAGCAAATAACGATTAACAAATTGACAAAGAAAACGCTTTAACTGAAGTGTTACTGAAGTTGGATCCCAGTTGCTTTGACCTCGACCCAGCAACATTATGTGCTACACTAATGCATTGCATTATGGGATATTCCTGTTGGTGTAGTATCTGTCTACTTTTGGGCACATAAAAAAAAAACAAAAAAAAACAAGCAAACACTCTTACACAGTACTGTGCAAAAGTCTTGACCCACCTCTTGTTTCTTCATATTTTGCTAGGAAATTGAGAGCAGTGTGGGTCAAGATGATCCCACACTGCTTCAGTAATGTTGAAGTCTGGGCTCTGGGGAAGTCAATCCATGACTGATAGTGTTTCCACTCTGTGTGTTTTCCTATCCAGGTATACTTTTACTGCAGTGGCAGTGCATTTGAGACGACTGTCATGCTGAAAAATGAAGTTGTCAATCAGATGATACTGCATCTGCTGCTGAACTAATAATACTTTTTTCTGCATTCGTAATTCCATCAATTTTGATCAGACTCCCAACACTACTGACGAGCTGAAACAAAAAAAATTCACATTTGGAATTATCGCTCCATAAGACCCGCTGATGCTGATTTTCAGTCCAGTTCTTGTGTAATTTAGCACAGCTCAACTTTTTCTCCCTCCACTTGTTCATTTTTCTCAGTTTTTTTAAGGGCACACGCCACACCATGCCAAGATATGCCAAGTTCTCAGTTAATAGCTCTTTAGAGATCACCCTGTTGGTGCAAAAATACTATTTCATGCCTGTTAGACTGTGTCATTTTTTGCATTTTTTTTTATAGCTTCAACTAAACACATAAATTATGTATTTTGTTATGAGCACAGACATAACATGAGTTGTCTTTTCATCCCTTGTGTGATTGATAGGTCAGTGCTGTCAGTAAGTGAAAAAGCAGCTGATGTCCAAAGAGAACCTTTGGGAAAAAAAAATTACCAGACAGTCTGCTTCCTTGGAAGCAAAATGTGAAGAAATTAGGGGTGAGTGACGTCTTTTGCACAATACTTTATGTCAGTATGATGTATCAGACAACTATTATGTAATGACTATAGCAGAGGGGCTCAAAGAATAGTTTGATATTTTTGGGATATTTGCATTTTTCTTTTCTTGCTGAAAGTTAATTCCTCTCTCACCAGTCCACTGAACGTGAGATGGCAGCCAGTAGCATAGCTTACACAGTTTCCTGTTAATATATACAGCTAGCCTGTCAGAGGTAAGGTTTTAGCACATAATCCCTGAATACCCCACAGTTGTTTTTACACATAATGTGTCAACTTGACTTTTTTCTTTTTCTCTACTCACAATTTGTCTTTAAGGAAGTCATGACACCTCTCTCCACCTCTTGCTTGTTTCAGGATCACAATATTCTCATCTAACTCTTGAAAAGGGTTCAAGAAATAAGATGAATGTTTGTCTTACACTTCTTCTTTCATCATAGGTGGCCATGCTTGTAGGAGAAAAATGAGCAACTGAAAGTCCTCCCACTTCTGTGCCGCTTCCAACAGCTCCTGGAAAAGGTTGTATCGTTTTTCTTCATTCTCCACATCCTCTATCTGGACCTGAGAAAAAGGTAAAGAGAAACCAGGTTGTGAGGGAGGCAAATCAATTTGGAATGAAAACAAAATGGTGGCTGTGAGGACATTGATTGTAAGCTTTACCCAGGCCACTAAACATCAAGCACATCCATTTCTTTTAAATTCTGCTCCATGTGTATTGCTCATTTTCAGTCATCAGTTATGCTGGCTATTTCCACTACACACCATACACAAAAATGAGAGAGCACCTTTCATTGATTTCAAATTACGAAAGCTCTCAACAAACTTGACACCGTAATGACTGCACTAAAGATTGTGGGCAAGATATTCCTGCCAAAGCAAGATCCCAATGAACTGCACAGTCACACGCAGTCAATCTGGAGCTCCATCAAACCCTTCAAAGCTTTAAAGGCGATGAATGGAAAGAATAAGGCTTTAAGACTAATGACACATTTCATTGTCATTTTACAAAAATGTCATCTGTGGCCAACTTTATTCAAAAAAAAAAAAAAAACGATTGAGGGGGAAGAATGTGAGAAAAGAGAATGAAAAGGAATGAAGGAGGGATAATATGGAAGAAATGAGAAGAGTAGGAGGAGGAGGAGGGGGAGAGTGGAGGGAAAGTAATTAATTTTCTTCTCAAAGGTTGGCTTCTAGTGTGATTTAACAGTTCAGAGAGCAGCTGATTTCTGAGGGGAAAACTATGACCTGCCAAAGCATGGCTGCTGCAAGACAGGATGTGTCACACACACAAACACACACACACGCGCGCGCAAGCTAGACTCATGAAACAGTTTCAGCCTTGGTGGAGCGCTCGCATTTATCCAGCTGGATCTGCATTCAATTCTTAGCGATATTTCATTTGTATAACGGTCTAAACAGTCTAACCCAAGAGTTTTTGTTACTGGACCTCTAAAACCATACATACAGTACAGATACCACTCATGTATTGGTCAACATCTTGCTCAAGTGGTCCCATAACAATGAAACCCAAAGAATTCTAAAATACATTATAACGGAAAAATCAATCTAAAAATGATGCAGAAACCTTTTTCACTGCAACTTAAAGACAATTCATGATGCTGTTATAAACAGCTTTCTTGAAGATTTATCCACAGCTAGTAGTAGCAAAAGTGCTGACATGTAAACATGGCTGCTCTGAGACATGTTATAAATCTCTAATTCATGCTCCAAGTCACTGGCAGCATAACAGATACATGCCTACTGTTGTAGTCAATTGCCTTATGATGGAGGATGGAGCAATAAATGAGTAAAGCTTAAGCTCCAGACCCTCTGGAAATGGAGGTCGCTTGGGAAACAGAAATGGAATCTTAACTATCTGTAAAAAGCCCCCCCCTGCAATCTAAGCTCCCAAATCCATCACTAAATGTAAACTGCAAGCCAGAGATTGTTCATCATTATTACCGCTTTAATGCATTATGAATACTGAATACTTTCTAAATATTGATGCCTTTTTAAAGTTTTATGGACACATTTATTCATTATCTATGAAAATCCAAGGGTATGCAAGACCTTGGGATTCCCTGATAATATTCTGATTATATGTTCCCCCTGGAATTGAAAAATGATAAATGGTGACTGCACACAGATGCATCCAAATAGGAACTCTTTCACATACAAAAGTCTATATATAGCATTGTTGCACTTGCCTATTCACACACATCAAAACTCAACTACAGTTGCCCCCAAATTAACTCACTGTCAATTACTTTGTGGCTGTGAGGCTTTTATTTTCTTAACAAGGAAGGATGTCAATTAATTATGCCTAGTGATTAAAACCAACATTTCCTCTGTGGCGTTGTACAATGAACAGAGTGCAGGAGGGCAAAAGGAAGAGGGAGGGGGAATTAAACTGTTAGCAGATGCAATGAAATTTACAAGAGAAGCACTGATAAATGGATACACGGCCTCTCAATCAAAATACCAATTTAAATATACTGCATATCAGCACTTTGTGCAAAACGCTCTCTGCATCTCTTTAAGGTTTAAAAAAATATTTTAGTCTAATGTATTTACTTCTTTTTTTACCAGCTATTACACTGTCAGAGACTTTCAGTTGGAGTTCTACTTCTTCCCACCTTTTTTATTGATGCTTTTAGACAGCAAGGCAATACAGTATGAGATAATTAAGACTCTATAAGCAGCAAAGTGCCGGAGCCCTATTGTCTTTGCTCTGATTATTCTTCCCATTATTATTAGTGTTCCAAGCAGCGAAGCTGTAAGGATCCTTGTCCTCGATCCCATTTTTATGTATATTTATGTGTCAAAAGAATTGCACCAAAAAACAAAAAAACAAAAAAAAAACTATAATGCCTGGAAACATTCATTAAGCAGGTGTGTTGAAAATAAAGTACTTTAACCACAGGTATCTCTGTAATATTCAAGTCTATGTCATAATGATTTTTTTAAATGGCTTGCCTGCATGAAATTTCTTTCATCACTTTAATTGCTTTTATATGCATTTTTACTAACTAAAAGATAAATGAAAAAAAGAGGTGACGGCATTGTAAAGTTTTCCCATTTCTGTTCTATTAGCTATAATTCCATCAGTGTGAAAACAGACCTGGCAGCAGATTCGGACAAATATTAAAACACGTTAATGTATTTTCTGCATCACCAAATGAATTCAAATTGTGCACATTTCAGCAGGGCTCCTTCAGGTACAGCTCAGCATGTTGCAAGAATAAAATGCATTCCTCCAGTAGAAAATCTAAATCACACTTTGAGGATAACAAAAATTTCAAAGAGTCGCTGAATGTGTGGTTCTTACACCTGATTTAAACACAATTTCTGAACATAACCTGCTCTAGACAAGGTCTGCTCAGCACAAGTTACCATGGTGATTTAGCAAGGTAAAAAGAGAGCCACCATCATGACACAGAAATCTCTGACTTCAAGCTCAACATACATTGTTAACACATTAAATTTGCTTTGTTGTACACTCCTCTGATCTTAAGTTGTTTAGAAAACATGTCAGATATTTTCATATTTATAAGTATTACATTTTATAAAAACAGGCCATTTACAAGCAGCACACTGCACTTCATCTCTAGAAGTTTATATCTTAAAGTTTGTTCTAAATTTGGTTTGACCTTGCGTCATGACTCAGTTGATGCATGAAATCTGCTAATGACTGATTAAAGTGAGGGGTCACACACACACACACACACACACCACAACCTACAGAAAGGTTAATTCAAAAGTCCATGTATGTCTCCACAAATCTCCATTAAAATGCTCCCAAAGCTGACAAAGACATCCTTTAGATACTATATACAGTATCACATATTTATATTTGTGTTCAGCTAAGTCGAGTGCACAGCCACACCCAGAATATACTATTCCAACAAAGATTTTGATCAAACATTACAAAACTACTTGCCAAGTAAAAATAGCAGAAATTGTGAGTTTTGAACGTGTGAGAAGGCGTGTGGATCTGTGTCATTCCCAGTGGTGGAATCAGTTAATCTCCTCTGGGCATACAAAGGTACAAGGCTGCGAATCCCCAGACACCCAATTCATACTTTCCAACAACGCTTTTTTTTTTATTTTTTAAAAGCATTATTACCAACCACTCCTCTCCTGTATGGATAACCACATTTGTAAAGTAACTATTTTTAAGCTCTTCTCAAAACGAGATCCAATCACAGCTTAGCAACTGCAGGTCAGCTGTTGATTTTTCCACATGCCTAAGTGGTGTGTATGGCTTTATTAATGCTTTATTAATGTGATTAAGGAAAAACATAGGGAATAGCCGCAACCTTGTGTTTGTTTGCTGTCACGTAAGTGGGAATCATTACTGTGTTCATAGAACTACCTTACTCATGTTGAAACCACGGTTTGTTTTCAAAGCCAAGCAAGATATTAAGGTTATTAGGGTAAAACAAAACCAACAAAAATAAAAAACACTATACCATATCCACCGTGTAATATTTTTCTAATGTGTGAAAATAAAACAAATGAGCTAAAAACAGCAGTTTTAACCAACAGCGCTTCAAAAAGCTTTAGTAATTTAGAAATCTACAGCACAAAAAAATGGACAGCAACAACATGAATGTTATAAATGCCATGTTGTATTTGTAAACTCAATTACTATTACTACTACTACTACTGGTGGCTTCAGTTCATCCGACAACACCGCATTGCCCCTCAGACTGTCCAGGAGCTCAGTGATGCCCTGGTCGAATCCCCCAGGATGGGAGCATGTTCCGATGTACTACTGAGTACCGTTTTGATTTGCTGCAATAAAGTTTTGGCTAAATGGACCTGCCACATTATTTTTTTACTTTGATTTTAGGGATGTCCCTGACATACACATTACCCAGTCCAGATATCCAGCATGATCTTTTTTCCCCGTTGAGATCTGATGTGTCTATTGTGCACGTATATTTTCTATTAAACACCAGAGTTGTTACAACCCAGTTACAAACGCTCATACTGGAGGTCAACAAACAATATGAAATGCCATAATACCAATGCAACAGAGAGAAATGGTTGAACACAGTGAAAATTCAAATTGCATGTAATTTTAAGTATAAAATCAATTCTTTTCTGCTTGCACAGGAAACATTGCTGTTAAATTATGCCAGCTGCATGCTAAATGCTCACCCACTGTCACTGGAAGTAGCCGTGGTTTTAACAAAAAGATACACATGAACATAGAAAGCAAGAAAAAAGCTTGGGACTGAAGAAAGTAGACAAGGTGAGGCAGAAGAAGTAAATAAAACATGAGAATGAGTAGTTACCAGCAGCTGCTTTATTGCTCTCTCTCAGCCTTTTCAGCAAAGGACAGGGTGGAAAACTGCAGCTGCTTATGTGTGTATGTGCAATGTGACACTGTAAACAGGGAATTTTCCAACTACTAAAGTTTGTTGTGAAGTTTTAAGACAAGGAAACACTTTGTACAACCATGTTTACTAAAAACACTTAGGACTCTGTGGAACAAATAAATCAAAACAAAATAGAATGACCATTCAGAGACTATATTTAATTGGAAACAGAAAAAAAAGAGAGAACACAAATGCTGAAACTGAGAATTTCTAAATCTTTTTTTTTAAAAAAAAAAGAAGTGTTCAAGCTGGGACCAAAAAAAAAAAACATCCAAGCATCCCAGAGAGGCAGAAGTGAATACAAATATGTTAAATAACTACCATGCACAGAAAAAAAACATATATAAAAAAATATCTAGGAGTGCTGTGGCCTTCTATGGGCCTGAACTCATTTAACATTGAATTACACTAGACAATGGAAAACTGTTTTGTGGTCTTTCCAATAAAAATCTGAAATTATTTTTGGATGTCTTCAGTGTGATTTGTAAGCTAAATGCACTTCTGTGAAAAAGTAAGCGCACCTTTGTAGAACTTTAGCTACAATACCTTGAAGCAATCCTTTGTTGTATGGCTTTGTCTTGCATCACTGTGGATGAATTTTGGCACACTCTTCTTTACAATACTGCTTCAGTTCATTGAGGTTTGTGGCCATTTGTTTATGCACAGCTGTATTAAGATCCCACCACAGCATTTCAACCAGGTTGAGGTCTGGACTTTGGGCCACTGCAACACTTTGATTCTTTTGGGGTTTTTTTTAGCCATTTTGCTGTAGATTTGCTGCTGTGCTTGGGCTAAATGTCCTGTTGCATGACCCAATTGGGGGAAAGCTTTAGCTATTGGACAGATGACCTCTAGAAAACTTTGGTATACAGAGGAGTTCACAGAGCCTGTACTGCTGAGGGGTAAAATTCCTGTTTTAAGCAAGTCAGATAAAACATTTTCCTTTCAAATCTACAGCAGTCTCCTCCTCAGTTCTTAAAAGCTTACACAGTGTTACAGTATATATGTTAGAAAGATTGACTAAAATGTCATACCTTGTAAATTTTCTTGAAGCTGAAAAAGACTGCCTGCACTAACAATAATCAGAGTTGGTTGTAGTTTGCCCGAAACAGCTTGTGTAGTCCAAAAGGGTCTCGCTTTACAGACTGAAAAACTGCAATGCAGTCTAACCCTGCTATCTGCATATATTATAAAAAGTGAGAAAAAAAGAAGAGTCCCAGTGTGTGTGTGAGAGTGAGATATAGTGAGATAGGACCACATCAATAGCAAAGCACAGAAATGTCAGAAAACACATGGGCAAAAACACATACTATTCAGAGGATAGAAATGGAGATGCAGTATAAAGTCCAGATGATGTTTACATTTCAGAAATTGAAACTATATGTATGTGAGTCTGCTTAAGAGGGTAGATAGATGAAAGTGGAGTCACCTATTCCTCCTGAGAGTCACTTGTATGAGTCTGCCTTCACTCCATTAATGGGGAGATGCACACAAAAACACAATAAGGACCACACAAACAGGCACGCAGGTGTACACACACAATCAAAAACAATCCGCTGAATGCCAAGAAACAAACTTCAATAAACTCCTGTGGAACAGTTTTCACCATATGTCACAGGCTTTCCTTAAGGTATAAGCTCTCACTAAATAAAAATTCCAGCATCAAAGAGCTCTACTGTAGTCCTTTAAATATGAATGGCTTTCAACACACTTGAAGGTAATACTGTAGATAATTTTAGAATGATTATCCCCCCAAACAATAATTCTTCAGGGGTAAACATAATAATCCCATGAAATTAGCCCAAACGGTAGTTTTAGAAATTTTAATTTTACACCACAAGTATTCATTAGATTTTATTTTATAGTTTATGGTGTGCTTTAAAATGAACTGGACAAATCTATAATAGCTTGATATTGTTTAAGAAAACAAAACTGCTTGATTCAGTATGCATAAAACTAATGCAATATTTAAAAAGGCTTATACTGTTTGAATCAACTTTAAATCCTAACAGCAAATAGTAAAAATACTAGCTTTCATTTTTCAAACATATACCCTACAACGAAAAACAAGAGAACTGTTTGCCTATAAAGCTATCAAATATTTTACTTGTACAGCATGCGATATATTGGAAACTGTACTTTTTTATTTTTAACAAATGTCAAAAATTTGTAAAAATTTGTCCAGTGAACACTCATACTAAGTTTCAGAATTACTGGTCAAATAAATAAGGAAGAAGGAGCAATGGACATTAAGCAATCCGGTCTTTAAGTCCGACGTCACTTCTGGGTCCAGATGCCCATAAATGGACAGCAATGGCAGCCCAGTCACTGTTCACTATTACATTCAGATCGGTCAAAACAACGAGTGACACAGCATTACTGAGTATTGAACACAGGATAGTTTGGACCCGGAAATGGAATTCTACGTCATCACTTAAAGACCGGATTCCATGTACAATATTTCCTGAATATTTCAAAAAATTTATTTAAAAAAAATAGTCAAAAATTTAAAATCTGTCTGGAACATTCTGTAGACCTTTGCCTAATGAAAAGAGTTGGAATAAGGGAGGAGTAGGGTAAAGGTAAAAAATGTATAGCATTTCTCAAAAAAATAAAAAAAGTAATCAAAAAAATGAATTAATTAAAGTCAAAAATCCAAAAGTCTAAAGTCAAAAATATAAATGACCGAGAGAGAGGAGTAGCAAATTTAGCAAAAGTGGATGGATGACGGACGGCTTGGTATCAGATCAGTTCTGCTGACAGTCATCTTTGACAACAGCAGACCTAAAATTAAAACAAAAACATTTGCCATTATTGCCTCTATTATTGCAAATCACAGCACCAATGTGAGAAGAATTTTAGAAGTTAAAGCTTTGATTTATGTGTCTTTAACTTAATTTACAGTGAAATCTCTTTGATCGTCATGTCAGCTTTGACATGTCAACTATATAATGTATTTCAAACAACAGCCTACAAAAAAAATTTCAAAGGTGCTCAAAGAATAAAAGGTAAGCAAAGGACTGTCAACAAAAGTATCCTTCCTTTAACTGACAAGCCTGCCTTCTGTCTATTTTATTCAGGATTGTCAACATTCACCATAAAAGCAGTGTATAATGCAACATAGACATGCAAGGGCACGGAGAAGGTTTAGGGGTAATTACTAAGTGCCTGAAAGGTACTGCATAACATTTATTACAGTTTGTAAACATACCACTTGAACATGAAGCTATGAAGCTATGTTAGAGTATAGTTGGTGTCAAGGCTTGAAGAACTGCCTCTCCTCTTGTTATGACCTGGAGTCATAACTGGCAATGCATTATCTGTACCTGAGTTTGACAGTGTGTTTCCTCCCTCCCTGCCTGCCTGGGTGGTGCTGGTGATTGGACTAGAGACTGATGGTTCATACTTTAAATTGCCACCTGCCTATGTCAGCTTTATGCACTCTCCTTTTTTGTAGAACATAATCTAAATATCTTCAAAAAGTCCTGCAAGCTGCAGAGGTGAGGTATCCTCACTGGCATTCCTTTTTTGGTTTATGTCAAAGAGACAGGTAAGTATTTATTTTGCACTATGTTAGTTAACTGTTCATATTTTACATTTTAATAACTGTTATGAATATAATGTTCTCCAAAAAGCCCATAAGCAAAATTCTTTATCCTACAAAATCAGTATTTAATAATAATATCCTTATACATAGATTTAACCTCATTAAATGTTTTTGGTATTTGCTCAACTTCTGACACCATCCCAGTGGAATTTTCAAATTTAAATCCAGAGAAAGCCATATTATTATACAGAACATTATAAGAACATATCCCAAAATCAGGCTTTGTTTAGCTTGAGCATATGTGTATGTTTGGTATAGATTGTGTAGGTGGAAAGTCCACTGACTGCCAAGCTTCAATTAATGCTAATCACTGTAGGGAAAACAGTGGTTGGAGAGCGACACATGACCAATGCTTCATAGCAACTGTGTGCAAAGAACTTGTGGCCTTGTTGGATTTGAAAAGGCTGCTTCAAAGATGGGGGCAAAGTCTGCAACCACTTACAGCCAAGTTGCCATTTTCAAAGCAATTTTGGTGCATCAAGATGTCCAGAAAACAGCAATAAGCTGGTGTCAATCTGCTATCAGTGTGCAATTGAATGGAGTCAAGTGGGCAATTAAATGCAATTTGTTTGTGATAATACAGCAATTAACTGTAATAAATTAGCAAGTCCAGCCAGACTTCACCCAGAAACACATTTCTGATTTGAAACTAGATTTGAAACAGAAATTCCTCCATAAATTGTGATGCAGTTGCTGTAGGATGGCGATATATCTGCAAAAGATGCTCAGCAATGTTGCTTTAATATAGGAATAAAACTGGAAGGCGACCAGTTGCCAACCAGGTGAGTTGAGTACCATATTATATGGATGAATTGCCCTCATCGGTGCAGACTGACTCCAACTGATTGCAGCATGTTGGAAATCTGTCTGCTTTTATAAACTAGACAGCAATTAAACCTCCACCAATCTGTCTGGGAGTAACTGCGGTCAATCCATGATGACAGTTTGCTTCCCATCAGGCAACCTGAGCAATCATCTTGCGATTGGAAGTGGTTGCAAAAAAAGATTCAATGTTGCAATCCCATTTTTACTCTAGTGTGACTGAGCCATTACTTTATGCTTCTTCAAAGTGGTCTGTTTTTTCAAAGGAGGCCAACTACACAGTTAAGAATACCACATGCCGAAGATGTAAATCACCACCACAACAGGATTAAACCAATACCATATCTGACTGGGATGCCATTCTTGTGGGAGATATGCTGCTGATAAATGATTCAGTAACACTTAAGCCTGATCACTCCATTAAATATTCCCAGGACTCTACAGGCCCATTTTCATTTGACTTTTTGTTCTTCTAGGTCAAAACTTGAGTGCAGAGCAATCTGTCGGCATTAAGCCCTTGCTTTCTATAGAGACCTTTTGTAGCTTCATATAGACTAGGTGTTAAAGAAGGAAACTGCAATCAAAGTGTCAGTAAACATATGCAAATAAGGGGCCCGCTTCATTTTTAACAAAAATCCTCCTTCGGCATGAATACACATGATTTTAGCATCTAAGGCAGAAACCATTAAAAAACTGACCAATTTATTAAAGAACACAGTGAAACATTAAGCGGAAGTACTGTATAGATTTTATGTTACTTTTACATTATTAATTTAAATAGAAAAAACCCAAAATTGGTTAAGAATTGAATATTTGCAGTCATGTTACCTGAAATAAAAGGTCTGTATTAATGTGCTTTACCAGGGCAGATATATAAGTATATAAATAAAATGATATATCAATTGGTGCCAGACAAGTCTTCTCACACAACAAATATTCAGCATCATAGTATTTTACAAAAGTAATGCATGATAAGGATGAGAAAGTGTTCATTCAAGTGTTTAAGTATTGATTCAGTCCAGCAACCTTGTAGCAATTGTTGACTTGCTTCAGGTTTTAGGGGATGAGGGTCATAAAAGCATTCTTCACATCTGCATTTGCTTTTGATGGATCTCTGAAAATGCAAAGGCTGAAATATTCAGGGTTTTCAACAGCCGTGAACCACTTCCACTAAATTATCATCTACTTCTGTAAGCAGTCACTGCTTTTCACGTTCAGTGAAACAGAGTAAAAATGTAGTAAAAAGGCTTTTTATATAGTCACAAGAAGACTAAATGAATTACAGTCAAGATAGGAACCCATCAGAGTCATATCAGATGCAACTCTACAGTGATGACAGTGATTGATGATTAAGGCTTACACTTTCCACATGCAATATTTTTCTTAGAGTAATTAATCAAAGCATGGCTTTAAAATATCAAATCTGAGTTGTCCGTACAGTAAGTGTAGAAGACAAACAGCTCAATCACTCACAATCAGCAGGGGATGTCTGACAAATAACTCACAGACTCAACAATCAGTGCAGCTGGTCAAGCTGAGTTGAAGTTTCTTTAAAGTTTAATAATTACCATTTAAACTTTCACCATCAATAACTTTCATCAGCGGTTCATTTTAGAAAAGAGCACACAGTCGCAGCTCTGCCTCTGTCTGCCTTAACAAAACACCCTGTGGCTAGAATCTGTCAGCCTGCTATAAGCTAGCATACAACTGTGTATATATGTGCTATGTAACACAATCATGCACAGCACATATAGTATTTATTATATCATTAAATATATTAAAAATAATATATAATATTTCAGATTGGTATAAACATACTGTTAAGTGGCGCATCACAATTACTGCCATAAATACTGAGGCACAGCACTGCATAAGCTAAATGACACAAGGATAGCAGATAACATGGTCTGCTAAAAAAAAAAAAAGAATGAATATGAATGAATGTTTGTATGTCTGTTAGTCTGTTTTTTCCCCCCTTTTCTCTACAATTGTTCATACTGTAGAAACACAGCAGTGCAAATTGGTCGGCTTCTTGGATGAGGACTTGCCGCCTATGTATATATGAGGGAAAATACATTAAGTTGCACTATGAATTACCGGTAATGGAAACACAATTATGAATAATATATAAAAATTAAGAACACTACACTCCATTTCTGTTAATACATCCCTACACGGCGCACATGCCAGTCATGGTAACTCAGAGGAAAATTGAGAAATTCTGGTACTGACTGCTTCAAAATAATTCAGCGATTCAAATAGAATTGCTATGAAACATCAAAGTAATTAAAAGGACACTGATATTTCAACTTTTCAAGACAGTTACACGAGTCATTATGTCATCCCATACAAGGGAAAGCACTCACTTATACCATTAGCGCAACTTTAAATAAAAGCCCCAGTTTTCAGTGCAATTATTAGATCACACCACACATGCAGACCAAGCCCACGTCATCCTTTCATTTCTCACAAGAACTGACCCTGGGACTGAGTGACTGCTGGAAGTATATGGTTAACAAATCATCACCTGCCGGTATGACGCTGTGGTCGACAGGTTAATGATCAGTGCTACCATCACTGTCCGTCTTGGCAGCTCTCTCCCACACTCATCACATCTTATTACCGCTGCCAATCATGACGGCAAGCACTCTCAGCTCCCCCTTTCTATCAAACGAGAAGCACAAAGTGTGATAGTATTTTTAATAAATATCTTGGCATCTAATGGCGCCAATTTGCTAAAGTAAAAGACAATCACCCAACCCAATTTCTTGTTCAGGTAACTGTTTTTTGGGCGTTTTACATTAAAGAATGTCCTGATTTGTTGCTCCAATAGTGTTTAGCGTTTCTCTGGTCTGTCTCAACAGCTTTACATATACCAGGTTTTACTGTTTGTACAAAAATGGATACTTGGCCTCCTCTTCCTTACTTGTACTGTTATATTAACCAATTTTTGTGACTGTTATATTAATGTTCCCTTATTTAAATGCACAATATCCCCATAGGTTAGAGTGCACTAATTAAAGCATTAAAAATTGAGGGATAATATGGATTTAAACATTTTCAGGAGAGCTGGGTTTTAAGT
Source organism: Archocentrus centrarchus (assembly GCF_007364275.1). NCBI lineage: Eukaryota > Metazoa > Chordata > Actinopteri > Cichliformes > Cichlidae > Archocentrus > Archocentrus centrarchus. Next base: position 18,497,785 of record NC_044369.1, read on the forward strand.
CCATCTTATGGAGGCCAAATGTATGAGACTGCTTGCCTTCAAAATAAAATTCAAGCCACAGACGCCTGATTTTTTTCCTAAATTTGCACAAGCTATTACTGAAACACTGGTGAACTTTTGACCCCATCAACAAAGCTACCAGATAATCTTCTCCATGACTTGGCAATTATCTCAGTCCTTGACCTGAGAGGCTGAAACTGCGAAGAGAGAGAACACGGGATGTGGGCATGTCAGTGTATCAGACTGGGAGTGCCAGTGGAGCCATGGGATGCAGAGATCTCATTGTCTGGCCTTTACTGAGAGCGCTCTGAATGAGCTCATCAATATTCATTGACCTGCTCTGGCTAATGTCCCCGGCGACGAGCAAAATAAAGTTGCAGAGGTCGTGCACTTCACAAGAGGAGAGAGAGAGGCTGGGAAGAGCAGGGGGGGAAAAATGAGCGATGCAGAGGAAGTGAGCGGAGTTGATAAGAAGGGGCAGGTTTCGGGGAAAAAAAAAAAATGAGAACAAAGAGAAGCAAACACCAAAAGGGCAAATCCTCAAGGCCTGTAGGGGTTTTGGGAGTTTATTATGACTTGAAAGTGAGACGCATAAAACATGCAGAGGAAACATAAGTGCAGAGATAAAGACACACATGCCTGTGGAGAACAAATAAACCCTCACAAATACCCTTGTGTATGTATGACATGACAAGTTGAGTGCAATGACAAATACAGCTTTTCTAACCTTTTCCTCTATTCATTTTGCATTTTCTTGCTCTCCTTGTAGTCTAGTGTAGACCCACATTGCATAACATGGCACCTGAGTATACATAATGGTACACAACTCAAGAGAGGAAGAAGAGTAAGATGAGAGATGAGGGAGCTCAGAAGACAAAACACAGAAGAGGAGTGGCTCGAAAGCAAGAGTAGATCAGTGTTAGAGAGAACAAGATCGTCGCTTGAAACCATCTCAACACAGCAGCACACATTAATATGAACATGTTAATATATTAAATCCAGTGTTAGAACTCCTCATTCTCCTTAATCATGCATGCATACATACAGTGGGTGAAAAAAATGATTTGATCCCCTGCTGAATTTGAAAGTTTGCTCACTTGCAAAGAGATGAACAGTCTCTAAATTTTATGGTAGTTTCATTTTAATGGAGAGATAGAATATCAAACAAAAATCCAGAAAGCATGCATTACATAAAAGTTATAAAATAATATGCATGTCACTGGGTGAAATAAGTATTTGATGCCCAAGCAAAACACAATTTAGTACTTGGTGGGAAAACAGTTGGCAAGCATAGCGCAGGTGTCTTGGCTACCGCTTGGCAACTCAAAGCTTCAGCTCCCTCCACAGATTTTTCCAAAGGACTGAGATCTGGAGACTGGCTAGGCCACTCCATGACCTTAATGTGCTTCTCCTTTAGCCACTCCTTTGTTATTGTCATGCTGGAAAACCCATCCACAACCCATCTTCAGTGTTCTGGTTGAGGGAAGAAGGTTTTTAAGTCAATTAAGTCAAGATTTCATGGTACATGGAGCATCCATTGGCCCCTCAAAGCAGTGACGTTGTCCTGCACCCTTAGCAGAAAAACAACTCCAAAGCATAATGTTTCCACCTCCATGCGTGACTGTGGAGATGGTGTTACATAGCAATCCTTTTTGTCCAAACACGGCAGGCCGAGTGTTTGCCAAAGAGCTCAATTTTGGTTTCATCTGACCACAGCACTTTCTTCCAAGCCTTTTCTGAATCATTCAGATGTTCACTGGCAAACGTAAGATGAGCCTGTACATGTGCTTTCTTGAGCAGGGGGACCTTGCATGTGTTACAAGATTTCAATCCATCATGGCGTAGTCTGTTACCAATGGTGGTCACTGTGGTCCCAACTGCCTTCAGATCATTAACAAGTTCCACCTGTGTAGTGTTGGGCTAATTCACCACCAGGCAAGATCTTGCATGGAGCTCCAGACTGAGGGCGACTGATGTTCATTTTATATTTCTTCCATTTCCGAATAATCGCACCAACAGTTGTCACCTTCTTACCAAGCTTCTTGCTGATGGTCTTGTAGCCAATTCCAGCATTGTGCAGATCTAGAATCTTGTCCCCGACATCCTTTGACAGCTCTTTGGTCTTGCTCATGTTGGTGGAGAGGTTGGAATGGAAGAAACTGATTCTGTAGATGGGTGTGCTTTATACACATAACGGGTTGAAATCAGGAGTATCTGTAATTGACTGACTGATTGTAATCTGTGTGTCACGTGGACACACAGCCAGTCTGTGCGAGCCAAAATTCTGGTTGGGTTGTAGGGGATCAAATACTTATTTTGCTCAATGAACTACCATAAAAATTAGAGACTGGTAATTTTTTTTTAAGTAAGCAAACTAACAAATTCAGCAGGGGATCAAATAATTATTTCCTCCACTGCAGGTTGATGAATATTTGAGGCACGAAGAAGATAACTTAAGATAAGAATTAGTTAACTTATTTAAATTAAAATTTTAGTTTAAACATAAATTCAAATGTAGGTGAGGGAGGCTTGGATTCAAACATTCACTCACATGTAAGGTAAGACTGAATCTTTAAGTACCAGCTGCAGGAGTGTGTTTACCTGGCGCTACAAAGCAGCAAAGAACTTGCCAAAAAAGATAACAGTGCAAGAGTCCCTTCCCCTTCATCTTAGATTTCACTGCTTCTCTCCTTCTTTCTCATCTGACACTGTGCTGCCCACTCCTATAACTTCAACTATCCTCAGGCTCTTTTCTTCTTATTTTTCCTCTTGTCTGTCTCCCTCTACACATCCCTTCTTTTCTTGTTTATTTTATTGCGATGCCTCCTCTCTGGTGTTTTTTTTTTTTTTTTTTTAACTGAATCATCAGTGATCCCACCAAGATGACAAAGCGTTGTGCTCTTCTCTCCTGGCTCCAAGTTAAAAACAGAGCATAAATAAAGTTTTCAAAAAAAAGAAGCAAGGGGGATAGATAAAAGCTGCCAGAACAAGTGGAATTATAGCTGAGGTTTTGCCATCACGACAATGACCTCTGATCTGTTGCATTAGACTGCGGCTATAAGATAGCTTTCTCAACCCCATCACATTTATTATTTATCTACTTGGAAAGAGACTCTGCTCGCTCTTTGTTCTTGTAAAACCCTCTCCCCACAGTCCAGGCTCATTCAGTTTCATCAGACAAATCTTTCCCAGCTTCCCTGTCCGGCTTCTCGTCTCCACATGCTCCTCACCTCAGCAAAACGCTGTCATTAAAAAATAAGTGAATAAAAAAATTATTTTTGCACATAAATTCCTTGTTGTGCCTGGTACCAATCAACAACACCATTGTTCTGTCAACCAGAAACAATCCCACTTGTGTTTCTGTTTGTATTCCTGTCACATCAAACAAAGACTGTAGTTCCAACAAAATAGTATGCCATCCTTCAATGTACTTCATGTCAAGCACAGGCTTATCTTAGCACTTGGGTGTTGCATACTTCAAACGGTTGCCTTAATATTTAAATATACGGCAGATGGAGTGGGGTGTTTTACAATATGGTAGGAGAGGAGATGCACTTAGGCGTGAGCAAACATATATGCTCACACATGTATTGAAAAATCCATGCACACTTGTAAAAACACAAATACACAAAATTCTTAAGACCTTTTCAAATACTCGTGTCTGTCATGTTCATATATGCACGCAAGGAGCCCAAAGACAGAGCTATAATTTTCTATAATTTTCTGCTTAATTGATGCATACAAAATGGAATTTCTCTCAGCAAAACAAAAACAAAGACAAACTGATAAGGAGACAATGGGAAACAGACATCAGGAGTGTGTTTAGATAGGACCGGCCAACGAGATAGGCCATGCAAGAAAAAGGATAGAGCTCGAAGAAGAAATAATTGGATACTGCAGAAAGTGACTACACAGAATAAAATGTGTTTTTATGATTGACAGGAGTAATTAAATACATGGGGAATGTGTTTTTCTGACTAACTCATAATTTAAACCTTATCAAATATAAATGAAAAATAATCAATGAATTCCAAGGGGGAAAAGGACATGACATTTTGAAATGTGAAATGAAAAAAAAAAAGAAAAGAAGAGGAAGACCCGCCTTTAGGGAAAGTCATAAATGGGCTGGGTCAGGTTTAATGTGTGAGGTCTGGAGGGGTTGTATCTACAGAGAAGCTTATAGAGAGCAACAGCAGAACCCATTCCGCTCAGCTCAGTTCATCCATATTACATAGACGACACACTGCTTGGTCCAAATAGCACTGCACCAAAACAGTGATTCATGGCAAATGATCCATGACATTGACGGGGACGTGCAGCGTGAATCTGCGATCGCTGCTTATTCGTGCATGCCAACATGTATGTTTCACATTTATAGTGAAAAGATACATGAAGGCTTTGATGCAGAGAGCCAGCTCACCTTCTTTCACTGCACTTGAGTGTGTGCTTGTGTGTGTTTGTGTGTGTGTAAGCCGGCTGTGGCCATTATTGCTAGCACTATCATGGGATTTGGCATACTAATTAACATCCTCACAATACAAGATCAAGGCAGTAGCAGAGATGGCATTATGTCAACAAGCACGTAGTGTGCACCTATGCAGAATAGGAATGCGCACACACACACTTACACACATATTTGGTTTATGATGTTTCCTGATTGTCTTTGAAATGTCATAAAGAAATAACCTTAAGTACACTGTTGTTAGTGACAAAAAGGCCAAAATGCACAATATACACAAAGGCACGTCACACAGGCAAAACAGACCCTCAGATCTTGACAGTGTTGACATTTGAATGCCCTGCTGTTACGACTAATCATTCAAAATTAAGTCACAAAATCTATTCCTGGCTTCACCTCTTACACCCTCCATGCCTTTCCTCCTGTATCAACCCACCCCCACCCCCCACCTAAATGTCAGCATTACAATTGAGCACATTAATATCTTCCTTTTTAAATGTCTTCTGACTAAGTAGTGTGTTGGGATGCTAAGGAAGATCTGTTGGGATGCTAAGTGGAATGCTGTTCTCTTTTTCTGCTTCAGTATCATCTGAATCTTTTCCCTCCTTTCTCTCTCCATATATTGTATCCATCACTATCCCTCTCCCCTCTCTCCTCTCCTTCTAATGTATCATCTCTGGGTCTTTATGAGGCAGCACCTGTGAATCATGTGCTGGCCTTTCCACTGACACAGCCCAACCTGACCCAGCCTGGACACCACCAAGCAAAACAGCATCCATCATAATAGCAAATGTCTGCTTCTATCATGAGTCGGCACACTGGAATGCACGGGTGCCTGTCTGGCTGTATAACATAAAAATGACAGAGCATCCAGCTGAAGATGTACAGGCAGATTTTTTTTTTTTTTAATCAATACTGCATTCTTTAAATAAAGTTAGGAAATGAGATATAAAGTACTGTAAAAACAAAGTCTTGAGTCACCTGTCAATGCTTTACATTTTGCTTCCAAGAAGCCAGTATTTCTTGTAATTTTTAAAGTGGTCTTGGGGAATAGTTCTGAAGGTCTTTCAAAGTTTCTCTTTGGACATTGGCTGCTTTCTCACTCGTTTTCAGTCCAGTTCTTGTACCTGACCATTTTCAGAGGAATGTTTGTTTATGTCTGTTAATCCCTTAATGCTAACCTGAATCACTAAAGCATAAAAAGGGTACCAAACTCAAGGGATAGACCAGTATGTCTACACATAAGTCAACTTAGCAAAAAAACAATTTTAAATTGTATCTTTAGGCTTGAAATTTTTGGTTAAAATTCTCATCAATGTATAGAGATGAGGTCAAAAGAGGGTTCAACAGTGAGTGTCACCAAAAAAAATTGATGGAATTATTAATGCAGAAAAGTATCATCTGAAAAGGGTCTGATTAGCAACAGCTTCATTTTTCAGCATGACAATGATCCCAAACACACTGCCAATGCAGTGTGGATAGAAAAAACACACAACTGAACACTATCAGTCATGGATTGACCTCCCCAGAACCCAAACCTCAACATTATTGAATCAGTGTGGGATCAGAAAGCAGAACAAAAGGCAGCCAACAACCAATGAAGAGCTTTGAATGTCTTTCAAGAAGCCTGGAGACTACTTAAAGAAATGACAGGAAAGCTTGAGAGTTCAGACTCTGTTGAAGAATAAAGGTAGTGTGATTCTGCAGTTACTTTATAGCAGGATTTCTAATCAATGAGCAATCACTGCATTAAATTCCTGGTATTTTGATTCAGCCTTGGTGCTCTTACAGTGTTGTTTTCAGCCACAGTAGGAAGGATTTCTTTAATTTAATTAAAAAAAAAAAAAAACCCTCTCCAACAGCAAACAGCAGACAGACAAAATTGATGACTAGCTGGCTCATAAACAGTGGAACATTCAGATGCTGAAAAGCCAAAAATATCACCCGGATGTTAGACACAAAAAAGCTAAAGAATGGAAGGATATATAAAACATCTAATGGTTCCACATGAATGCTAATGCTGCTCTAGATCTCTATATCTAGTGGATGTGAAAATATATGTTAAGCAGTTCACAATCTCAGCTTTAAATGGAGTGTTTTTCTATATAGCCCGTTTCATCTATTCTGTGGTGGCTTGAAGATCTGTAATTGCAGGCTTAAATGGATAGTCCTTTTTTCTCTTTTTTACATTAGGTGATTTAAATTCATACTTGGTGATACTGAAGTGTAGGTGCATTAGTTCAAGCTGTGTGCCCTGAGGTTTAAGATTTGAAAGCTTGCTAGCAGCTTATCAGATGACAATGAATAATCGGAAACACTTAGAGACATGCAATATAGGAAGGACTGCAGGAAGCTTTTCATGTTTCTTAATTCTAATAATATAAGTCTGATATAAGTCTCCAGCTTTTTATGCGCCTACATTGCAGAGACTACATACATTTAAAATGATCAAATTCCCATTTTGGGGGGGAAAACAGTAGCATGCATCACAGAAGGACTTTAACATTAGCTTTGTAAATAACAATCTGGTCTAAAAACAGAGAAATCGACTAACAGTAAAAGCTTGTGATTCTTTAAGCCTAACATTTTTTTTTTTTAAACCTCTAACAAAAAGACAAGAGCAACCAAAGTGGGATCTGAACTGTTATGGTTTATTTTATTTTTGACCACTGACTGGCATGTATTAGTAATGTAGGTACAAAGATAGTTTTAGACACCATCATCAGATGCAGTTTGCCAAAGAAAGCCTCTGACTAAGGTTAGTGGCTCCTTGCACACTTAAAGACATAAAGAAACTAGTTACATGTAATGTTATATCATACTGACAGGGAATAGAAAGAGAGAGCATATTTCTCCCATATTGCCAAGCCAAGCCAAGCCAAGCCAATTTTATTTATAAAGCACTTTAAAAACAGCAAGCGCTGACCAAAGTGCTGAACAAAGAAAACAGGACACAACAATACACAAGAAAAGTGCAGATAAAACGGTAACACCCGAGATAAAAGCAACAATAAAATACATAGTTTATCATAACTCAAATAATAAAATAATATAAAATAACTAGATAAAAATAAATAAGTACACAAAAACTAAAATCAACATCTCAATCCTGGTCAAAAGCCAGACTAAATAAGTGGGTCTTAAGAAAAGATGGTGATCAAACAAGAAGCCTGTCTAATAATCTAATGGCTGTCTAATGGCAGCTAGTTCGACAGTTTAGGGGCTGCCACAGCAAAGGCTCTGTCCCCCCCTAAGCCTCCTCTTAGTCCTCGGCACATCCAAAGGCAGTTTGTTAGCTGATCTGAAGAAGAGTGTAGGTGCAGTAACTCAGAGAGGTACGATGGAGCAAGGGCATTTAAAGGCTTAAAAACAAATGAAAGAATTTAAAAATTAACTCTAAAATAAACAGGTAACCAGTGCAATGAAGATAAAACAGGAGTAATGTGCTCCCTCTTACATAATCCTGTCAAAAGCCGTGTGGTGGCATTCTGGACCAGCTGAAGACGAGTCAGGGAGGACTGGTTAATGCCAATATACGAAGAGTTACAGTAATCCAGCCGGGTTGTAACAAAGGCATGGATCACAGCTTCAAAATGATCTTTCGACAAGATATTTTTAAACTTGGTGAGCTGTCTCAGGTGAAAGAAAATGGATTTCACCACAGCAGTAATCTGACACTTCAACTTAAGATTTTCATCCATCTTTACACCCAAAATTGTAACCGTGGGCTTCACATACTGGGATGTGAAGCCCAGTGACGCCGGGACCAAAAATGATCACCTCTGTCTTATTTCCATTAAAATTCAGGAAATGCAAAGTCATCCAAGCTTTGATTTCATCAAGACACTTTTTTAGGATCTGTATGGAGTTTGCATCGCTATGTTTTAGGGGCATATAAATCTGGGTATCATCGGCATAGCAGTGGAAAGCAATTTTATGCTTTCTGAGAATAGAACCAAGGAACAGCAAATATAGAGAAAACATCAACGGCCCATGTATCGAACCCTGGGGTACCCCACACAACACAGCAGCACAGGATGATTTAAAATTATTTAAGCTGACAGTAAATGTTCTCTGGGTCAAGTATGATCTAAACCACTCCAGTGCCGTGCCCTGAATACCTACACATCGCTCTAGATGAGATATTAAAACACTATGGTCCACCATATCAAACACAGCTGTTAGATCTAAAAGAAGTAAAATCACATACAGATGCAGCCACCGAAAATTTCCGGCCGATCCGTGACGCGACCTTGGCCGGTCCTTGGCCGATTCGTGGCCGAACCTCGGCCTAAACGCGATCCCCCGCTAATGACGTAGGAATTCCGGCCACTGGTGGGAACGCCCCTAAGCAGCATTTGGGGAAAATGGTGGTAATGTCTTGTTTATCCACCAGGAGGAGCAGTAATAGTGGAAGCGCATTCATTTACAGCCCGCTGTATACTGTACCAAGGATCCTCACATCATTGAACTGTAATTGTAAGCGGAACTGTCCATTAAAAACAATAGAAAGATGAGATTAAAGCGGTCATTATAGTGGAGCAGTGAGTATTGTCTGGAGGGACGGGCTGGACTTGAAGTTCAGCCCGGGACCTCGGACAGGCTGTGAGCGCTGCACCGCCAGCGAAACTGGGTAAAAAAATAATTAAAATAATTCTGATCACCAGCCGGTTTGGCCTGGCAATGACCTGGGAAGCCTAATCCTCTCATCAGTGTCACATTGTTCTTCCAAGTCTTCACAATGTTAAGCTTTTTGTTTGTTTATATTTTCCCTTTTATTTTATAATCAAAACTGCGACCAAAATGACTCCTTCTCAAACTAATAATACCGGCAGTCGTTATTGTATGCTGAGCTAGGGTTAGGGTTAGTAATTGCATAATAAGTGGATTATTATTTACTTCTTTGACTCTCCTCCACCTGCTTCATCAAACCTCAGCAGTAACATATATGAAGGCAGCAGCTGACACAGTAACAGTGAGCGCAGCGCACTGTGCAGTCTAAACTCTGCTCTGATTAATTATATGAATGTACAGCGAGTCAATCAGGATTGTGAAACGTCAGCTGCAGAGCCTCCATCATCAGATCAATGCCCGGTTCATTTTCCATTTTATAAACAATACTTTAGAGGTTTTCGTGAAGTCACACTGTGACAGTGACGTGCATTAGTGTGTGTGTGTCATCAGTGGCTATAAAAGGCCTTTTCTTAAAGGATAAAGTGGTGTTTGAGCCACAGTTATGGCGGAGTGGCGGCTCCTTGAAATGGGACGCAGCCTTCCTGCAGCAGACAGCTAGCAGCAGGAACCGGACGCGCCAGGTTAGCCTAAGAAGCTACTGAGGCATCCATGACAACCACCATAGAAACAGCCTTTTAAGACCGTTTTAAAAACATCCTCAGAGTTCAAACGAACAAAAATATATGATTTGAAACAGTTACAGCTGCAGAGCTGTGGCGGCTTCTTTAAACGTTGTTTACATAGATGATCATGAATGATACGATGTAGCTAGCAGTGTAGCTAGCAGTGAATGAAGTGACATCATTGTGTGCGCATTTCACAGCTGTCTGTCTCAGTCTGTTGTTGATATTACTCCAATTAACATGTGTTTACTTTCTCTGGACCATCTCAGGTCCACCGTTACAATTTCAGCCTACAAAATGATTCCAATATGAACACACACTCTAACATACGTGCACTTTATGAAGTCCAATCCTTAAAATAAATATTATGTTTGTAAACATTCATGTCTCTGAAATAAGTACAGATGTTCATGTTTGTCATTACAATTTTATTTGTTTAGAGAATTGTGAACTTCACATTGTGTATCTAATCAGAGTCTCAGCAACCTTCAGTCAGAGACTGAGACTGGATCACAGCTTTAACCTCTGCAGAGTCACAGACAGACACAAACCTTCCAAATCACACACAAGCAGCCCAGTCTCATCATTTTTGGATGCCTCTACTGTACACTACACTGTGATCAATATACTAAAAATTATAAATGAAAAGATAACATTCACATAAAGCTGTTTGAAAGTAAAATTTATAGGTACTTTCCAATAATATTTTTAAGGATCTCTGTCAGAGACCAGACAGAGCCATGACTCTCAAGAACCAGAGACTGAAATATGGAAAAAAAAAAAATCCCTATGAGAAATAAATGTGTAACAGTAAATATTTTGTCCAGTGGAAGATAATCGTTTTGAAACAAAAGCTTGGGATATCATCAAACCAGAAAAATAGAACTCATTTTTTTCTTTAATAACACACCTTAGCATGTAGTAATGTGACACATTTCCAAACAACAATACATAGATTTTGTTCAATGTTTTGATTGTGGCAGTGAAAACACATGTTGCTGTGTGAGTGTGACTGGCAGCCTGTGCACTGAGACCATGAAGCCCACTTCTCTGAAGCAGCTTCTTCTTCTTCTTGGCATCAAAACAGAGGTGGGAGAAATCTACCAAAAGGAGAAAGAACATCTGAGGTGAAACCAGTCAGGACAAATGATTAAATAATATATAGTAGTTCAATACAGCCTCTCAGGTAGCTTTGTGTTGATTTCAGCTCACTGCTCCTGTCTGTGGACCCGTGGTTTTTATGTTTGTAACCACTTAACTTCCATTCATCTATTTAACTCAGGGAGGAGAAATGTCAGGTTGGTGCAGCTGGTGAGTTTAGGAGGGAGGTGCGTTTGGTACTCTGTTGTCATTATCTGAAAGATTTGGTTCACGCTGTGGCTGGGCTGTATCTGGGGTTACGTTGGACCTGTCACACTTAGCAAGTTTCCCAGGTTGGTGTTTATGGTTTAGAACTTCTAGCTCTGGAGCAGCATCTGTGGCTGTGTAGGGTCCCGTTGGTTTTTGCTGTTTCTCCAGATCTGCGTTGGAAATTAGGTTATTGATCTCAGTGCATTCCTAAACAGGCTGAACAAGGTTATATATCGTCACCCTCCTAAAAAAATGGTCAAAGACATTTTTTAAATTTTATTTTTGTCCAAATTAAATTTTCAACATTCAGTTCAGTTTTTTGTGTTTTCTGAAAAGCCTGAAAAAAATAAAGGGAGGGTGACGACATGTTTCATGGCTAAATAACATAACTGCCGCAGTCTGATGGTGTCAGCAAGATCTGAAGCAGTGGGTGACGAGGAAGAGGAGGAATACAACAATTTGAAGAGATCCCTCAGTCTACAGTCAGCACAAAGGCTACATTAGTGGCTGTTTGAGTTTCCTTCCATCTGCTGTGAACCTGAAGCACGGAGAACACAAAACATCTCTTCCAAATCTGGGATCTCAATTACAAATTTGTTCTTATTAAAGGTGAAATATGTGTTGTGACCTGGCTTTTTATACACCTGGCGACCCTGGGTCATCATTGGTAACCCATCCCCACCCCCACACCCATCCCACACACATTCCGATCTACTGGCCCCGTGTACATAACAAAAGGTGGCCTAATGAGATGTAAACTGCCATTTGGAGGCGCTTGGTAGAAAAAGGAGTAGTGTGAAAATGCTGGTAGTTCTTGTGGTCCAAGTTGTTCACCCACTCTACTCTAAGTCTCAGAGTGGGCTTGGTTTGTGGCCTGAACTTGAGTTCAAGCTTCTCCAAACTCCACTGGTGTTGCTCTGCTGTAGCTGGTCCTCCATCTTCTTTCTGTAGGTGTTTTTTCCATCCCTGATTTTCCTTCTGAGATCCTTCTGCACAGCTCTCAGCTCCTCCTTATTTCCTGATCTAAAGGCTCTCTTCTTCTCCTTCAGGAGAGCCTTTGTTTCAGAGCCACAGTTATGTACAACAAGTAATACTCAAGTGAATGTTAAACATGTATTAAAAGAAAAATGATTCAGCTCAGCTCACAAGAAACTGCTGGATACTATTCTGGAAATGCCTAATGAATACAAGGCCACTGTGAGCAATGACAAACCTTTAAACATGATAATCAAAAAGTACACATTAAGTATCATTGCTCACCTTTATTTATGAGAATGTCACTTCTCAAAATGATTGCATGCTGTCAGCTCTCATGGGTGAAGTTTGGCTTTGAGGGTTGGAGAAGAAGCTTTCCAGCACCTTTGGATTTCCAATTCAGTTCTGAAAGAGTAAAGACACAAACTACAATGATGTATGAAGCGGAAATGTTTGATTGTTGCTGCAGCACAAAACAGGTTTATAAACTGGTAGCTGATATAGCCTGAAGTATTAAAGATGAACCTCCTCTTCCACAAAAAAAAAAAAAAAAGATTTAGTGCTTCTAATTGCTGTTCTCAAATCTGCTCCCTCCACTGATAAACAACAACAATGTAAAACATATTAATGAATCAGTAACAAAATTATGGTGTTGAAAGTAAGTAGCCTGATGCTTCTAGATTAGTGACTCCAAAGCAGGCTGAGTCAAAACCTGAGATGGAGACTGGGTTTGTTTAAAGCTGAGGACAGTGAATCAGTCCCTGCTCACTGACAGGATTCCCAGAGTCTGGAAGCTTCTCCATGATGGGAATGTAATACACTGCAAGTTTCAGCTCATTCTCAGGTGCTGGCAGGTTTCATGGATCCTCAGGTTTGTCACAGAGGATTAAAGGCAGCCAGACTTTCAGTTTTATGTGTATAGCGCCAAATCACAACAGTCACCTCAAGGCTCTTTCCACAGAAGAGCTGAAGGCTCTGCATCCCATTCTACTCTTAAGTATCATAGGAACCACAAGTAAGCCAGCAGTCTGAAGTATAAACAGACTGCTCTTTGTTTAAATAGTGAATATAAGAAATTTGCTAATATAAGGTTTGTTTACAGTGAATATAAAGAAATCACGGGAACCTCCCCAGCAGTCTAGGCCTATAGCAGCATAACTAAGAGAGGCTTCAGGGTCACTTGATCCAGCAACTGTGTTCAGACCAGTATCATTTTATTTTACATTGTGATAACCCTGGGTCAGTTCAGTGCAGATTAAATGAAGCACTGTACTCGCAGATATTGAATATGGATGCACTGAAGCTCATCAGGATATTTATTTGGAATCTGTGGCTGAAAATAATCATTTTACTTAACTAGTAAGTCCAGAAGCTCATATTTCTGTCATAACATTGTTTAATAGTGAACGCTTTCCTACGATATCCGCTAACATTTGCACAAAAGACGGCAAAACCCGCAATAATCTCTACAAATGCATCTCAGAGTTGGGATATCAGCGCTCTCTTACACCACATTAATCTAATTTCAAGTGCTTATTGAACTCACTGCCTTAATAATATCACTATATAAACGCTGTCCATTGAAATCCTCTTACCTGAACACTGCAGCATCCGCCGGAAGTCAGCGAGCATGGCTTCTGTAGTCCTTCGTCTGTAGTCCTTCTTTGTCAGTGATCCTCCGTTAGAACGATAACTATCTTCTCGACTGACTACGAGGTGCAGACGGCCCTTGCTGGCCCATATCTACAGGCCTGAAAACCGCTAATGAAGTCAGTAATTACCTGATAACATCCGAAGCGGGTGAACTAATGCAATTAGCTGGACAGCAACGGGAATACGCGTGACCATGGTTACGGCCGATGGGGGTGATGGGTACTGTAGTTCATTTATTTATTCATCGTTGGTTCATGGATTTAACACAGAGGAAAAACGGCTTCAGACCACGGAACTCAAAGAAAAAATTGGACACCGAATATAGCACTAACCATAAACACGTAAATATAAATTTAGACCTAAAAAGCCCCACAAATGTCATCGTTACAACCATAAGCAGCACCCCACATTAAATGAAACAAGGAGAAATTCATGTCAAAAGGAAAAGTGGCGCTTAAGGATCGCAATGTAGTCACCTGCATCTGTAGCCAGGAAAATGTCATTAAAAACCCATAGCAAGGCAGACTCTGTACTATGGAGAAGCTTAAACGCAGACTGAAAGACCTCAAGGACATTATTTTCATCCAAAAAGGCTTTCACTTGGCAATAAATGACCTTTTCCAGAATTTTAGAAAGAAAAGGGAGCCTAGAAATAGGCCTAAAATTAGACAATACAGTGGGATCCAATCCAATCAAAAAGGTGTGGCTGAGGAGGTACAGGTAGAGCCTACTAATCAGAAGGCTTGTGGTTCGATCCCTGGTTGCTCCAGCCAATATCCTTGGGCAAGATACTGAACCCAGAGTTGCTCCCATGTGTTCATCAGTGTGTGAATGTGTGTGCAAATGTAGAAGAAAGAGCTTGTATAAATGTGTGTGAATGAAGACATAAAGTGCTTTGAGTGCTCGAGTAGAAAAGTGCTATATAAAAACCAGTCCATTTGTCATTTACATACAGTACATACTGGACAAGCTCTGGCCTATTAGGTAAATTTAGAATAGTGACTCCAGATTTACAGTTTAGAACATAATCCGCTTTGAACATGACAAATAAAAAATGTAATTTATGTTCTTGTAAACAATTAGCTACTAGTTAGCCAGTTTGACTGAATTAAACAAAATCCACCTTCTGGTACCTTCTAAAGCTCACTAATTAGCATATAATATCTCATTTGTTTAATCTGTTTTGTTTTGTTGTTTGTTAATTTTACCTTCAGGCATTTTTACCTTCTGGCTAACTGTATTCTCTGATGCAGAAACGCCATCCCAAATGCCTGGAAGGTATCTACAACCAAAGGGGTCGCATTGTGAGCTAGTATTAATGAATGAAATTAAGTTTCTTACTGCTTGTCCCTTCCAGCAAAAGGTCAGCAGTCAGTTTGACAGAACAGATGAACTCCAACACAATTATAATGTGTCACACCAGACCAATAATAACCTTTCGTTATCATGTTTCATTATCATTTTTCCCATGACTTTACCGTCTTTCTTTCAAAAACCTCAATAACATACATTGCAATGCTGCTGCAATCAAATTGTGTGCGTGTGTACAATGGTGTGGGGTCTACCACAGCAGGCGAGACCCCAGGTGCAGGCTGTGCAGAGATGCCCCTGAGACAATCTAGCATATAACAGCAGGGTGCAAGATGCTAGCAGGCAGGGTATACATGGAACACCATAACCAAGTGGCTGCCACAGTATACAAGAACATCTGTGCCAAGTAGATCCTGTGGGACTTCCAGATACAGACAGACAAAAACTGGTGATGGCTAACAACCTGGACGTAGTAGTCCTGGACCAGCAGAGGAAGAAAGCCGTAGTGATAGATGTAGCAATACCAAGTGACAGTAACATCACAAAGAAGGAACACAAGAAGCTTGAGAAATACCAAGGGAGAGAAGAGCTAGAGAGAATGTGGAAGGTGAAGGCAACAGTGGTGTGTCTATGTGTGTGTGTGTGTGTGTGTGTATCTCAAAGCATTAATTTTTCTGCAAGAAAACTGTTAGTCAAATCATGCCTTAATGTCAGTGTGTGTGTGTTACTGTGCTTTGATCATTAAAAACAGCAGTGCCATCCAGATGTCTTTGTAAGAGCAGCAAACACACAGCAGCAGAAAAGGAAGCATTACAGAAACATCCTAATGGTTTCAGTTTAATTCAAACTGTGGCTTGAGAGCATGGTTGTCATGGACATCACAATAGACAACCCTTTTGCAATTTATGTGAGTAATATGGGCGTATGACATAGGAGGACTGAGTATATAAAAGTATGTACAATGAATGTACTGTTTTATGCAAATGTGTAGTATGTGGGACCTGGTCAAGAAGGAGTTGCACTGATTAATTAAGGAACCAGGGAGCAGAAGGGGAACAATACCAACTTGTTTCTTTCCTCCCTCCTCCTCTGTCATCTCAGTCAGAATCGGATTTTTTTTTTCCTAAGCGAACACCACTTCTCTCCTTCGCCTCTTCTTTTTCTCCCTTTCGGGCTGTAAGCCACTATGATAAGGTCAGAATGGGGCACAACAAAGTCTCCAGCATGGCCTCGGGGCACTTTCCTGCTGTCAGTGCCAGCTCTGCTTATGGGTGGTACCGGCCTAGCCAGCATGATTAATGTGCAACTGCGTCCAGTCAAGCAGCTGACAAAATGAAAAGTTGCTACAATTATTAAGGCAAAATGTAATAAATAAAAAAGTGTGTGTTGTTGTGCATGTGTTTGGATTAGTTTGTCAGTGCAGATGTGAACACAAAAAACATTTTCAACAGACAAAAATCTTGCCCGCTCAAAGTTAAAACAAGAACCCTACTCTCACACTTAAAGGCCTTTTGGTTGCCTTAGGGAGAGACAAGAGAAAGTGGCACTTCATCTGAAATGAGCCTGGTTCTTACAGCACGACTTCTTTTACAAGATTAATTAACAGATCCCTTGGATGTACGCTCTGTTAAGAGTGTACATGTGTGTGCCTGTGTGTGTGTATTTCATCAGAACCTGTCAAATGTTAGGAGTTCACCTAATTAGTTAAAGAGTCCAGGCCCACACACCTGTCTACCTGCGCTGACAATGGCCCAAGGCTGCCTGCATACATTTACACACTAATTATCCAGCTTGGGCCATTAATTAGTCAGTCAAATAACTTAGTGACTAGCCAGTCAGCTGTCTGCTATTCCAGGGAAGGAAAAGGGCAGAGGCACAGCCATGCACACAAGCATACATATGTTACACACTATTGTAAATATGCACAGGATACATAAAAATTAGAAATGCTTGCAGATATTTATGTGGTTACTTTACATTTCCATAAATGAACAGATTTATCTCCCTTAGTATGATTTTTAAAACGTGATCACAGGAACTTTCACTTATGAAAAACCTGCTATGTGCTACAGTAATGCTGCAAACTCATTTTTATCTCTAATCACATCAAAAACCCACTTCCACACATTCAAAGCTAAGCGGATTCCACTGCTCATTCAGTAATATGTGTTCAGGTTGTCAGGAACTGAAAGACCCTTTTTTTTTTTTTTTTTTTTTTGCACTGAAATCCTTCGTCTTATTTTAAATGTGACATCCTGTTTCCAAAAAAAAGTTATGTAAAATGATTTGCAAAATGCAGAATGTTGTCTGGCATTGTTTTGTTAATAAGCAAGAAAATGCCAGAAAAGCTGACAATTATGTTTTCTGGATGGCAGCATATGTTGCTCCAAAATCTGTATATGCAGCTGTACAAGTACACCCACATGACATCACAGATACTGGCTTCTGAACTGTGTGCTGATGGCAAGCTGGATGATCCCTCTAGTCTTTAGCATGGAGCCTGTGGAATTTTTCAAATTTGCCTCAGTCCTTCATGAATGAGAAAAGGCCCAAATATTTTATTTATGTTTTCTTTTTGCTTGTTATTTTTAATGGTCATGTCCATTCAATACTGGTTTTTGACAGTGCTATTAAAACGAGCACACTAGTTTTTGTGATTATTTTAAAATACATTAAAAAAAAAACATGTCTCCACACTAGTGATTTTGTTCCAGTTGTCTTTCCACTTCCCCTTTAATCCTTTTTCTTTTCAAAATGTATGGCCATGGATGGCAGAAAAAAAGCACGTTTCTTAACCTGAGGGTTAAATCATCATAGCCTCACACACGTGAGTGCATCAGTGCTGTTACCTCTCTGTCCCTAAGAACAGCCTGAGTCCTGTAAAGCAGCAGAAGACGAACGTCACTGTCTCCGA
Organism: Archocentrus centrarchus; assembly: GCF_007364275.1. Lineage (NCBI taxonomy): Eukaryota > Metazoa > Chordata > Actinopteri > Cichliformes > Cichlidae > Archocentrus > Archocentrus centrarchus. The sequence goes on from NC_044369.1 coordinate 18,515,804, forward strand.
GGCTGAAGTTACTCTCCAGAATTTGCAGCACATCGATGCGAGGCCGCACAGGCAGAGACGCATCACCACAGAATGGACGCAGCCAAGCCAGGAGGTCATCTGAAGTCACTGTACTGTCACTGCAAGAGGGGGTTGAGAAGGCTGTTGACAGCAGGCAAAGTGAGGTACAGATAAAGAGACAGAGATTGAGAGACAGGGTGTAGAGTTCACACTAAGATGTCTAAATGTTATCAAGCAGGGGGTGACGCTCTCACTGCAGAATCGTATCACTTCTTGATCCTGTTAAAAAGCACAGTGGTGTTTTTGTGTAGCTCATTTAATTACAAAACCTGAATAAGTAATGGCTAATTTCATAGTGCAGTCTTCACATGCTTTATCCAAAGCACACTTTCTGCTGAAAGTAAATTATATTCATAGTACTCATTTAGTGCATCTTTAGGGACTTGCCAAATTTGCGTAGCTATTAGCTTAGCTCTCAGCTGACTCACTAAAACATGGCTGCTTCACCTGTCCCTCCCACGCTTTCATGTTCAATGTCAAATGTTAAGCTACTCCTGGCCACATTTACTTATGATATTTGTAACAAATGTAGCCTGATTGTAACTTTGGAGGCCAGGCTCAGTGAACAGGAGACCCGGCTCCGCACCCTGGAAAATCCTGTAGCTAGCCAGGTCCCTGTAGTCGGTGCGGACCAAGGTTGCTTAGGCGCTGTTAGCTCTACTCCAGCAGATCCCGAGCACCCCAGAAATCAGGCCAGATGGGTGAATGTGAGGAGGAAGCCTAGTCCTACACAGAAGCCCCTGGTACACCAACATCCTGTTCATGTTTCAAATAGTTTTTTCCCACTCAGCAACACACCCGTTGAGGAACAAACTCTGGTTATTGGCGACTCTGTTTAGAGAAACGTGAAGCTAGCGGCACCAGCAACCATAGTCTAATGCAGGGGTGTCCAAACTTGAAGTTACTTTTTTTACATTTCGCCTTCCCCTCTAATTAAGAGGGTTAAGCGAAATGTCAAAAAAGTAGGTAGGTATCGCTCTTCCTGTCAGTAAATGATTTAATAACTGATCAACACACTGATTTGTTCTGCTTTACAGAGACCTGATCAAATAATGACGGATGTTAAAAGAATCAACCCCTGAGTGATACTAATTGTCAGAATCCTTGAAGTACAGGTTGAGGAGGAGGATTGGCAGCAATCTTCCACTCCAGTTTATTAATCAACCAAAGGCCCAGACAGAGTTTTAATTCATTTGAAAGCCTGACTCTTAGCCTTGGAAAACTCAAAAAAATCGGTTTTATTTGTTGCGGTCTATCACCCACGTGCCCCTTAAAGAGTTTCTATGTGATTTGTCAGACTTTTTTTTAATCTGATTTAGCAATTAATTCAGATAAAATAATTGTAGGGAGTGATTTTAACATCCATGTAGATGCTGAAAACGAGAGCCCAAACACTACATTTAATCTATTATTAGATTCAATTGGCTTCTTTCAAAGTGTAAATGAGCAGACTCACCACTTTTATTACATTACAGATCTTGTTCTGAAGTATGGCACAGACACTGAATATTTAACAGTATTCCCTAAAAACCTTCTTTCATCTGATCATTTCTTAGTAACATTTACAATAATGGATTACACAGCAGTGGGGAATAAATTTCATTACTGTAGATGTCTTTCTGAAAGTTCTGTAATTAAGATTAAGGATATAATTATTACTACACTGTTAACTTCAATGCCACAAAGCAGAGCAGCAAACTAAACTCCACTCCCACAGAGGTCGATTATCTTGCCAGTAGTTTTACATCCTCACTGTGTACTCTGCATACTGTGGCTTCTCTGAAAAAGAAAGCCTCAGATTAGAAGTGCTGACTCTGTGGTATGACTTACAAACACACAACTTAAAGCAGATAACCTGTCAACTCCCTAATTTAGAAGATCTTTTCTTATCATGGAAAAAGAGAAAAAAAAAAGAAAAAAAAGAAAAAAGCCCTCCATAAAGCTAGGACATCTTACTATTCATCACTGATTGAAGAACAACCTCGGGTTTCTTTTCAGCACTGCTGCTGTTCATTTGATGGATATTTTGCAATTAAGATAATACTCTAAAGACCAACCAATAATGATACCATTCAATTCAGTTTTATTTATATAGCACAAAAACAGTCACCTCAAAGTGCTTTATATTGTAAGGTGAAGACCCTACAATAATAGAAAGAAAACCCCAACAATCAGACGAACCCCTATGAGCAAGCACTTGGTGACAGTGAAAAGGAAGAACTCCCTTTTAATTGGAAACCTCCGGCAGAACTAGGCTAAGGGAGGGGCAGTCATCTGCCTTGACTGGTTAGGGATGAGGAAAAGACACACTGTAGACTAATTTTGACTGCAAAGAAATGGCCTACAGTAGATCAGTGGTGTCAAACAAATGTTACATTATGAGCCACATACAGCCCAATTTAATCTTAAATTGGCTGAACCAGTAAAGCCTAAAAAAAAAAAAAAAATCTCCAAATTGTTCCCCTTACTTTAATTAGAAGTTTATACATTTAATCCCCAAGATGACTTAAAAATAAAATGTGAAATTTTAACAATGTGTCTCAGTGTTTCCCATTATTAAGAAATTCTGGTGTAGTAAATCAAAGAAGCCCTTTGGCAATGCTCACTGAGCATACACAGTGAAGGCAATAAAGAAATAAAAGGACTTCATCATTAATTAAAAACAGAAATTATCTATAAATTCACAAAAAATGTTCTATTTTTACTGTGTAAAATCATATTGTAAATAGTGAAAAAGGAACTCTTTGATTGTTAATAGATTATCTGTTACTGCCATATGGCATGCAATAGGTTATGTCTTTGTTGGTAAGAAGACTAAAACTAATGAAAATACAGTTAAAAGTCTAAAATTTATGCCGCCCTCCTTTGAAATTTCCACATTTTTCCAAAGCCATCCAATGGGCCTTTGGCAGGCTGCTTCTGGCCTATATGATATAGCTTTGTGCATGACTACAATAACAGGCATTCATTTAGAGTTCATTTGTCTCAGAGCCATTGTTTTCCTTTGCCTCGTTACCTTGTGGTTACAAAAAATCTGACCAGAGTAAAATAGATACTGTCAAAATATTGTCAATCTCAAAAAGAGCTAAAAGATGGGCTGGCAGGTGCCTCTTGTCAATTTATCTCATTTATTAGGCTTTTAACTGATATTTAACACTCAGCAGGTATTAATTTCAGACCTTGAATAAAACTGAAAAGAAGCAGAATGTAAAGAGAGGATGATAAAAGCTGAGGAACATCTTTAAGGCTTGTGTGATGTGCATAAAACTCAAAATACAAATGATTAAGCGCTCTGACGTTCATTCTGTAAGGACAGCATAGTTTAGGGACAACAAAGGAAATCAGAGAATGGGTTACTGTAAGTGTGTTGTGTTAGCTGACAGATGTAACTTACCCACTCTGCACACTGTTGTGCACAGCAGTCACCATGGCCTCCAGGACCCTGAGGGGTTGTGGGTAATTTGTCAGGGCGTATGGGTCTCCACTGAAAAACAAACCACATTGCCACAATCATCTTACATAATCAGCTAATTAAGATAAGATTTTTAAATTAGCACAATGTCAAGGGACAGCACGTTAAAAAATAAATAAATTTAAAAAAAAAATCAAAGGCTTTCTTCTCAGGGATGGTCTTAGTTAAAAATGTGTCTGGCAGCAATTAAATGTTTGAAGGGAACAAACCTTTGTAAAATTAACCATCATAAAATTATTTTGAGTCCTAGAGACAAAATGAAACAATTTTTTTTTTTAATATCCATCTCCAATGTGACAAGCTCATAGAGTCTGGTGGAAATTTATAAAAACATTCATTTTAATAACTTAAAGATGATAAAAAGAGGTGTAATGAGATGAGGTTTAAATCCATATAATAGGAGGTGAGATTAAAAAGGTACATCATTAGTGCATTTTTATGGTGGCTCTGGGTCCTGCTGTATATGTGTGTGCACCATATGTTCAAAGGCCTTTTTCACAAAGAAAGGGCGGGGGGGGGGGGGGGGGGGGGGGTGTGTCTCCTGGCTCACCTCCACTTTGCTGCTGTAACTGTATCCATTCACATACACAAACAAACATATGGCCTGGCCAATACATACAACCACACACACACACACACACACACACACACACACATACATACATACATACGCAAGACATACAAATACTCTGGCCAAAAAGTGGAAAGATGACGCAGCATTTTCCTTATTGGATTTTACTACTTACATTTTCAATTTAAACACACACAAACAAAATAGCTATGACAGATACAAAAGACGGCTATTAGTGTGAGGCTCAGGTATGCCTGCTGTACCAGACTCAAGGCTTTGAGAGAGCCAAAAACAAGACTGGCTCATTCATAACTGCCAAACACAATGCTTCAAGAAAGCCCTGAAACTACGCACACATGCACACACAAACCCAAACAGCTGAACAGCCGACGCATAAAGGGATATTCATAATGCAGGAACACTGAGTGACATGTTTAAGGCAAAGAAAACCTCCAGAGAATAAATAAGGCTCTCTGTGTGCACCTGACACACACACCCAGAGTCTGTGTGTGTGTGTGTGTGTGTGTGTGTGTGTGTGTGTGTGTGTGTGTGTATTGGGGGTGGGAGCAGAGTGAGATTTGGAGGCGAACAGCTGTATCAGGCTGCATTAATTATAAAAAGATAATGAATCAGAGAAAGGGGAAGAACATGTGCATGCAATAAAGCGTGTGTGTTCATTAGGGATAATGACCCCACATCTATATAAATACAAACGTGTCTGTGAATGTGCACAAGGGAGGGGTGTGTGTGTGTGTGTGTGTACACACACATTCAGGTGCCATTTATCAGAAGCATGCACCATTGAGCAGCTATAAAAAAAAAGCTGGAAATGAGGCAGGATTATAATCACAGCAGGTGATACTCATTTATCAAGCCAATCAGATGGCCTGATGATATCTGGTGTTGTCAGTTAAACCTTGCTCACTGGTCTGTCAGTATGAGCATTTGAGATTCTAAGGACACAAACGGAAATTTTTTTTTTATTTATTTTTTAACTGTCTTCCGCTATAATGGGTTTTTGCTTCCTCTTTCTTAATAACTCCGTGATGAACATACATATGTAGTGTCTGGATGTCATACAATATCCAAGTGTTTGCCGCGGCCCTTAAATCTAGCAGATTTGCAGACATGTCTGGGTGAATCATCTCTGCTTTCCTTTTGAATTCTGGGAGCAGGAAAACACCAATAAAAGGCTGTGAGCCCAACTCCCACAGGCAGCTACTGCAGATTTAATTCAACACTTCAGGCATTTGTTTTGACAGTGTTCTTCCCACCAACATGCTCAGCCCAAAGTGGACAGATACACTGTATATTTTCAGAAAACAACCAACAAAGATCAGGTCGTAGGTGGTGTCTGCAGGTGGCGCACAGTACATTTAAAAGCCCGCTTTTCAGCTGAATATAGATACTTCTCTTAATCTAGATGGATATAAAAATGCATTCATTTTTCCCATACAGTCTGTCCTGACAGATAATGAAAGTGGTACGTGTAGATGATAATGTTGTTTGGCAAGGCGCGACAGTGAATGTAAAAAAAGATTAAATTAACACAAAAGGGAGCCACATGTAGCATCCTGACATCTTGCATTTTCCTCCTTCCTTTCTCACACTTGTCACAGTGGGTGGTATGTTTGATAGCACAGCACACAAGACTACAGTACAACAGTTGTTTTTCAATACTGTCCGAATATTAACAATTTTCTGAATAACTCAGAGCTAACGGGGGCTAGCATTGCCCAACACGATGTATGATTTACAACCACAAAAAAATAATCACTAGCTTCAGAGGTAGGGGGAGAATAAAGAGATTTTTGACTTGAATTGAAGCAGGAGATGTGCTTTTAGCGAGACTGTGGTAAAGAATTTGACTGCAATAAGAGGTTTCTAGCAGTTTGGCTATACAGCAGGAAGCCAAACTCTCTGTTGAGTACCTAGAGCCCTAAAGCTTAATTATGTCAACAATCTTACAGTTCAGTTTAAATTAAAATATAGATGATAGTGTAATTAATTTGCCATTAAAATGTTCTTACTGCATTTAAAATGTCAGTGCATTAAAAGTGTCCTTTGGGCATAATGTAGCCTCCTCAAAGTCATGTGCTTTGCTGCACAAATTGTCATACATTTCACTGTTGTCTATAGTTCATTTAATAAGTATAGTTTAAACAACATGTTACTAACTCATTACATAAACTTCAGAAAAATAATTACGCAGATATATCGCTTAATACCAATCTACTACTTGGTTATTAATCTGAGAATTACACATTACATTTACCTCTACTACCTCTAACTACTTATCAAACTATTAGTCCATTATTACCATGTTATTACCAAGTGGTAACAAAGTGGTATCAGAAAGTGAAAGGTGTATTCTCCAAAATTATGCATAAGTCAGGATTCTTTCTGTCACTGTGCACGTAGGGACAATATAGGGAAGTTACTTAAGCAGATTAACTGACATTTGGCAGAGCCCATCATTGTAAGCTGTCTCAGTGTGTACATGTGTATTGACAGCACTTGACACCTCAGAGTTTATGGTGTGTGTTATTGTGCATATACTGTAGAAACTGAGACACCAGAATGAGGCAGAAAGAAAATACCTGAGTGCAGCGACTACTCTCTCCACAGCATCGTGAAGGACACTTTTGACAGACAGGTCTAAGGGTCCAACAGCGGTGCGCAGAAGCTCTCCAATGTGCTCCAGAGGCTGTCCATCAGTTGCCATAGTGACTGCTAACTCGCAGACTTTTGACCTCTCAGAACGTGACAAGTCGTAAAGTTGACTGTAGCCCTGCAGCTGCTCCTAGAATAGAAACAAAACGTGGAAAAAGAGTGGCAAACAAAATGATGTTAAAAATAAGGAATGAAGAGTGAGGAAGTAGACTACTTCTCAATGTACAAGATCAGAGACTTTTTAAAGCCATAAAATATTAAGACATTTGGGACAAACTAATATTAGTGAGATGGCAGAAAGAGGAGTCTCCAGAAGAGATGTGCACAAAAATGTCAGATATTAGGGAGTCGTGTGGCATAGGAGGCACAAAATTTAGTGAGTTGAGTTTTCAATTATAAACCTCTTAAATAAAAACAGAATGCAGAATTATTTGAAAATTTAAAGCCCATATTCTCCTGTGGTAAAGACAAAATATGAAATGTTAAAACTGAGCAATGTGTTCTTTTGAAGATAAACGCACAGGTTGAAAATTTAAGGATGGGTGGCAAGAAAATACTGGAAAGGTTTCCACAAACACATCTCACAAGTAATTAGGTGAACTGGCACCGTGTCAGTAAAACGATTAATGATTTACACAAAGATTTTTTAAAAAAAAACAGACAAGACTTTTTCTGGGGACTTCCAGCGGTGCCATGCTTTGAGATAGTCGCATTTGGTGTTGGCTCCCGTGAACTCAGTGACCATTTGGCAAATTTTACGAATTATTGGACACACTCCTACAAGAAATATTAAGGGACAATGATTTCTACAAGAAACACCGCTGGTAAACAACAAACCGACCAAAAAGAGACTAAAGAGAAAAGAGACCCGCAACAGGCTAACACTACGGCTAACGAGAAAGGTAAAGCTAATGAGGCTAAAGATCCTCATGTAGCGGGAGTTCTGCGCGAATTAAGGGAGCTGAGGAAAGAAAACCAGAGCTCTTTTTCTGGCACAAAGGCCTCGTTAACAAGACTGGAAACCTCAGTGGGGGATTTGAAAGACCATATGGGTAACCTAGAGCAACGCATGGAGGAAGCAGAAGGCAGGATTAGCGCGGCAGAAAACGCTAGCCAGCGAAATGAACGAGTGCTTTGGTACTTGCTGAGATGGGAGGTTGCGCTCACTAACCAGTATGATGACCTACAGAACCGTCTGCGTCGTAACAATTTCAGAACTTACCAAGTCCCAGAAGGATGGGAGAAGCAGGGCATGATCGACTTTGTGAAAGAACTCATCAAAACCTCGCTTCTCCTCCAGGAAGATATACAAATTGAAAGAGCACATAGAGCACTGGAGCTTTAATCAGACCCACCACGCTCCATCATTGTACACTTTCTGGACTGCACTGTGAAAGAAGCCGTACTACGACAAGCGTGGTCACAAAAACAAGTCTTTCAAGGCAAAAATATATATTCTGATCAAGATTATCCTCCAGAGGTTCAAAAGAAGAGAGCGCAACTGAGAGGCGTCATAAGCAGCTTAAGGAAAAGGGGATCCAGATGAAATGCCACTTCCTGGCGTAACTCAGAATTGACCTGATAAGTGGTGTGAAAACCTTCCCTACACTACTTGATGCTGTACCAACGTTGGAGAAACTGGGCGTCTCGGTGCAGGTGAGCAAGAGGGAGAAGATGGAAAGGGAGCTCTCCAGAGAGGTTTGGAATCGAAGAGACAACGGCAGGGGACGTAGGAATGCTGGACTTTCTGACACGGACTTAAAAGTTTACATCTGAGACTGCTGTGAGAACAATCTGTTTACAAAATGAGGATTTCTTGTAGACAGTAAGGTATGTTCTAAATAAATATCATCTCAGGTAGGATGATGACGTTAACAAAATAGCCAATGTCACTTAATTTACTGAGTTTATACTAAATATGTTTATTTTTTCACGAGTAGCCAACAACACCGTTTTTTGTTATTCCCATAACAGGGCTGAGATCTCGCCAAGGATTTAATGCTCTTCTTTGATTTGTGATCTGGACCCCACTTAGTGCTTTTCCCCCAGAGCGACATAAGACCCACAGCACTCTGCCCTTGAAACATCTGGGGCTGGATATGAGGCCTCTACAGTATGTGTGTGGCCTCATTACCACCAGTTGGGTCTTTGGGAGTCGCAAACGTTCTGTTTGTTCAAATAATTTCTGTGTTACTGTGTTCCTACTCCTCGACATGTTCATGTCCACATTAAATTGTCTTCATGATGCAAGTTCTGTCTTTTTTACTATGTTTAGGAATAAACTTGAGGGCACAAAGGGAAATAGCTAAGGCTGACATGACTGAAACAATTTTGTGAGTGACTTAACTATTACAAGTTACAATGTGAGTGGGATGGGCCGTCCTATAAAAAGGAAAAAATCCTGGGCCAATTAAAATCATTTAAATGTTGAATAGCGCTATTGCAAGAGACACATCTAAATGACTCTGAGCACAAGAAATTAAAAAGAGAGTGGGTGGATCAGGTGTTTTTTGCCAGTTTCCCAAAGAGTAGAAGGAGGGGAGTGGCAATTTTATTCAGTCGATCAACTTACTTTTCAAAGAAAAAGGAGGTGAGACATGTAGCAGTAGTGGGCACTTTAGAAGGGATGGATATAACAATTATGAACATATACGCGCCAAATGAATATGAGCCGACCTTTTTTACATAAGTATCATCTGTACTTGCAAAAGAATCAAAGGGGGTAGTTATTTTGGCAGGCAACTTTAACTGTGTGCTGGATTTAAAACAGGACAAACTTCCACCAGATCATGGCACCCCTAGCAAAAAAACTAATTCCTTGAAACACCTATTAGAAGAGTTAGGGCTGGTGGATTCCTGGAGAGCACTTAACCCACATGCGAAAGACTATACCTTCTTGTCAAATGTACACGGTTCATACTCGAGATTGGATATGATATGTGTATCCAAACAAGACCTTCATAGAGTGTGGCATAGTGTTATTGAACCTATAACTTTGTCAGACCATGGACCAGTGAGAATAACACTAAATACACAAAATGAAAAATGTTTTAAATACTGGAGATTAAATGTTTCCATGTTGAGTGACCCAAATGTCCAAGAACAACTAAAGGCAACAATAGAGGAGTATTTTCAATTGAATGATAATGGGGCAGTGTCCCCTGCGGTATTGTGGGATGGAGCTAAGGCAGTGATAAGGGGAAAATGTATTGAGTTAGCAATTAAATTAAAGAAACCACGGGTACAGAAGCAAATAGAATTAGAACGCGAAATAAAAAGATTAGTACAGGTCCATAAGATCAGTAGAAAAGACGAGACAGTGAAGCAACTTAAAAGCTGTAGGGAAGCACTGGATAAATTCGAGGATTCGTGTAAATGGTTATTGCTCCGAATTTTTCAGCATAAAAAGGGGTGTGCGACAGGGGAACCCGGCCTCACCTGTCCTCTTCGCCATATGCATCGAGCCATTAGCAGAATGGATTCGAACAAATAAACACGTAGAAGGTATAATACATAAAGGCGGCATAGAACATAAAATATCTTTATTTGCAGATGATGTCCTCCTGTACATTAAAAATCCATTAACCACAATACCCTCCCTTTTGAAGTGCCTACAGTCATTTGGAGAAATCTCAGGTTATAAGGTAAATGAAAGGAAATCAGAAGCAATGATGATTTCAGAACACTGGCCAATTCATTTAGATAAAGGTGTTAAGTTTAAATCGTCAAAAGATGGTTTTAGGTACCTGGGAGTCACACTGATAACTTGTCCCAGCTATATAATGCCAATTATGGAAAGCTTTTATCACAGATTAAAAAAGATTTGGAAAGATGGCAAATTCTGTCTCTAGTGGGCAGGGTGGAAATGATCAGGATGAATGTGTTGCCACGGTTACTTTTTCTCTTTGGCTCCCTCCCGGTCGTAGTCCCTAACACCACCTAAACTGCTGGACAGGCTCATATCTAGATTCACCTGGCAAAACAAATGTCCGAGAGTAAGACTGAAAGACATTTTAACATTTATTATTGGGCCGCGCAGCTTAGGGCTCTGGTTTCATGGATTAGGCTGGATACAGTTACAAAATGGTTACAGGTGGAGCAAGGCTCTGTAGCAAATATATCCATAGCAGATTTACCCTTTTTAAATAGAAAACAATGGCGAAAACTAAAGATACAAAATGAATGGATAATGTTTACTCTAGGGGTGTTGGAAAAGGTTAGGAAGAAATTAGGGTTGCCACATTCTTTATCTTGAGCATCTAGAATAACTGGCTTAGTTGATTTTGATGGTGGATTTGGTAAATGGGCAGACAGAGGGCTGATTACAGTAAATCATTTGTTTGCAGAGACAGCATTAAAATAATTTCCCAGCTTCAAGCAGAATACAATTTTGTTAATAGTGACCTCTTCAGATTCTTTCAAATAAGGCATTATCTCCAAAATCATGAGGAACTAGACAAAGATTTTGAACAATTTTGGATTGATGTAGTAGAGGAGAAAAAAGACTTTAAAAAGATTATTTCGATTCTGTATCAAAAATTAGGCACTGATCAAAATGAGAGAACTCTCGATGTAAAGAATAAATGGGAACTGGAACTTAATGTTTAATCAATGATGCTGACTGGGAAGATTCTTGGAGTAAATGGCATAAATATCTTAATAGTCCAAACTGGAGAGAGTTTAGCTGGAAACTGAGAATGAGATTTTTTAAAATCCAGATTGTAATAGCCAGTTATGATAATAATGCTAGTGCCCTCTGCTGGCGGAAGTGTGGACAGATAGGAGACTTTTCCCACATATTTTGGGAATGCCCTATGGTACAACTCTACTGGGAGGTGGTGAAAGGGGAAATAGGGAAAATATTAAACTTCAATACAACCATGGAAGTCTACCGTTTAGTTCTGGATGATACAAACCTTGCTGCTGGAGACAGTGATACAATATATATGTTACAACCCCTTGTGTTAATTGCTCATAAGTTTATTACTGCAAACTGGCTTAGACCACATCCACCTACTCTGGAACAATGGATTCAGAGGTTAAAAACTGTCAACTGAATGGAGGACATAACAGCAACTCTTAGACTATGGAAGGATACTTATATAAGAAGATGGTCTTCGGTTATTTTCTACCTGGAACAGAGGACTTGAGCCTTTGTAATATTGGATTATTAAAAAAAATAAAACTTAAAAAAACAAACAAAAAAGACAGACAGGCTGTCTTTTTCAGGAGTAAAGATGAAATGAAGTTCACCACTTTGGGAGGGCCTGTCTTTAAATAGTTCAACGATTTAAAAAATGAAAAACGGGATTTCCTCATTTATGGTAAATAATATCATTAAAGGCTCAGAGAATCCTGAGAAGTCTCTGAACACAAGGCACAAAAAATGAAGAGTGGCTGTGATTCTTCAGCCCCTCAGGGCAGCACTGCACTGATAACAGACATGATTCTGCTTTGAAAGTCAAGAAAACTTTACAAACACTTGAGAAAACTTTTAAAAAACCAACAGCAGTGAACAAAGTTCCCCATTGCATTCAAAATTCTTTACAATACCATGTAAATAAAAAAAAATTTAAAAAAAACATACACATGCAAACAAGTTTCCAGAAATCCAGAGTGTGGCTTAACAAATCAAAATTTGAAATTATTTTTGGAAAATTGCGAAATTCATGTCCTGGTAAAGAGGTGATTGTTACTGAGTGCTACTGCTCAGTTTCCTTTGCTTTACCTTTTATTTTATTTTATTTGTTTTATTTTTGGTTTATTTGTTTTATTTTTGTTGGTTTTTCTTATTGTTGTTGTTGTCATTGTTATGTGTATTGGCTTATTTGATTTGTATCTGTACAGCACTTTGTTGCAACTGCTGTCGTTTTAAAGTGCTTTATAAATAAAGTAGTAGTAGTACCTCTCTTTAAAATTTACAAATAAACATTTACATATTCCTTATTCCTCATATTATACAGCTATTCAACCCACAGTCATGAAATTAATAATTAGTATTATTATTCATAAATAAATGTGTATAAAGACCACATTGGAAATCTTTTTCTGGTGAGTTTTGTGAGGACAGTGACAGCAAATGATAATTAAGAGGCGACTGTCACATGAGGCTGCAGCGATAACTTTCCAATTAACCATTTTTTACATGCTGTCCACTTTAAATGGGTTTGAAAAAAAAATGTATTTGTCCATTTCCTGAATTTTTTTGTGTTTGTTTTTTTGGCATATTTGTCACACTGACATGTTTCAGATAATCAAGCAAATTTGAATATTAGACAGAGATATTTGTCTAATATTAAAATTTGTTTAATATGTGACAAATATGCCAAAAAAAAAAAAAAAAAAAAGAAAGAAAGAAGGAAATCAGGAAAGGGGAAAAAATACTTTTTTAATGGCACTGTATATTACTATTTACTCTTGTGTGTCACATGCACACAGTTCCAGCAAGTGTCATTATCAGGTTTTTGGCTCTCATTGTTACATTTTCACAGCCATCTGACTTTTCAGCCAAGCGCTGTGAGCACAAACGCTGGAGGATAAGGCTGACGAGGTTTTTGGAGCTGTCAGAAGCTAAAGGTTATTTAATTACTGATACTTTCCCCCTCTCATACATGGTGTCCACTACAGGATAATATACAAAAATGCTCCAGAAGTTTCAGTATATTGACTCTGAATGCTTTTTATTTACTTTAGCAGCCATGTAAATAATGCCTTTTAGAAAATAATGTGTTTCTGAATATATTCACATTTAGTTAATTGTAAAAAAAATAAATAAATAAAACATGACCCTGTAACACCTTGCTCTAATTCTTACAATATATGCATGAAAGGATTCAGCATTTCCCATCTTGATTTGTTTCATTAATCATTGTTGAACCACGGCTAGGTCTTGCTATTCATTCCACAAACTATTTTACATGGCACATCAAGTAAAAGCAATCATGCAATCTGCACCTTGATGGGAAAAAAAAAAATTATATATATATCTCAAAATATTTTCAGGGTCACTGCCAGATAGCAAGTCAGCACTGGAAAAAGATCAGACAGGTCCAGAAAGAAGGAAAGAAACTTCAGAAAAGCCCAGGCAGCTGCAAAAGAAATCATAACTGCGGTTCAATTTCATACATAAAAGATGGATTTAGTCTGCATTTGCTGCAATACTGACATGTTCCCCTGGGAACCTTCCAATGCTCATGGTAATCACAAAAACTCCAAGCGCCTGTTGCAGCTGCAGTAGAATTGAGCTCAAGCCATTCAGTCATTCTCCTTCTAAACTAAGGTCTCTTTCTAACTCAAACTCCCAAATATTGCAGCACAAATCGAGACTCATCAAACCAGACATTGTTTTTCCAATTTTCTATTGTCCAATTTTGTGTGCTCGTGTGACCTGGAGCCTTGGTATCCTGTTCTTAGCTGACAGGAGTGGCACCTGGTGTGGCCATCTGCTGGTGTAGCCCACATGCTTCAAAGTTCAAAGTGCTGTCCATTTAGAGATGCGCTTCTGCATGCCTTCATTCTACCAAGTGGTTATTTGAGTTACTGTTGCCTTCCTATCTGATATCAAGTACTCAAAAAATATATATATAAAATATTCCTTATGTTGATCTCATATCCATGGTAGAAATATCAAATGTTTATGATATTGGAGCTGCATATTATATTTCAAAGAATAATATCAGCTAAAACCTGAAAAGTGTCTTATTGTGTAACATTTCAGTGGCATCGCTTTTGTGGATATACTTTTGGTTTCACTGATGTGTACCGCAGCACTCGGTGCCAAGTGCAAGACCATGAATGCCTGTCAGAAAAAATTTGCACTTTAAGTAAAGCACCAGTTAGAGGCAATGGACGTGATGATGACATGATGAGTGAGTCGTAAAACTAAGCTCTCAATTCTCAATTGGTTCTCTGTTCCGATCCTTAGCTATGATCACAAGAGAGATTAAAGACCAAGGAAGTAACAGATATGAAGCTCTTCCAAAGAGGATTCACTGAGAGCAGCTAGGAAAGGTGGGCATGTAAGAGGGAGTCCAGGGATGGCAGAGAAAGGAAATCTCAACCACTCTGTACCATTGTGCAACCTCACCTGAGAAAGTGTGTGGATGGAAGAATAAAGAGATGCATAGACTTTTGTTAATTTTGCTATTATTACAGTACCAGTCAAAAGTTTGGACACACTTTCAATTTTTTTTTTTTTGTTTTTTCCTACATTGTAAATTAATACTGAAGTCATCCAGACTATGAAGGAACACATAAGGAATCATATAATAAACTTAAAAGTGTTAAACAAACCAGAATATATTTTAGATTCTTCAAAGTCGGCACCTTTTGCTTTGAATCCAGCTTTGCACACTCTTGACATTCTTTCAATCAGCTTCATGAGGTCATCACCTGAAATGGTTTTCCAACAGTCTTGAAGGAGTTCCCAGAGGTGCTGAGCACTTTGCCTTCACTCTGCAGTCCAACTCATCCCAAACAATCTAAACTGGGCTTAGATCAGGTTATTGTGGAGGCCTGGCCATCTGATGCAACACTCCATCAGCCTCTTTCTTGGTGAAATAGCCCTCACACAGCCTGAAGGTGTGTTTGGGGTCATTGTCCTGTTGAAAAACAAATGATTGTCCCACTAAGCGCAAACCAGATAGGATGGCATGTCACTGCAGAATGCTGTGGTAGCCATGCTGGATAAGTGTGCCTTGGATTTTGAATAAATTGCCAACAGTGTCATCAGCAAAGCACCCCCATACATCACACTTCCTCCTCCATACTTTACTGTGGGAACTACACATGTAGGAACCATCCATTCACCTCTCTGCGTCTTACAAAGACATGGCGTTTGGAACCAAAAAATTTCAAATTTGGACTCCTCAGACAGATTTCCACTGGCCTGTCCATTCCTTGTGTTCTTTAGCCCAAGCCATTCTCTGCCTCTTGCTGTTCATTCTTAGAAGTGGCTTCATTGCAGCAATTCGACCATCAAGTCCAGATTCATGCAGTCTTCTCTGAACAGTTGATGCTGAGATGTGTGTGCTACTTGAACTCTGAAGCATTTAGGTGGGCTCTTATCTGTGGTGCTGTTAACTTGCGGTTTCTGAGGTTCGTAACTCTGATGAACTGATCCTGTGAAACAGCAGGAACTCTTGGTCTTCCTTTCCTGGGGCGGTGCTGATGAGAGCCAGTTTCATCGTAACATCTGATGGTCTATGTGACTGCACTTGAGGAAACTCTCAAAGTTCTTGAAATTTTTCAGATTGACTGACCTTCATTTCTTGAAGTAATAATGGACTTTTGTTTTTCTTTACTTAATTGAGCAGTTCTTGCCATAATACTGATTAGAAGATTATTCAAATAGAGGTTTTCACTGTATACAAACTCTACCTCTTCACAACACAACTGATTGTCTCAAACACATTAAGAGTGCAAAAAATTCAAGAAATTAACTCTTGACGAGCCACAGCTGTTAACTGAAAGCCATTCCAGGCGACTGTCTCATAAAGCTGACTGAGAAAATGCCAAAATATGGTTTAACACTTTTTTGTTTACTAAATAATTCCATATATATTTCTTCATAGTCTGGATGACTTTAGCATTAACCTACAATGCAGACAATTTTTAAATAATGAAAAACCACTGAATTAGAAGAGTTCCTGCTAACTGCTACTAGAAATATTGTTAGTTTTAACAATATTTCTAGCAGCTGGTCACGTACACTTGATAAATGACCACAGTATAGCCAAACAGAGCCTACAGAGCTTCTTGTATCTATCTCTCCCTACCTATCTGCCCTTTTCTGGTTCTTATATCCCTTTTTTATCTATCTCCAAGGATACAATCGCATCCTCCACCAAAAAAGGGGGAAGTTATATTACAGAGGATGCAGTGTCTGTCTGTGTGTGTGCATGCGTGTGTGCGTGCGTGCATGCACCAGTGACTCTGCCCTAAAGCTGTGCCTGGTAATGCCTGTATCTTCCACTCTATTATGGAGGGTATGTGCTTTTAAACACAGTTAAAACTGGGGCTAAATATTATTAACTTGCACAGTGTGGGGGTCAGAAATCACCAGTTTTCAATGATATCTTGTTGCATAGCAACACTTTGCTCACCAAGTTACAATGTCCCCTCTCTCTAGCCCAGCATTCATACTGTGTGTACACACACACACACACAGCAACAGTGAGGTGACAGTGGGGTAAGTCAGTGTGACTTTGCTTAATGAGATACAGCATGGTGCTTGTACCGTATATACGTCCATACGGCAGGGCTCATTTGAAACAGCAGACCAGAGATTTACATTAATATACCCTTGACTGGTCCCTGTGAGGCCGGGAAGAGCTTAGCCGAGCAGAACCACCCCTGAAATATACAACACACATACCCACACACAGGCACAACCAGTACAAGTATATGCAGACACCATTTGTATGTACAGCTAAAGGTGACCTTATGAACTGGCAAAGGAGTGAGAAGTGAGAGTCATCAAACGTGTTCCTTACTTCAGGGCATTACTTCCCGATTGCATTTTCTTCACAGACTGCAAAAAAGACCAATTTAAAGATCTTTTTCACCTAAAACTATAAGTTACAGCATACAAAATCATTTTCCTTATCTGCAGAATCAAACAATAACCCCTTTTAAATTTTTGCCAAAACTAGATCAGTTTAGAGGACATTCAACCTTTTCTACTCAAAAAAAATATCAAAAATAAACTCCAGTAGACTCAATCTCAGGTTACTGGTATCCTAATGAAAATGAATTACAGTTTATCCCACTTTAACATATTTTACTTGTCTGTGTAGCTTTGTTGTTGTTCTTTATAACAATAGTCAGAGATAATGTCACTGCATCTCTAGCTTTAGATTCTTTGTGTACTTCAGCTCAGCCAAATAGACCAAGTGAGAGTCGGAGCTAAGCAAACGTTCTTTAACAGTCATTTTAGGTGACATACTTTCAATGAGCCAGACATCCGCCTAACTTACTAGTTGTCTATGTCTAGACATAGACAACTTAGCAAAGGATCAATTTTGAATTGTATCTTTAAGCACTTCGTTACAAGCAGCTTGTTGCAAAAGCATAACTTGTTGCCATTTCTTTAGCTGAATCTATGAAAAATGCCAAAGATAACACAGTTTGACAAACATAAAATAAAATTATTGCTTCAACAAGGTGATTCCACAAGACCTGCTAGCTGAAAACATGGCATATCTCAGTACGGTGTGCAGTGTGTCCTTAAAGGATGTGAGGACAAAAGAAGAAATAGGAGACCTATTTAAAAAAAAAAAAAAAAAGCTATCTGTAAAACACAGTGGAGGCCCTGTAGTGGTTTGGGGCTGTATTTCAGCCAGAGGTGTTGAGGATTTTGTCAAAATTGATGGAATAATGAGTGCAGAAAAGTGGTGTCTGAATCACGATGCAGTGCCATCTGGAAAGCAACTGATTGGCAGTGACTTCATTTTACAGCATGACAATGATCCCATACATACTGCCAATGCAGTAAAAACATACCTGGATAGAAAAACACACAATGAAACGCTATCAGTCATGGAGTGACCTCCTCAGAGCCTGGACCTCGACATTACTGAAGCAGTGTGGGATCATCATTACAGAACAGAACAAAAGGCAGCCAACATCCAAAGAAGAGTTTTGAATGTCCTTCGAGAAGTCTGGAGACCTATTCCTGAAGACTACTTAAACAAATCACAAGAAAGCTGCCTCAGAGAGTTCAGGCTGTGCTGAAGAAAGTCAGTATTTGAAGGTGGTCATTCAAATACTGACTTTCAAGCCTGCTCCATTTATGTTTGCATGTTTCAATAAATCACTTCACCTATTTCCCATTTTTGCAGCAAAATACACTGCTCAAAAAAAATGAAAGGAGCACTTTTTAATCAGACTCTAACATCAAGTCAGTTAAACTTCTGGGATATTGATCAGGTCAATTAAGTAGTAGAGGGGGTTGTTAATCAGTTTTGAACAGGTGCACTAGAGGGGCAACAATGAGACAATCCCCAAAACAGGAATGGTTTTACAGGTGGACATTTTTTCCCTCATCCTTTTTTTTTTTTTTTTTTACTAGATTTGCATTTGGCTGGGGTCAATGTCACTACTGGTAGAATGAGGCGATACCCACACTGCCCTGTACGCTAAAGAACAATTTTTAATCAGTGCAGCAAATTCTCTGGTTGTCCTAATTTAAACTGGCCAACAGGCAAATATTTCTCTTAAACTTTGTGTGCTCTTTCAGTGGCTCCTTAAATGCACATTTACACACAGAGCAAACCTCACTCTCCATCTTATAAAATGGCTCAAGTGTCTGGTAGATGGGATCTACCTGCTGGCTGTCTTTGAGTGACAGAATGAAGGGATGACTCAGAGTCTCCAGGTGGGCCTGAGATTGCTGCAGGTGTGCTAGAGCCTCATCAAAAGTCATTCCTGCTGGGTCCGTCCCTTCCTGCTCCCTACTGTCATCACCTCCTCTCTTCCTGTTCTTCTCACCCAGCTGGCGCAGGGCTTTGGTGGCTCGCTTTATCACCTCCGACCTCGCTTGGATGCTCAACTGGACATGAAATGGATGGAAGAAAGAGAGCGGGAGATGAGGAAGTTAGGGAAGGGGTGGGAGGGGTGGAAATGAGTAAAGAGAAGCAGAGGGAAGCACACAAGTTATACATTTATTTAAAATGTAACATGTTAAAAACAGACAAACAACCCACTTTATCTGCACTTAAATACTATCAGAAACTTGAGTATCATGCTTATAAGGAGTGTGTGTGTGTGTGTGTGTGTGTGTGTGTGTGTGTGTGTGTGTGTGTGTGTGTGTGTGTGTGTGTGTGTGTGTGTGTGTGTGTGTGTGTGTGAGTGAGAGAGAGTGAGTGAGTGAGAGGGATCATAGCTGCCAGCCTGGAGTAATTGATTTTATTCGGTGTGAGCAGGTTAACCATTCATGGGGAGAAGAGTGGGCCTTTGGCTGCAGGAGGTTTTGCTTGCTTGCATGGAAGCACAAAGGGTCTGACAAGAAACGCACACACATACATTCACCCTGAGAGCACACTTTATAAAAAATAAACAAATAAAAAAAAAATCCACACTTTCAGCATATGCCTCTAATACTAGATTTTGCATTTGTTACATATCCTCACTGAGGCTGTCAGAATGTTTCTCTGGCCACTTAAACTGAGTTCATTTATACAAGTGTGTTAAGAAGTGTGTACCCTACTGAATCAGATCCAGGTATTCACAGCCAACACCAGTCAGAGTCTTGGATGAGGTTAGAAAAGAGGTTGGAAGTTAAACAAAGGAGAATGCATCCACCATTGAGGTTAGCTGAGATCAATACTCTGTTTCCCTTCAGAAAAAAATGTCCAATGGGAAGTTTAAGCCCCAGTCATGAATTTCACCCCTTGGCCTTTTAGGAAATGAATCAATTCATCTTGGGTGGCAACGAGGAGGGGGGGGGGGGGGGGGGGGGGGGTCAAAAGTTTAAATGCATTCCTAAAAGTAAAAAAAAGATTTTCCCTTTGAATGTCCAAGGAGGATAGAAGAAAGGGAAGAGAGGGATGGTAATGGCAGAGGGAGCAGACAGTGTCTTCCTGAGAGGTAATCTGCATGTTAAAGACCACAAAGGGAAAAACAGTGCCTGCTGGGAATTGGAGTTTAATTGGCTCTGAAGTCAAGAGGGATCAATTAGCTCTCTTGGAGTGGCAGGGAAAGAGAGGGGACACAGGACAAAAATAGAAAAAAAGGGAAAGTCTGGAGATGGGTGGTGGCAGGGTGCCAAGGAAGGGGGGGGGGGGGGGGGGGGCACAGCAGGCTACTATTGATAAGGTGCACTGAGGCACTTTAAGTCTACTGCTGGACAATTTTTCACAGTCCTGTAATTATGTGGCTGACATTCCTTCTGAAATTTTATAATTTCTTTTATAAATCATGACTGGTATGTGCTTTGAGGGTACAGAAAGTGGATGTGAACAGAATAATGTATTTGAAATTAGGATAGGGCTTTTGGCATTCCAGAAATTGGGCCACAGGCATTAAGAGAGGACCGGCACAATGATGATGAGTATGGAGTGAGAAAAATGAGAGTTTGATGTAGTGACTGAAATTCTGCTCAATCTTCCCTTTAACCAAATATGTATCCTTCCTTTGTGGCAGAAACCAACTACCTTCTGTGTTGGAATTACTCATAGTCTGTGTACACAACACAACTCCTACCTGAGATAGTAATAGAAAACAGAGCCTCTTCCACTCATAATACCCCCACCCCGCACTTTTCTGTCTGTCATAGAATAATTCATATGCAAAAGATGGCTTCATGTTTTGGGCCACGTAAGACTTACATTTTTAGCTGCATCAAGAGAGAAGGTGATGTTATCAAGGAAGCGGACAGCATCAGCAGGGACCATCCTGTCCAGGTACTTGGCACAAGTGTCATAGGCATGTAGGAAGTCTTGGTCGCTCTGTGGGGGTCTCTTCAGCAGCTGGGGGTCTCCTTTCCAGAACACCTTCTGCAGCCATACTGCGTGGACTGCACTGGGGGACACTGTGGCCCCACCACCACGACCGGGCAAAGGCAGACGATTGGCAAGTTTAGAGATGGACAGCACGTTGTGGCTGGTCAGTACTGGCTCCAGAGTGGCCAGTGGATCAGAGGATTCATCAGTGAGCTTCTGATAGTTCAAACCTGCAAACATTAAAGATATATCACCATGTTTATCACACTTCTGCCCAACAAAATATATGTTTGCCTCTTCACTGAACCCTCGAGCTAGATGATCAAAAAAGGAACAAGCTTACTTGGATGCTCCTCTCTTGTCTCTTATGTACTTGGATCTGTGATACTGTTCAGTCTGTCTCAGATATTCAGTGTTTAGTCAAAGTAGATACTGAAAACTTAAAAAAGTGCACTAAGATCAAAGAAGCTTTACATAAGGGCGGCATTTATGTTTAGCTCAAGTTGCTTTATATATGACAATTTTTGATGACGACAACAGAGGTCTTTGCACTATTACTTCTAAATATATAAACATATGTTACAAAATCAATGCATTTTCCAGCAATTGTAACTAAAGTATTTGTATATATACAGTAAGCATATTTATTCTCCAAGGCAGAGTATAAAAGATGGATTTTGTGAGAAGGGGAGCACAATGCACCACTTTAATTAAAGGCTTTTTATAGTGTGACTACAGTGCATGCTACACTTCTGTGTTACTATGCTTTGTTTTTCTATGAAACCATGCAGAGCAGGGATTCAATATGCAGAAGATGTTCAGTATTCCATCACATGACAGAAATGCATCAGGAGAAATTCTTAGGAAAGAGTAAACAGCGGATGTGAACAACAAAGATTGCGTGTGACCTGTGTGTGAAGGGGTGCCGTCTGTCTGTGCCTGCATGCAAACATGTACAGTTTGACTGTCTGAGTGCATCATATTTACCACTGCAGTACCCACTGAGTACGCATTTGTGTGTGAGAGAGAGAGAGAGAGAGAGCCGGTGGTGTGCTCTCGGTCTCCAGCGTTATCAGACAGACGCATTACTGTAGCAACACCGTGGCCTGTCTGGGCTTTAAATATTTTAACATGGGTCTGCCTGTGGGGAGGGTTCTGTCAACGCCGCTTGGAATCATTCACACAATCACACACATACGCACACAAAAAAAAAACTTTCCAGGGTGAACCCACACACACACACACACACACACACACACACACACACACACACACACACACACACACACACACACACACAACTACCAGACAGGCCCAGACGGACATTTAAACCACCGATAAGAGTTACATGCACTTACACATGTAGTCTTTCTTTCTCTCTCTCTCTCTCTCCCCTGCCCCACCCACTCCTCATACTGCCTCTGTTTCTCCCAAGCAGCATGTCCTCCCCTTCCAGTAGAGCCCACTCAGACAGTCACCTGGTGCCGTGTCTGAAATTGTGATGAACATTGGACACACGCCACCTGTCTCTAACTCATCTGAAAGCCTCTGTAAGTACATCTGGGTGTGCTAGTTTGCATGTGTCTGTTCAGGACTGCAAATGAGTCATTTTGAACAAACATGTCAGAGTTGGGAAGTGTTTGTAGAAAGTTAGTGGCCCTAGAGGCATGGCAACAGCCTGTGTATCAGTTTTGCTACAGGAAGTGTGAATACGTGGGCTATGTTTCAACAGTATGTGTGTATCTGTGTGCGCGTGTGAATAAGTGAGTGAGTGACAGAGCAGAAAGTGTTACCTTGTAAGTGTTAATGTCACAAAGTCACTATATGCGCCAGTGCATGCATATTAAGTAAATTTGATTTAGTGTGCATATATGTGTATGTGCATTAATGTGTATCTATTAGTGGTTATGATACTGCAGTTCCCTGTAGCATATATACTGCAATAAAGCATGGCTTTTTGTGCTGACTAAAGGCCATTTATGCAGTTTTTTGTGGTTCTATGTAGGGGGCATTAACACCTACACTGCCTGTTCATGACTACTGCATCCATTGTGTGTGTTTAAGCTGGTTTAGGGCAACATTAGCAGCTCTACCCCATCCTTCACTGAAACATGACAGAAAATATTTCTTGAAAATAGAATACTGTCTGGGGTAAGCCCTCATTTCTTTATACTTTCTTTATATTTAGTTGGACAAACAGGAAATAGGTGCAGCGATTTATTGAAACATGCAGAAAGAAATGGAAATAAAGTAAGCCTTCAGGAATAGTTCTCCAGGCTTCTTGAAGGACATTGAAAGCTCTTCTTTGGATGTTGTCTGCCTTCTTGTGTAATCTGGAATACCTCAGCCCCATCTCCCACTTTCCCTTCCCTAAAGCTGCATCCACACTGGAAGCGATGTGCTTGTTGCATCCCTTGAAAGCTGACGTCTGCTTATGGACATTACAGGCTCTGGTTGCCTAGGTAACCTCTTAATGTATTTATTACCAGTTCATATGTCAATCAATGGTTCACTCACTCACTTGCATGGAATTTGAGAAAAGTTTCTCTCAGGCCAGGTCCAGATGCATCTCTCCATGCCAGGTCTTTCTGGATTTTTTTCCTATTTTCTTAAGGACAGTTCTTAAGACCTGCAACAACTTCTTTTGTCCTCCACCTGTCCATTTTACTCATATTTGTTAAGAACACACTGTACAGTATGAGCAAATATGAGCAGTTTTTGACTTTGGGAATCATCTTGTTGGTGCAAAAATACTATTTTATGACTGTCAAACTGTGTTGTCTGTGTCATTTTCCATAGTTTCAAAGAAATGGGAACAAATGATGTGTTTTTGCAACAGGCTGCTAGTAAAGTACAAAAAGATGCAATTTACAACTGGTTCTTTGCTAAGTTGTTTGTTATGTGTAGACACAACACTGGTTCATTTCTTTAGTTAGGTGCCTTTTTTATGCTTGAATAATTCATAGGTCAGTGTTAAGTGGCTCAACAAACAAAAAAACGTTCCTCTGAAAATGGTACAAGGACTGAACTGAAAATGAGTGAAAAAGCAGCCAATGTCCAAAGAAAAACTTTGATAGACCTTCAGAAAGTCTGGAGAACTACAGCTCAAGAGCACAAGCATAATAGAAGCATAATATATAGAATTAAGGGGAATTAAGACTCAAGAGTTTTGTAGAATACTTTAAGAGGCTGAGCAGTGTTACGTAGAAATGGCTTGAGTTTAGTGCTGCAATGATTTCTCGAGTAACTCAAATGATTTGATTATAAAAAATCCTTGATGCAAATTTGTTGTCTTGATGCTTCATTTAAACTCTGCAGCGCTCAGGTGTCACCATAAGCAGAGCATTTCACCCACATTAGCAGCATTAAAGTTCTCCATCGCTGGAAAAACGAAAAACGACCCTTTAACACCGAGTGGATCATCACTGACATGTTTTTCAACGCCTCCACTGCTCTCTACACCTGTGTGTGTGTGTGTGTGTGTGTGTGTGTGTGTGTGTGTGTGTGTTGTGCTGATAATTTCAGCTGTTAGCTACCGGAATGGCTCGCAATTGCCACGGTTTGCTAGCGGGCTTCAATCCCTGGTCAGTGACTAAAAATGGACCAGCAATAGAAACGTATTTAATTAATCTGTGTGCACACATGTGGCAAGCGCAAAGTGGCGAAGCCATTATTGAGACAATGAGGTGGCACAAAAGGAAACGCTTTTCTAGCGTCCAAAGCAGCAGTGCTTTTTCCCATAACCACCATTAAACCTTTACTGGGAAACAGCTGGAGGGCCTTCATCAACCACCTGATCAGCAAGTGCCAACGTGAAGAAAAGAGAACTTTGTAGCTACTCCATCCACCGCTGTTTTTTTTACAGTGCAAAAATCGGCAGTAAATCTGCGGAAGTTAAAATATGCTGACGAACTGTTAACAACACAAAATAATTTCTTATCTGACTACTCGATTAATCGATGGAATAATCGATAGAATACTTGATTACTAAAATAATTGATAGTTGCAGCCCTACTTGAGTTCACATTTTTTCTATACCTATTGACTAATTTTGCTCTTTTGTTCATGTTCTAAGTGGATCATCCACAGCTGAAGATCTAACTTAACTTATGTTTACCAGGTTTAGGTCTCCATTCTGATGAGCTGGGCCTATATTTGGATTGCTTCCTAAAGATCCCACTTGGACCAACTGCATGTGTACTTACAATTTCACCATGGACCTCTGACACAGAAGCTGATTGTTCTTGGCTGAAGTTAAAGTGACCCCGTTATCATGTCGAGGACGATTACTGTGACAAGAGCTGGTTATAAGGCTTCAATCCAGAGACCAAACAGCTGTCCACAAAGTCAAAGTCAATTGAATGAAATTAAACAAATTCAAATTTTTTAGGTCAAAAATCTCTTGCCATCATCTATAAACAGTTGAAAAATCATTCAAAAAAGGACTTTGTGTGGTAAATCTTCAGCCACTGTCATTGTAAGCAGCATATAAGCAATAGAAGAACAAACTGGAGAAAACAGTCAGATGCTAATATAGTAATGTGACAGTAACTGTGCATGAATGAAACTGCAGTGGCAGAATGCCTTTAAAGTTAATTCCAGTTCTTCTTACTTAATGTAAAACAGCACCCAAGTCTTGATGTGAGTGTCTCAGAGGTGTGTGTATGTGATTTGGGCATGTGTGGTTCCATGTGTTAAACAGAGACATGTGTCACCAGTAAAAGCTGTGGCGCTATCAGGAGCAGAAGGAGGAAGTGAGGCGTGAAAACACAGCTGACACCTGGCCGACCTTTACTGAACTTTTCCAAGAAGTGACACCAGCTTCACCCGTACGCAGCAAAGTTTGAGCACTCTAGCCTGGAGCGATGAACCAGTGACATGATGTCCTAGGAGAAGACCAACTGCGATGCTGTCTCTCAAACATTTGATATGTCAATAGCATTGACTGCTGGATTGGTTTCTTTTTCATTTTACAGGCATATCTTTATAGTTTTGTCTGTTTCAACCCTGCTACTCTTCACCTTTGAAAACAGTTACGTGAGCTAATGGGAAAAAAAGGGGAACAGAGTGAGATCAAAGGACAAGATGAATCAGACGTAGATAATGTGTGTAACTGGTAACTATAGGGATGTCATCAGGGGTGTTTTATTTGTACTTCACAGGGAAATATTAGCGACTGGTTTTATTCGGGCATTCAACTGTTGTTTTTTAAAATTCCACATGACAATCGCTGACCAGAAGCAATGTCAGCATCTGAACGTGAGTCATCAGTCATGTCAAGAAGGATTATGCTCAAGTCTGGACTTTACTTCCTTACAACACAGGCTAGAGGTGCATTTTCCACCAGTAACAGGTCCACTATCCCTTTGAATTCCAGCTTTTTTGTTGCCTTTTACTCCTCAGAAATTGCATTCTTCAGTAAATGAGGCCTATTATTTAGTCTACAAATAGAAATGGCACCACTCTGTTTTTTATTAACTGTAACCCTGTTTAGCCAATAAAAAATGATTTTCCTTCGGATTTCATACAAATGCTTTTTTTATTATCTGGAATTATATAGAAATTTAGTGGGGTTAGGTTAATTGGTGATTCTAAATTGCCTGTAGGTGTGAATGGCTGTCTGTCTGTCTGTGTTAGCCCTGCAACAGACTGGCGACCTGTCCAGGGTGTACCCTGCCTGGGATAGGCTCCATGACCAAACAAACATATTCTAGTATTCCTTATCTCATTTTATTTTATTTTCAATTATCTTATCTCTCATTAAAAATGACATATAATTATTGGATGTCATCACTTGCAGTCTAATTTGGAGAATGGATTTATTTAATCCTTTATTTTCTTACAGTTAGTTTCTCATCTGATGCTGGCAGATCATATTTTCCTTGTCCTTTGCCTGCTTTCTTCTTTTCCCTGTAGTCTGTTATTATCTTTTCATATCAACTTTGATGTCTAAACTTTTTCATTTGAGCCACAGTGAATGTCTCAGGGAAAACATTTTTTAAAAAAAATCCATTATTTCAACCGGAGCCTTTCTGTGGCAGGACCTTAAAAGAGGTGCGCATAAAACAAATGCCTACAAACCTCGATGAAAGCATCCCACGCTGTAAAGAAGAGTGGGCCAACATTTCTTCACAATGATGTGAGAGACTGATAAAAATCATACAAAAAAATGACGACTTCACGTTATTGCTGCTGCAGGTGGTTCTACAAGCTACAGAATCATGGGGTGCAATTAGTTTCTCACACACTACTTCATCGTTTTGGCTGAGTTTATGTTAAATAAAGAAGGACACTGTGTAATATGTCATGTTTTGTAGATGATCTGAGGTTGTATTTTCCTCATTTTAAAATCTGCTAAGGAGCTGATACATAAAAAGAATATTGTTTCCATTACTGTATCCATTCATTGCCAACATTGCTGATATTGGAGGCACCCAAACATCACTGTTGATTTATGTTTGTTTAATATTAATAAATTCCATTTGAATTAAGTAAACCTATTCCTTGGACTCCATACTTGTCACTTAGTTTGATTGGGTTTGTAAAAGCATGTTTGCCACCTTTATCAAAAGGTTTTATCAGAATAAAACAGTGTGCACCTCACCGTTGGCAACAGCCCGAAGCTTCTTGAGCAGTTTGACATGAGAGTCTGGCTTGATGGTGGTGGTGACGTAAGGCTCACAGCCTGCAGCATCTAGTAAGGTGTAGTAGTAGAGCAGGCGGCTGAGGTCAGTTCCTTCCACAGTGGGGAGCACATACTTAGTCATGTGGCTGTAAAAGGCCTGAGGGTTACACTTTAAAGTCACAAACAGGCCAAGGGATTCGCTCCGGGTTTCAATATCCTTGGTGGAGAGACTGGAAGAGAGAACGGGAATAGAATTTTAAAAAGAACAAGAAAGAAAAATGTGGAGAAACTAAAACCATAATTTTATGAATGCATACGTAGTAAACACAAAAATATTCCAGCCTATTATCAGTTTAAAGCTTTTACATGTGCTGTTGTAAACACCTGCTGTTTATAATGCCTTCACAGAAAAAAAAAAAAAAATCTATTGGTACGCAGTATGTGAACACTTGAAGTTTCAGGCATCAGGCAGAAAGAAAAAAAACTAAACATCTGAGCCTTTCACATAGACAGCAATAGCCACTATGCCTGAAAACGATAAGAAAAAACAGCTAACCAACAGGATAAAAAAAAAAAAAAAAAAAAGACCACACATTTCATCAACAGAAAATCAAAGGGAAGGCTACCAGCTCTGGAGACTATTTGGCTGCAAAGTAATTTCTGAAAACAGCAGTGCAAAAACAGTGGTGCAAAAACAGCACAACAATCTGCAGGCTTATCACAAAAGATACAGTCCCACACACACACAGACACACACACACACACACACACACACACACACAAAAGATGAGGGTTTCATAGATCACTACTGAGAATACATGTAAGAAGTTGATCAGCTCTGACATAAATAAGGCAAAGCGAGGAGAGACTACGATAAAGAGAAGACACAGACAAAGAGAGAATAAAAGCAATAGGAGGGGGGGAAACGTCCGCTGATGTGAGGAGGTTTCGCTGAGCTCCCAGGAAAGAAAAAAAAAAGGTTTTTAGGTTGCACACGACTTGTGCGCCGCCTTGCCGAGCATGTTTGGCCACAAATCTTCAAGTCAGGAGCAGCAGGTGGTCCCAAGAACAAAAGAAAAAGTGAAAAGAACACAAGCAAAACACTAGAGAGAGGATTAAAAAAAAAAAAAAAAAACTTAGAGAACCACAAACAAAAGTTAAACAGGGAGAGATACAAAGAATGAAAAGGCAAAGGCGAAGTAAAGCTAAGTTGCTGGAAGTCACCGAGGGGCTCTGAGCAATCTGTGCTTTCCTGGGAGTGTGTTTGTGTGAGTGGAAGTCTGTTTATCTGTCAGAACGGGACAACATCAAAGGGAACAAAGCTTCCTCTGGGCTCTCTGTCACAGCTAGCTGGGAGGCTTTCGCTAATGAAAAAAAATATAGAGCCTGGCTTCAGCGCGGCAGCTGACAATACGCTCGATAATGTAAATAACACTAATCATCCTCACAACCAGGGGCTCTAATAAGGCTGGAGTCAACAGAACGACTAACTTAAAGTGAAGACTCCCTCGCTCGCTTTTGCTCTGGCCTCTTCCTTAAGTGCACACAGGCAGCCTGTCACCCCGATCAAAGTCTGACGTTTCACTGGTTGATCACACTAGTGACTAAAAGCACTGAGACTGCACCAATAATTGCAAGAGAGACTGCAACGTATCCAGCCAGGACTTTTTGAAGGGCATTATGAGCAACTGCACAAAGGCACAGAGCTGGCAGACAGTGCTCAGTTTTCATGCTAGGCTCTGCTTTGTCATCTCCTCCCTGCCCCTCTATTCTTTCAAGTGACAAAAGGTATTCACTGCTTCTTTGCTCACACTGGGAGCATATCTTCTCCTTCTAATCCATGGCTGGCAGCATGTTTTCGGTCAACATATATAGAGCCTGATATCTTTATTAATAGTTTGCTGCACAGCGGCTTACCTACTGCTGTTTGCTTGGTGGCATGTCGCCCTGTCTCACAACACAATTTGCTACTTTATCTTGGTTGTGATTATTTCACAGTGTTATCGGGAGGTTTACGTCGCAGTCTTCTCTTGTTTGTTTTAAAACTCTGCTGAAGTAAAGAACCAATTTATCCAGGGAAGAATAACAGTTAGGTCCATAAATTGCTGGATAAAGACACTGATACACCACCACAGGGGATTAAATCAAACAGTCAATATGTGATTGAAGTGCAGCTTTGCAGCTTTAATTTTTGGTACACAAACTTTGCATTAACGGTTTAAAAATTACATTTGTACACACTGTCCACTGTTCAGAGTCTCAAAATTGATTGGATAAACTGACATAATTTTAAATATGAGGATTATTTTTTTAATACTTAGATAAAAAATTTTTGCAGTCATTGACTGCCTGAAGTCTAGAGCCCAAGGACATCACCAAAGTGTTTCCTCCATTGAGAAGCTCTGTTACGCCTTTACTGCAGCCACCTTTAGTTGCTGCTTGTTTGTGGCTCTCTCTGCCTTCAGTTTTGAATTTATTAACTGAAAAGCGCTCTATTGGCTTGAAATCAGGTGACCTACTTGGCCACTGAAGAGTTTCGCATTTATTTGCCTTGAGAAACTCTTGGGTTGCTTTTGCAGCATGCTTTAGGTCATCATCCATTTGTCCTTACACTTCACAATTATTCCTGCTACTTCTATCAGCAGTCACATCATCAATAAACACCACATGCTTCAGATCATGAGCTGTTTCTTTCCTTCTCAATACTTTTCTCTTCCCGTCATTCTTTTGAGTGTAACCAGTGGTTTGTACCTTGTTGTATTTCCATTCATGAAGGCGTCTCTTGATTGTAGACCGTGACAATGATATACCTACTGTACCTCCTTCAGAGTGTTTTTGACTTGTATCAGATGTCCTGAGGTTGTTTTTCTTAACCGTGGAAATAATGCTGGCATCATGTACCTTCGTGGAAATAACTCTGAGTTTTGTATCATCACCATTTGGTTTTGCTGAGCTGATAATTCATTCTTTTTTAAGAGTGGAGCAGATCATAGATTTGACCACTCCTAAAGATTTTTGCTCTCTTTGATTTGCTTATTTTGGTTTTTCAGCCTAATGATGGCTTTCCTCACATGGACTGACATCTCTTTGGAGCTCGTATTTAAAATTACAGTGAAAAGCTATAAAATACCAATTCAACACTTCAATCAACTTCAGATATTGCGTCTGTTTCATTTGTCATAAAATAACAAGGGAACAGGAGAACTCTTTACAGAAGTGTCTGTAATTCCTAAAGTTGAATTAAAGCTGAAAATCTGCACTCCAACCACATCTTAATTGGTTGATTTAAAATCGACTGTGGCGGTTTACAAAGAAAAAAATGCAAAAAAAGAAAGAAAAAGAGGCCTTTGTTCCAAAAAAATAACTATCCTAAAACTGTGAGTCACATTTAATTGAAGTGGTAACGAGAACAAAACTGTAGGAGAGTTTTGGAAGAGCAGTAATGATTATTCAGCACGTCATTACAGTTTGAACTGTGATTTTTACAATTTCTGCTAATAATTGTCTACAAATGACTGTCCAGCACAGGGCTGTGAAAGCATTTTTGCACTTTGGAGTTATGTATATGGCAAAATGAAAATCTGAACTTTTTTTGAAATGTCATACAGTTGATTCATTATTTCTGCAAAACACTCCAAACCACTTCTCCCTGATACCCATTATCAAGCATGTATCACTATGTACCAACTTTTCACACACCATCTTCAAACACAGGGACATGATGCTTAGGAAGAAGTCATAACATATTGAGCACATACAGTATAACTGAATCCCAGGCTAACAAATACAGATATTTAAAATAATTCTTTCCTAAAAACCCAGTTTTCCTCACCGAGCTTGCAAATCCCACTTCAGGAATGCGTCGCAAATCATTTTAAATCTGAGAATTGTATTATTTTTACAGGTGTTTTATAAACAAAATTACTAATCAAATTAAAATCCTGTCTCCAGCATAGTTTAAAAAGATGTCTTTAATATTGCAAATGTAACCTTCAATAAACAAACAGTAAACAAACTCACACTACCACAGCCCAGGAACAGCTGACTTAGGCATGGATGTCGGGGTTGGTGGGGAGATTGTGGCACAAGTTTCCACATGCCACAAAGGGATAAATGCCAACTTGTCAAAATGACAAAGATACAAAAACATCCATTGTTTCAGTTCAGTCAGGTATACTGTTCTTGTAGAACTGAAACCATCACTGAACCAACGGTTATGCTGTTGTACTTCAATGTCCATGTCCTGCTCTCTCTGGTTGCCCCCCATGACAGCAAAAAGCATGCCTAGAGTAATGCCCCAGGTCATGGCTGAGCTCCAGGCTCAATCCTTAAAGACTTTCAGTGCAGAGCACATCAACAGTCTCTAAAGACCAAACACATGCAGCTGAATCCAGCCAGTACTGCAGCCAGCCTCTGTGTAGCTAAAGCTAAAGCATGATCAACATTACCCCCTGAATGTGAGGAATGTGCTTTTATCATTAGCTAAGAAAAAAAATCCAATCTAAAGTGATAGCAAATATATTAGGATACTGTTTCAGATGCCAAAACAGTACAGTTAACCTATACTGAAAATCCAAAAGTTCAAAGTCATTCACTTCCTAATAAGTCATATTTGCCACAAAAATATCAAAATAAACAATATGCACAATGCCAGAAACAAATCTATTCAGAAATAGCAGTTAAAGCGTAGCTGCACTGACAGAGAGGGAAGACTGCATTTCTTAATATTCTTTTCAGGATGTAGTATAAATATCATTTGCATGCCGCAAGTTCCCTGGAACTGTCTGAAGTGGCCAGAGGACAGAGCAAAGCAGAAATTCTTATGAAGTGGATTTTATAAACAGACTAAATAGACTGCTCAAAAAATCTCAATGGGGAAAAAAAAATCATGCTGGATATCTACACTGATATGGACTAGGTAATGTTTTAGGCATGTCGGAGTATGCTGCAAATGAGACGACAAATGGTGTCCTGGGGGACCTCCTCCCAGATCTGGACCAGAGCATCACTGAGCTCCTGGACAGTCTGAGGTGTAACCTGGCAGCATCAGATGGACTGAAACATAATGTCCCAGAGGTGTTCTATTGAATTTACACCAGGCGAGCGTGAGGGCCAGTCAATGGTATTAATTCCTTCATCCTCCTGGAACTGCCTGCATACTCTTGCCACATAAGGTCAGGCATTGTTGTACACCAGGAGGAACCCAGGACCCACTGCACCAGCGTAGGGTCTGACAATTTAATATTCTGAGCAGTGTATTATTCAAAGGGGTTATCTAGACTCTGTACTTGGATTACATTAGTACAGTTAGGATAGCGCAGTGCAACACTGCCAGTATCTGATATGATTTGAACTTTAATTTGTGATATGAGGTCACCAGATGTGCAGCTGAAGAGAGCTGGTACAGACTTTAAAGGTGTCCTCCCTGTCTCAGAGGATTCCTCATTAGGCTCAAAGCAAAACACATCTTGGCTAGGGTTTAGTCAGAAGGGAAGGTGCCACAAAAGACTATTTCTCATCATGGGAACACAGCGATGTGCAGAAAATACATCACAAGCAGCCGACAGCAGCATGTAGGAACTGACATTAGGAACTTGTACCGGCCTCGTTTTGAAGGTCAAACAAGGATTTGTTTGAATCAGTTTTATTTATCTATCTGAAATTCAACAACTGAATCTCAGTATGAAGCTCTACAACAGTCAGGCAAACTCAAGTGGTATCGGTGATGATAGGTATATATTTAAAAAAAAAAAAAAAAAAAAAAAAGAGAAAAATTGCACTGCTGTTTTAGTGGAAATGCAACTCAACATGAGTCTTTCTTTAACAGACAAATCAGACATAAAAAACAAAAATCCATAAAGGTGAGCCTATGCATAATTCTTAAAGCTAAAAGAAAGTAAGCTGCTTTTACTCAAATTACCAGGTGCTTTCCCTGATTGTCAACCCATTTCTGTGTTTGGACAAGTCTTTTTGATGGTTTTATAGCTGTGATTAGAATTTCATCAAAAGTAGGTCGATAAAGGGCACTTGTATACATCTATAAAGCTTATACAAAGTGGCAGAGAACAGCTGACGATGGCAGTGTTTAGCAGCACATTGATTCTTCTAAAGCATATATTCTCTGTTAATAGGATGGTCTCAGGGACACTCGCTCTCTGTTTTCCTCCATCTATTTGCATCCCACCCCTCACCCCCACCTCCAGGCGCACACTGATTCTGTGAATGTCTTAAACTAACAATGAGTCCTTTCTACTCTTTTTTACCTGAAACACACACTGTAGATGGATTTTTAAGTTCCCCTTTGATACTGAGCCCATACATGCTATTTTCCTCAAGCTGCCGGTATCAACACTGTCTTTTATTTAAGCAGTCTTCAAGAATAGTTCTCCAGGCTTCTTGAAGGACATTTGAAGCTCTTCTGTGGATTTTCGCTGCCTTTTGTTCTGTTCTCTGTCAAGATGATCCCACACTGCTTGATTAATGTTGAGGTCTGGGCTCTGGGGAGGCCGATCCATGACTGATAGTGTTCCATTGTGTGTTTTTCTATCCATGTATGCTTTTGTATACTCTTTATTTAACATTTTTCATTACAATAAAACATACAACACACACTGAACTTGGGGCACTGATTCTTAGTTAAGTATATATATACATTACAAGATATTACACCTAGTTATGCTTCCTTGCTCTTGTATGTTAACCATTTAGACCAACGTTTATTGTAAGAATGTCCTTTCATACGTAAAAGAAATGTCAGTTTTTCCATAGAATGAATCTCCTCCACGACGTCCCTCCAGTGGTCCAGCTGGGGGGGGGGTGTCTTTAGCCAAGATCGTGTAATTGCTTTTTTGCTAGCAATTGATAGAATTTTAAAAAGGTACTCATCCTCTTTTTGAAACAATTCTCCGGATATCAGCCCCAACAGAAAAATTCTAGGATCTTTGGGGATGACATACCCCAAAATTATCCCAGTAGTCTGACAGATTCCATCCCAGTAAGCTGCCAACTTTGGGCAGGACCAAAATACATGAGAATGATTGGCGTTCCGATATCCACATTGTCTCCAACATTGCTGTTCTTCCCCTCTATATCTACTAGTAATTTGCGGTGTAATAAAGTATCTAATTAAACACTTCCATCCAAATTCCCTCCATCTTTTAGAACTGGTAGACGTCTGTTGTGCCACACACATAGAAAGCCAAGCATCCTCTGTAATTTTTACTCCCAATTCCCTTTCCTATTTAGACTTAATATTCAAGGTGTTATTTCCATTATGTTTCTGCAACCCCTTATATAGTTTGGAAACAGTTTTGCATGGGAGGTGCGTATAAG
Source organism: Archocentrus centrarchus (assembly GCF_007364275.1). NCBI lineage: Eukaryota > Metazoa > Chordata > Actinopteri > Cichliformes > Cichlidae > Archocentrus > Archocentrus centrarchus. The sequence goes on from NC_044369.1 coordinate 18,550,978, forward strand.
CATTTGCAAAAATGTTCACAATAGTATTACCTTCTGGAGGAACACCTTTTTTAATTTTTGAATTGTAAAAGTGCCTGACCTGGAAATATTTAAATAAATCTCTATTCTCAAGGTTGTAATCCCTTTTCAGTTGCTCAAATGTTTTAAAAGTGTTACCTTCTACAAACTGGCACAAAGCCACAAGCCCTCTATCTTTCCAATCTAAAAAAGAAGAATCTAATTCTCCTGGTCGGAAATTTGAGTTACAGGAGGGCCACATCAGAAGTCCAGTGACATCTGCCAATCTGTACCTATCAACCACTTCTTTCCAGATTAACAACGTATCTTCAACTATACCATTCCCATTTTTGTCTGTAACTATTTTACCTCCCAGACGTGTCTGAGGTTGGGCCCCACCCTGGCTAAGTTCAATCTGTTTCCATCTAGTCTCCATTTCCAAGGAGCACCAGCAGACCATGAATCTCATCTGAGATGCGTAATAGTATTCTCTCAAATTTGGAAGAGCCAGACCCCCCTGGTCCCTATTAATTTGGAGTGTTTTAAATTTTACTCTTGGTCTGGTCCCGGACCAAATAAATCTGGAGATCAATCTGTCCCAGGCATGAAACTGTGCGCTAGATATTCTAGTAGGCAATGACATGAAAAGATATAAAAATCGAGGAAGTAGATTCATCCTCACTATTTCCATTCTAGCTGTGAAGTCCAACAATAACCTTGCCCAGGCTGTCAAATCTTTTTGTATGTTTTCAGTAAGATTATCAAAGTTCAAACTAAATAACTCATCCAAGTCTCGAGAAATGAATACTCCTAAATATTTTAGCTTTTTGGCATCCCACCTAAGTCCATATGTCTTTCTTATAAATTTACTAGGTGAGTAGTTAATTGTCAGAACCTGTGTTTTTGTGATGTTTAGACTGTAGCCCGACAGTTGACCAAACTCAGTTAATGCTGACATAACTCTGGGGAGCGTTGTATCTGGATTTTGGAGGTATGTGATTACATCATCTGCAAAGAGGGCAATCTTGTGTTCTATATTTGCAAAACTAACTCCCTTTATCCCATCATCCTCTCTAATGGCCTGTGCCAAGGGTTCAATGAATATTGCAAAAAGCGATGGGCTTAGACAACATCCCTGATGGGTTCCTCTGTGTAGTTGGAAGCTGTTTGTTAGGTGCCCATTGATTTTTACCCTGGCCCGTGGTTCATCATAAAGTGATCGCAAGCACCTAATAAACTGGTTATTAAAGCCCAGGCGCTCTAGTACCTTATATAAAAAAGTCCAGTTGACCCTATCAAAGGCTTTTTCTGCATCTAAACTAATTAATGCGACACTGAGGCCCTGCTTTTTAGCTTGGTCTAATATATGCAATGTTCGTCTTATGCTGTCATGGGTTTGTCGGCCTTTGATGAATCCCGTCTGGTCTTCATGTATTAGGTCTAACAAATAATACTCCATTCTCCGAGAAATTATTGATGTAAAAATTTTATAGTCGACATTCAGAATTGAGATTGGGCGATATGATTCGCAGTATTCAACATTTTTCCCTTCTTTAGGGAGGACCGATATTACAGCCTCTCTCCAAGATGGTGGGATCTCAGCTCTGCTCAATGTCCAGTTCAAAGATTCAAGCAGGACAGGAGATAGCTCTTTCCTGAACGTCTTGTACCATTCATTTGGGAACCCATCGCTACCTGGGCACTTATTACTTTTCAAATGTCCAATAACTGTATCTAATTCTTCCTGTGTGATGGGGGCAGTTAGAGTTTTGTTTTGGGTTAGACCTAGTGAAGGTAGATCCAAAGATGCCAAATAATTATCAATATCAGTTATGTTAACTGATCTTGGGGCAGAATATAGTGTTTTAAAATAATTTTCAAAGGTCTTATGTATTTTATCCATGTCATAGGTTAAATTACCATCAGAGGGTTCTCTAATTTTGGTAATCGAATGCTTCAAATGGTGTTTACGAAGTTGTCTGGCTAAGATCCGGGTAGCTTTTGGGCCTGATTCGTAGAATGTTTGTTTGCAGAATCTTAATTTTTCCTCAAGTTCCTCGAATATCATATCGTTTATTTTGTTTTTAGTTTTTGTTATTTGTTCTAAAAATTCTCCATTGTTAGTCATTTGCTGTTTTAGTTCTAAGTTCCTCAGAGTTTTTTCCAGTTCATCGTATTTTAACCTCTTTATTTTTTAAGGTAAGCAGTTCTAGAAATTAGTCTCCCTCTCATTACTGCCTTGACCGTGTCCCAAACTAAGGTGGGATTTACCTGCCCATTATTATTGTCTTTTACACATTCCGTTATTTCTTTTCTAATCTCCTTTGTTGTGGATTCATTATTAAGAATACCTATATTTAAGCGCCATAATGTTGTTTTAGGCCTACTAGTCAGACAGATGGACAAATAGATAATACTGTGGTCTGAAATATCAGATGTTCCAATTAAGCATTCCTTCACTTTAGATCTATCAATGGTGTTCATCAGAAACAGGTCAATCCTGGAGTGGACTTTGTGGGTAGAAGAGAAATGGGTAAATTCTCTTTCTTTAATATGGAGACCCCTCCAGACATCAAACAGGCCCATCTCCCTGATCAGGATATTTAGGTCTTTTGACCTACCAGTTTTTTGTTTCTTATGGCTTGTCGTATCTAGAGCAAAATTAGGGATTGTGTTCCAGTCTCCAGCACAAATAAGAACTCCTTCGCTAAGTGAGATAATGATGTCAAAGAACGTTTTTAAGAAAGTCCTGTCGCTCTCTGGCGGTACATATACATTAACTATCGTGACCACAACATTATCAATTCTCCCCTTTATAACAACAAATCTGCCCTCTTTATCTCCCTTCTCAGATATCAATTCAAAGTTCAGTGAATTAGAAATCAGGGTGATTACCCCCCTCTTTCTACTGTTTCTACAAGAGCTATAAAACGTGTTTAAGTAACCAAGTGACTTAAATTTGTCATGTTCTTGTTTAGACATATGTGTCTCTTGTAAAAGAGCAATTTGTATCCCATCTTTCTTCAATTTGGCTAAGACCCTTTTTCTTTTCACTGGACTATTCAAACCGTTTACATTCAAGGAAGCAATTTTTAAATTATATGACAGTATTGTACATAAATACCTTGACTGATTTGGCCCCTGAATCCAAAACACGAACAGTAACAAAACAAAACAGTAACAAACTGACTTCCAAGGTGAGGAGAAGCTCCTTCTTCTCGCTCTTGACCCCGTTGGCAAGTCGAGGGTTAAACCTCTCAAACTGAGAGGGCCCAAAAAGGACGGTAGAAGCGCCTTTGGGAAAAAACACGTCCATCCTATTAGTCCAACGTAGAAAAAAGATAAACAGTGACCTCTCCCACGAAGTTGTAAATCAGAGCCTAGTCAAAATAATACTGCATTATGTCATGTTGTTCTGCCTATTTTCATTCGATCATGCTCCGCTGGAAATCCTGTAGTTTGTTCTTGGCTCTCAGCGCCACCGCAGCGCCGCTGTTATCCACCGGCTGCCAGCCCAGCAGCTCCCGAAGCTTCCACTCCGCTCTGGAAACACCGTCAGCTATCGCCGGTTCCTCCGCCTGGATTCCGCGTCTCTTCAGCTCGTTGTAGGCTTCCCGGGCGCTGGAATATGTGCGAGTTCCTGATTCCCAGTGGATCCTTATGTTGGTAAACGGTGTTTGAAAGCGGATGCCTTTCACTTTGAGCGCTTTCTTGATAGCGTTATATTCTCTGCGCTTCTTCACTATCTCGGGTGCATAATCGTGGTCGAAGTGAATAATTGAAGAGCCCACCTGGATCTTGCCTTTTTTCCACACTTCTCTTAAGATCTTTTCCTTTGTGGAAAATTCCAGAAAGTTGACAATAATAGCCCTCGGTGGTGATTCGGGTGGGGGTTTACTTGCCAGAGTGCGATGTGCGCGCTGTATTTTCAAGTCCAGGTCCTCCGGTAGTTGTAGCTGGCTTCTCAAAAGCGTTTCGATATACTGTGTAGTGGAGTTCCCCTCCTGACCTTCTGGCACCCCAAATACACGAACGTTGCTTCTTCTGGAACGGGACTCTAAATCAAGCACTTTAAGCTGTGTTTTCCTCTGTTGTTCGATGCAGAAGCACAGCGCCTCCGTTGCCTCCTTTGCCCAGGTCTCTACTTGATGAACGCGGGCCTCCGCCTCATCAACACGCTCTGCCAGGCCCTGTACTTCAGTGGCGATATTGTCCAGCTTACCGTTGATCTCATGTCCCAGATGGTCGATATTTTGTTGTAGTTTTGCATTATCCCCCTTTAAGGCAGTCTTCAAATCATCGATAGCCTTAAGAATTCCTTCCGAGTCCATGTTCGTTCCAGTGCTTTCAGCGTCTGAGCTAGCCACGTTGTCGTTAGCTTGTTTCAGGCACATGGTAGCCTTAGCTACTAGGGCACTTTTATCCTGAGCTTTAGGCATTTTTGTCGATTTTTTATGGCTCGACATGTTTCCCCTCCCGTTCATAAATTATTTTATCGAAACCGTGAGCGGATTAACGAGTTTTGAACGGAATATTTTGAAGTTAAGGTGGGAGAGAGGCTCTAACGCACCCGTCTACTCCATTTGCTCCGGAAGTCCATCCCATGTATGCTTTTACTGCATTGATAGCGTGTTTGAGATCATTGACATGCTGTAAAATGAAGCCATTGCCAGTCAGAAAGTTTCCAGACAGTATTGCATGGTGGATCAAAAGCCACAAAGCCTGCACCGTGTTTTACAGCTGGCTGTAGACACTCACTATTGTACCTCTCTCCTGGCCCCTTCCTTAAGAATATCTTCTTGACAGCCACCGTTCCATTTCTGATGAGGCTTTGGTTAACAGTAGATAACTGAAGGCCCAGATGCATCTCTCAGGTCCTGTGTAAGATTGTTGCTGTTTTTTGTTTTCTATTTCTTGTAGACATGACTTTCAGATACTGTTTATCTGCTGTAGATAGCTTCTTTTTTTTTTTTTAGGCCTGTCATTTCTTCTTGTGTCCTCCACCTTTACAGTTTCCTCAAAGTTTTTTTATGGACACCCTGCACATTATGCCAAGATATGCAAATGAAACCCTGGAGAGTTATAGCTCAAGATCACTTTAAAAAAAGAAAAATTGGATGCAAAATATAACAAAACGAGGGCTGACTCAAACTGTACCATGTTTTTTTAAATACTGGCTTCAGAAAGGGACTCAGTCCAAGGGCGCTGCACTGTAGCTGACTGCTTCCACTGAACAGGTGGGATTTGTAAAACATGAAGAATTTATTTGCCTACATGGATCAATAAAAGTCTAAATTCCATTTTGTACTCATGCTTTGACTGTATATATATATCCTTCCCTTTAAATTTTCCCCACCTTCTCTATGTATAACTTTCCCTGCATCCATCCATTCGGTAAATCAATAAGCATTTTGCAGATGCTTCTAGTCAAGATTATATAGTATGAATATTCTTCAGACATTTATCATGATCTTGAGGTTTTTGGTGGAAACGCACAGAAGAGCGGTGGTCAGGTTTTAGAAAGGTATAGGCTGTAATTTATTGTTAAGTGGAATCCATAAACCATTTCCTTATATCAGAATGCGACAGGGGGATATTTATCACAGAAGCACATGTGTGCACGCACAAACACACAGACACAAACACACACATCCATTTCAGCTTTGCTGAAAAGGCATTTTATATAAACAAGGAAAGGTGCAGAGCTAGTCAGACACCCAGCTATGAAGTCAGAGAGCAAATAAATTATGGAAATAGTCTCTGACATGTTCACATCCTCTCGCTCACTCACAAAACACAAACACACACATTCACAACATGTTTGAAATGTCTTTGTTACATTACACTTTTCAGATTTTAAAGTACAGGATAGATGATAGATTGTGTGTGTGTGTGTGTGTGTGTGTGTGTATACCCGCTATCTGTAAAGAGGAACTCAAGGTGGGTCATGTAGACCTCCCACAGAGGAACACTGTAGCGCTTCGCCAAAGATAAAGCGATTCTGTACACACCATCATCCAGTGTCCTAAACACCCAGTTAGACAAACAAGAAAGGAAGGAAATCATCAGATTTCATTTCATTAAAGCAGAAAATGACAATCACTCCCACTCATATCTGCATGTGGTACAAAAAAAAAATCTTTTAAAAAAAAAAAAAAAAAAAAAAAGCACACATTTCTGATTACAGTAAAAATCCACTACAGAAAAGACTTCCAGCAGAGAGCAAAAGTTCAGCTGAGAAAAAGAGTATTGATGTTTTAGCCACACTTACTCTGTGAGACCGAGTATGGTCTCCTTCTTGTAATCAGCGTCGGAGCTGAATCGCTGAACATCCACACCGCGGCCAAGCCCTTGCAGCACCTGGGCCTGAGTAAAGTCTGTCAGACGCTCGTTGTACATATGCAGCTGGCTGATGAGCTTTTGCAGCTCTTCTGGCCACGCTGAATACGAGGACACGTGCTGCGTGACCAATCGAATCAGCTCCTTTGGGTCAGCCTATGAAAAGAGAAATGCATTTCATATTTTTAACCTTAGAGTTCTGGGGGCTTCTATGGACTTCAACAGTAAAAGAAGGAGAAGTGGTTTAAGAAAGGGTACAAGCACTGTAGCAATTTTGCTGCTTGGCTCACATTTATGGTTTGTGCTCTATAATGGAGGTGACTTATAGTTTTCAAGGTTCTATTAATATGTTCCAGAAATTTATAGTTTTACATTTAAAAACAAACAAAAAAATGAGGTCCAGTCATGTGAAATAGAACATTTTTTTACAGGACTCTGTGTAATCCTGGGAAAAACTAAGTGCACCCTTGATTCAGCAGCTTGCAGAACCACTTTTAGCAGCAACAGCTTGAAGTAATGATTTTCACTATGACTTTATCAGTTTCTCATATTGTTGTGGAGGAATTTTGGCCCACTTTTCTTTACAGCATTGCTTCAGTTCATTGAGGTTTGTGGGCATCTGTTCATGCACAGTTCTCTTAAGGTCCCACCACTGCATTTCAATCAGGTTTAGGTCTGGGCCATTGCAGCACCTTCATTCTTTTATTTTTCAGCCATTGTGCCGTAGATTTGCAGCTGTGCTTGTGATCATTGTCTGGTTGCCGGACCAAGTTTGGGCCACACTTAAGCTGTTGGTCAGATGACCTCGCATTTGACTCGAGAATACTTTGCTATACACAAGAGTTCGTGGTCAACTCAAGGTGCCCAGGTGCTTTGCACACCTAAGCTGTGCTGCAATGTTCCTTGTAGGGAGAAGAGGCTTTCACCTGGCAACTCTTCCAAATAAGACATACTTGTTCAGTCTTTTTGTAATTGGACTGTCATAAACTTTAACATTTAACATGCTAACTGAGACCAGTAGAGTCTGAGATGTAGCTCTTAGGTTTTTTGCAGTTTCTCTGAGCATTGCATGGTCTGACCTTGGGTTGAATTTGCTGGGATGTCCACTCCTGGGAAAATTGTGGTAACATACAACTGAATGCTCCAGACCAGCAAAATTACCAAAACATTTGCTTTTATAGAGGTGCTGACATTTGCTGATGATCAATTAACCAAGTACATTTGATTAGCAGCACCTGGCTGCTACTTACCCTCCTAATTCCTCTGGAAGAAGTAAGAGTGTACTTAGTTTTCACGGGAATGCATACAGTCCTGTGAAAACTTTCCTTTTCACAGGACTGTATTTCCTGAAATTCTATGGAGTGTCCAATTACCACAGATTGTTGTGTAAATTACCTGCATAACATAAAATCCACCAAAGAGAAACTGAGTCTCTCTTCCGTCTATAATTTGATTTCAAATGAAATTCTGGTGATAGAGCAGGTGCACTACACTGTTTAAAGCCACATTGGACCAAATGCAAACTGTCCTTAAAGCTCATCATTAAACAGTGTCGCACACTGAGCTTCAAATACACTGCGCTGCATGGTATGTAAAACTTCACAGGTTTTCTGCTGCTTTGCTGTGAAAAACTAATGAGGTTATTTAAAAAAAAATGGCAGTAAGAAAAATAAATAAATAAAAAAGGTAGAGGCTGACAAACTTTCCTGGCCAGATTTCTATTATTTTGCTCAGACCCTAAATGCTGCATCCAAGTTAAATCAGGCAATTTAATATGCAGCTATTTCTACTCCATGTCAGGATATTATAGGTAAATGTATCAGGAACTGTAGCTGTCACCTTGATTCAGGCCTACAGGGAATAAGACTGTGGCTACGCATTTATGATTGAAACTGTCATACAAACGTAGAGGCAGCTGAATGTTGTATCTCTCTCTCATCACCTCTGTTGTAATTAAATGAGCTCCTGAATGTGGTTTTTGGCACCTTATATGTTGTCGCCCAGCAGGATGATATGGTTTACTTCTTGATCTTATTTGCATAAGGTAATTATGGCTGCTGGAAATGCGTGAGCTTGAAAACAGAGGTGTATGTCTGTCTCTCTTCCTCTTTTTAGTACGTGCGCGCGTGCGTGCGTGTGTGTGTGTGTGTGTGCCTGTCTGTCTTCAGATGAGGCCTTAGCAGCACACTTGGTGGCGGATTCACAGTTCAAAAGCAGGATAAGAAGGGAACACAGTTAGAAAGGGGAGAATATTAAAAGTGGAGCAAGGAAAGATATGAAGTTAGAGGACGGTGTCAAGGGATAGGAAAGGAAAGTAAGGGTGGGAAGGGGCGCGGGTGGGGGTGGGGGGGTTAATGCTGGCACCATCTTGGACACCATTTTTAACGGGAAGGAGAATGACACACACACACACACACACACACACACAAAAAAGAAAGAACACAGAGTGAGAAGAAAGTCTGCTGAAACTGACGGACAGGCCGATGTTTGAAGAACATGATGAAATACTGTTTGCATTATCTCCCTCACTCTCTTTGTGCTTCTTCCTATCAGGATTATACCACTACCTCTCTGAACAATATTTTCCCTTGAGTTGTGAAAAAAAGTCTTTATCCCTCACCACTCATTACTAAAGAATCTCTGAAATCCTTCTTCTTTCTAATAAGTATTCTTTACAATCCCAGTTATCTTCAAAGCAAGGAAGCAAAACCTCTGCCCTTTTTTCCTTTTTACGCATTTGCTTGCTTTTTTTATATTATTTTAAAATGTCTTCAAAAGTCACGTTGTCTTTCTTCAAAGAGAAACACATATGAATTGCATGTAAAGTATAACAGCATAAGGTAGTGTGTGATGTTACACAGCTGGGAGGAAGCCAGAGCTCTCCCTTCAGCTATTCCACTGGTGCCGCGGGCTCTTTCCCACCCCCACCACCTCACTGTGATGCTTCTTAAGAGGGAACAGAGTAAAAATAAAAAGCCTCTGTCACACACGCAAATCTTTTCAAACACATTTCTGCTCTCATTTCAGTCTTAATTTCCCGTGTTATTATATTTCAGTCGCAACTCTATACCCATCACAAATCCTTTGAGTTACGAAAACAAAATATTTTCAGCAATATTTGTGAGTTTGTCGAGTTTACTGTCCTGATTAAATATTAATACGCCATCATTCGGCGCCGTTTTCCTCATTACCACCCAGTGTTTCGTCTGCAGATAATAATGCCATGTAAACCTTTGATGCATGCTAGCACTATGAGAAGTTATATGAATGTGTTCAACATGTTTTGTATCTACTGCATGGGAACATTTTAATAGGAAGACCCTATTGTAAAACTCCAGGTAAAATGCACAGCTGAGTATGCAGGTCTTGACAAGATCACATAAGCTTCATGAGGCTGTTTGGGTGAAATGTCAGTGTTAAAAAGCAAGACTTGCTTCCAAAAGCAGAGCTAATACAAAGAAGGGGCGGTTTAATGTTTGCCATCTTAGCTGAGCATATTTATCACGTTTCAGCACTAAAGACAATATAAATGTGATCAATTACGCTCTGATAATGGAAGCGCATGCACACTAATATAATCTATACATCCTGCTGTGAACTTAAGTAAGTGTTGCAAATGCCATGGCAATTCATCTGGTAATATCCTGGAAATTTCTCATATAAAACCCAAAAATGTCAACCTGCTGGTAACACAGTAAGAAAAGTCAAGGGATCAACAACATTATTAACATGTAAGTTTTGGGGAACCATAAATATCTGCAACCTCATCTGTGGCACCAGATGACTGTTAACATGAATGTCTCCACATTTCACTTTAAGAGGTTCGACTGGAAATCTGAACAACAGAACATTGACTAAATAACCCATGTCGGACATTCCTCATATACCCCCCCCCCCCCTCTTTTTTCCCCTTTCACGCTGATCTCTGAGGAGATGCACCCAGGCACTGCATTCATTAGACAGCCACTGCCATATGCTTGACCCTTGTTTAGTGTATGTGCAAATAATACAGTGTAGTTTGCTTTTTTTTTCTTTTTTTTTTTTTAGTTAATTGGACCAATAAAAAAAAAAATCTTTTGGTGAGTGAAACTTTATGTTATTTAGCACTCATTTATGGATTAGTGTCTATCTGACACACCGGTTGCCTATAGATGCAGCTGGCTAACCCTCCGTACAAATACAGGCACCTCTGTTTTGTTTTGAAGAGACTTCACAAACCATTGGGTGATTAATGGAGAATATTTGTTTTAATAGGATAGTAGTTTACAAGATCTATCTCTGTCCTCATAAAGAAACACAGTGGTTACGCTTCAGCAGATATATGGCATTACCTCGCTCCAAGGCCAAAACTACATTTCATATTTTGAGCTATAAAAGCCAAGACCAATGCGCACTATACACAAGGCCAAAGATGACATTCCTTGCACTTTTCCATGAATGCTGGGGTATTTCTTTTTCATTGCTCTATGTATGACCAGTAGGGGTGGGTGACATAGCCTCAAAATCACAATATTTCAAGGAAGTTTGTGATAATGGTATTTATGATGATAGAGGTAAAAAAACAAAAACAAAAAAAAACAGTGAAGAGCATTTAATCTGCGATTGCCGGTTGCACACAGCAACATTTACTAGTACAAACAAAATCACGAGAATTTTTCATTCTTCTTTTCCAATGAGCTGCTGTCATCGATGGCAGGCTACATAAGTTGAAGTGTGACTCTACTGCTACGGTACAAGGTGCCAGCAGCGGCAGCATTATAGTGCAACAGTAGTGACACAGCATTACATAGAGTACCATAGCATAAGTCAAATGAAAGAACAAAAGTAACGTAGGTAATGTTTTCCTTGGAAATTTTAAGTAAAAGTATAACATAACTGCTTGACCCTTTAGTTTAACAAAAAAGTACACAACTTAACCTCGTGACTCTTCAGGAGCTGCACAATATTGTTACTGCATCAGTCTTTTGGGTCGAACATCACCAGCAGCTAGTATCTCCTCCTTCTTAGCCTGGTTGTTCTTGATGGTGTGTTTTTGCCTCAAGTGGTGAAATTAATTTGTTATTTTCTTATATATTTTGCAAAAGCATTGTGCTTGGTCTAGGATATTCTCCTTGTTGTGCCCGATGGGGAACAAACATATGGCATTGCTACATCATTAATATCATGATATGACACTTTTATATCACATAAAAATTTATATCAGTCACGGACAATATGATATGAGACATTCTTAATGACCAGTGAGTAAACAGACACTCCTTGATTTGTTTTTTAGCATGTGACTTCTCTATTTTGTTACAATTTCATATAGACCATCTGCCTTACTGCTGGGAGTAAAAAGTGATGAATATTTACCAATTTATCACTTTGTAACAACTTATGAATAAGTTCAAACTACTTCATGCGCTACTTTACTAAGCTATATTTCTTCCCAGGATTGTCTGGCTGTCATTCAACTCATTCTGGTGTAAAATAATTAGATGTTTGGCAAAGACGTTTCCCCAGCGCTGCAACTAACATCTCCTGTAGATTTCCATCACTGATGTGGACGAAACTATATTATCGCCCCTCTTCCAAGCACTCTGAAAGTCCAACGGTGTAATCAGTTACAGAATATTAACAGAATTATTATTACAGAATGCACATGCACATTTACATGCACACATTTTTCAGATTAACCTAGTATTTAACACATTCTTTCTTGCCTTGTGTAATAAGGACTGCACAGAGGTCATAAAGAAAGAGTCTTCCCTCCCTCTCCAGACAGCAGTCCGGTAATGATGTAATTAGTTTTATTTATGTCTTGTTTAACACTAAGCTATACAGTCGGTGGCCTCATTAGCACTAATTCTGTAAATGGTGTATACAGTATGTGTACATAATTAGTGGGAAGACAGGGTGGGGAAAAAATGAGGCATCAGCTCTGAAGGAATAATCACTCCATAAAGAGGCGTGGCTGCACTGTGGGTCATAATACACCATGAAGAGGACTGATCATAAGAAACGAACTGCAAAGACACAAGCAAGAGAAGCAGGAGTAACTTAGCAGACTTAAACTTATGCAACCAATCAAAGGTTTGGAGACTACTTGGTCGAAAACATTTTCAGTCAGCTGCAACGGTGCCTTTAGAGTGCATATTTGTTTAATAGGACCCTTCCTGCAGTGGCTCTACTTTACAGAGTTCTCATGGGTAAAATATAGACTGCTAATGATTGTACTACAAGACTGCAATTTGTACAAATGCAATATCTGCGCAAAACGAGGAAGAAAACATCACTGGAATCATGGTGCCTTTCAACTCATTACTCCACTTAACTCAGCAACAGCTACCAACACAGCGCTCCAGCACTTTCAAGGTCAGCTCCCTTAAGCGGCAGCTGGAATTCTGTTGTGGACAGAAGTGAAAAAAACATCTGCAGTGACTGGACAATGTGTAAAGTTTCTAGATCTAAGTAAAGTGCTGATCTGTAAACCCATCTTAATGCTACGGAGAGAGAGCGCTTTTATCTTTGCTTTCAGGTTCAATCAGAAACAAATCTATAAGCTTAATAACTGTGGAAATACTCTTTCCAGTTCACTGACTCCATCTTAGAGTACAAACTGAAACTGCAGCATCTAACAGTGATTTGTGGGTTTTTATTCTAAAACTAAATGTCATAATGAGATGTACAAAGACCTCAGCAGGTTTTCTGGATGATATACTTTATCTGTTGTGTGTGTGTGTTTAGTACAATTGGGCATGCTTTAAATGTATGTCTGCGTCTGTGTGTGTGCACCATGAGTGTGAGTGATCAATACTCAATAAGCGAGAGAATGGCAGCTCCAGGCAAAGATAAATGGTTGAGTGGGAAAGAAAAAAAAAAAAACCTCAATCTCTTTAGTCAGCACATTGCCATACAGCAGATACACATTCACAGCTACAATTATGCAAAACACAAGCATTCTCTCACACACACACACACACACAAAAACACACACCGCACTGACAAGCGCAGGTAAACAGACCGCAACACTTACATAAAAACAGGCTATTTTGCAATATCACCATAAACAGAACAATTAACATAAGGAGCACCTCTATTTTGCAAATGAACAGTTGAGCCTGTATAATGAAAACTTCCAGTGGCAGCAAGTGGAAATCGGTTCATTAAGCCTCAGGGATTAATGGAAACCCAGCCTCCGTGTCACAAAGCCATAAGTTGCTCCGTCATGCTCGGGTGCCATAATCAGATGGGAAAGTAACAGTTAAAGACCTTCAAAGTCAATAGTGGTAACAGAATCTTTAAGTAGCAGAGAGCTGTTGGAAAGAGCGCCAGCATTACAAGACAACTGAACAAGGGTAACATTTTTAAACTGGACAGAAAAGTCTTCTCTTGAACCCACGACATCAACATTTTATGAGGGTCGCCAAGCAGATTGGTAATACTTTCAGACCCATGTATTGGGAGTGGCTCTAGGACTTTGCCCTTGCCTTGAGTAAACATACTGAATGTGAATAAATGAATATCAAATTATCACAGACTAATTTATTTGAATTTGATCACTTAAATATATAGAATTAGAGGCTATCGAGGTTGGAGAAAAGGATAGATGTTGCAAATGAAATGCTTCAAATTTATTGCACATTAGGTTTATTTAATTTTATGCAATTTTATTCACAGGTTTAGGAATTACTGATATATAGGAACGTAACAACATTGTGACAAAATCTGACAAAATCTGGCGCAAAACTGCAAGAACGTCTGTGCAGTCAAACAGGTTAGAAACATATGTGAGTATGCTGAAAGGCTGGTAATAACCTGCTGCTGCACAGAAAAACTGTAATTTCAGAGCTACTGCAAGTATAATCGGCTAAAGATGAAACCACTGACTTGGTCTATAATCTTTTATCTGTTTATAGCAGAAAGTTTGAATCTGGATTTTTTTGGTTTGTCTGACTTCTTGGCAAAGCTGCAACATTTTCAAATATCAGCAATTATTATTAATTCTAACAACAAAACACGACCTTTAACAAGGTCTTGGGATTACTATGTTACATGCTAAGTTATAAAGTATTAGTATTAAAATAGTACACTGCTGGGTAATTAGAATTGTCATATGTAGGTAATGGTAGGTCGATACACATAAACATAAAGCTAAAATACTATTACCCATGATCTCAACAACGTACCCAATATCTGTGTCAGGTTTAAAAATTGGATATAATTTCTTGGGGGAAAACGTGAGAGACAATGTTAAACTCAGCCAAATGCAAGATTTATGCTGTAAAGCTTGTGGTGTTTTCAAATTATTGTATAATCAATTCTAGCTTGTAAATCTTTATAGTGAGCAAAAGCAAGTCTGAGCACGAATGATGCAACTGAGAACGCAAATGTCAAGAAGTGATCATCACAGTATTACAGTATGTATACAGGAAATGTATACTGCTTCATACACTGATGGGCTCATAGTTGATAAATGAAAGCTTTAATATACCACGTGTAACATTAACTGATCTGCACTGTATGAATATGTAATGTGATTAAATGTTACATGTTTTACTAGTTTTTATTACAAAACTGATTTTAATTGCTTTCTTTATCTTATCTTGTAATATTCTTTTTTGATGGCAGCTTCCATTACAAAACCTCTATATCTAAAAAAAAACAACACAGTAAAAACAAGCTCCTCATTGAGGCTTTAAAAACACATCAAACACCTTGAGTAAATCCACAAAGAGTTCCATTTCTATTTGCAACTGAATGACTTCAGTGGCTTGAGTGTTTGGTGTCTTATTGCCTGGGCATGAAATTATGTGATAGCGACAAGAGAATTGAAAGAGCATGAGAGTTATTGAGACAGTGTTACTGCTCTTCAAGAAGCGAGTGGGAAACACTTTGAGACAGCGTGACACACCACAACACACGAACACACATACAAATACGCCACCCGCTGTCACAGGAAAACAGATCTTAAACTGGTGCGCATGCAATAATCTGCGCCAGCTGTGATATATGAGCACAAAAAAACAAAAGCAGGCACACAAATGCTTCACGTATGCCCAAATATACAAACACACGCTTGGGTATTTAACATGTTTTGTTTTGCTCATTTTCCCCCCTAACCTCATTTGCAATGCAAAAAGCAAGCATGTGCATGAAATATATATACGTGCCCCCTGTCATACATATCTGAAATGCAATATCACACTAAGCACAATCTGTGCCTTAATAGATAAAAGAAAGCAAGAGAGCTAAAGAAAGCACAGGAAAATTGTATAAAGCTTGCACAGTTAAGATAGTATTGTGAATAGAGAGGCCTGAGATTCAACAAGAGTGAGGCAGGCCTATTGGGCAAGAGACTAAACAGAACACAGGGAACAATAGCAGAAACAGCAACATAATATGGAAGGAGAGGAGCATCATGGAAACACATAAACCACAAAAGTCATGCCAACAAAGCAAACCATTTAACTTAACTGACAATGAGTTGAGAAAAAAAAAAAAAACATAAAAGGACAAACAAAAAAGCACAAAGCAGAGGAGAGAGGAAAAAATCCAATAGAAAAAAAAATTTGTGTGAAAGAAGAGAGAGCAGATAGGTTGAAAGTTTTTTTCCAATAATGCTTCTTTCACTGTTGGTAAAAAAAAAAAAAAATGGCCACTACTACTTCAGTAAGAGGCAAGTGAAGACGAGACCTGGAACATAATGATAACAAGCACTTACCCTTGTAGAACATACTAAAAAAGAAAAAAAGAAAAAGGAAAGGAAATGACAACTTGAAAAAGAAAAAAAAATGGAGAAATGAGCTAAAAATGAAAGTACAACTTCTAAAGTGTAGCGCAGAAGAAAAAGCTGTATATATTTTAAGTTAATGGACTTGAACTTCACTTGAGGCAGGAGTTAAGGGAGTGATTACTGCCATTAGGATGCAGGAAGGATGTGTGTGTCACTGTGTGCAGATGAGTGTGTGTGTGTGTGTGTGTGTGTGTGTGTGTGTGTGTGTGTGTGTGTGTGTGTGTGTGCACGCGCGCGCGCGCGCCTGGGGGGGGGGGGGGGGGGGTGTGGGGGGGGTGTCAACTTGCTGTAGTGCTTGTGTGAGTGAGTGTGTGAGCGTGCAATTGTGACCTTGAATGTCAACTGGGACACACTTATCCACTTCTTTTGCCGGCCTCTTTCCTCTTTCTGTTCTTTTATTTCAACATTTTACCTCCCTTCGTCTACCTGCACTAAAACCCATGAGAGCCAGGGTCCACTCAAAGAAAAGGTCAAAGCCATTTCTTCACTTATTCTCTGCCAATCACCCCTCGACATGCCTTCCGCCACTCTTCTCCCACTTCTCAATCACATTTTTTGATCTCTTGTTTTTGCTGCCATACTTAGAAAAAGGAGATGTTGTGTACACACAGCAACACGCTTAAACTTATTCACAAACAATAGCTGGCACACAATGTGGTGCTGGTTTAAAGTAAAGCACAATTAAAGTGCATTAATATTCTGATGTGTAAAAGGATAATTACAGTCATTTTCCCAGTTTGTTCCATTTTGATGGCTAATTATGTTGACATTTTTTGTCGCATACTTTTTTTGAATATTACTTTGCCCTCCATCTATGCAGCCAAACAGCATTTGAACCTTGTCAGTAGTGCCTGCAGCCTCACTGATCCCACTATTCTATCATTTTAACAAAATTAAGCTGTGCAGCCGAACATTCTTCAAAGCCATTAAATTATTTTTAATTGAAGATACCAAACTGAAGGAATCAAATGCAAAGTAGGAAACACTGGCTGGTAAAGTGAGTAATACAAATGTCTAGGGCTAGGGTATATTTGGCATATTAGGATATATAAGTTTGTGTGTTGGAAGACAGAACAAGACATGTGTACACACATGGCCAAAAGTCCCCATTTTATTCAACAGTTCCAAGTCCAATGAAGTATAAAACTTAAAGGTATATTTAAAAAAAATACTCACAACTTCAGGCCATCAGTTTATGACTCTTGTGGTGAAGGTGATCATGAGAAAAGTGGTGAATCAGCCCAAAACTACACGGGAGGATCTTGTTAATGATCTGAAGGCAGTTGGGACCACAGTCACCAAGAACATCTTTGGTAACGCACTGATGGATTGAAATCTAGCAGCACCCGCAAGATCGCCCTGCTCAACAAGGCACATGTACAGGCTCATCTTAAGTTTGCCAGTGAACATCTAAATGATTCAGAGAAGGCTCGGGAGGACAGGCTGTGCTCAGATGAAACCAAAATTCAGCTCCTTGGCAACAGCTTGACCCAACATATTTAGACAAAGAGAAATGCTGAGTGTGGCCCAAAGAACACCATCCTCACAGTCGCGCACAGAGATGGAAACTTTATGCTTTGGGGCTGTTTTTTCTGTTAACGGTACAGGATGACTTCACCACACTGAGGGGTCAATGAATGGGGCCATGTACCACGAAATTGTGGACAAGAACCTTGTTCCCTCAACCAACAACACTGAAGATGGGTCGTGGATGGGTCTTTCTCATAACAATGACTCAAAACATATAGACAAGGCAGCAAAGGAGTGGCTAAAGAAGGAGCACACTACGGTCATGGAGTCACCTAGCCGGTCTCCAGACCTTAATCCTACAGAAAATCTGTGGAGGGAAGCTTTGAGTTGCCAAGCAGCAGCCAAGAAACCTAAAGGATTTAGAGAGTTTCTGTAAATAGAAGCGGGCCAAGATCCTTCCTGAGATGTGTGCAAACCCGGTCACAAACTGCAAGAAACATCTTACTGCCGTGCTTGCCAACAAGTGTTTTACAACAAGTACAACCAAGTCATGTTTTGCCTGGGGATCGAAAACTTATTTCACTCAAATTCAAATCAATGTATAACTTTTACGTACTGTGCTTCTTTCCCGGATTGTTCCGGATGATATTCCGTCTCTCTCCATTAAAATAAAACTACTCTCAAAATTAGAGACTGTTCATTTCATTTTAAACATTCAGCAGAGGATCAAATAATTATTTCATCTTACATACTGTACTTATCATTGTTTTTACATGAGTTGGTCTGCCTTTCTCTAAGCTGTCATCACATAATCATTCCCAACCTTCCAAGAACTATTTATTCCCTGAGCTCATACTGAATTGCAGTTTATGCTGCTTCCGTATGCTGCTCCTTTGTCTGGAGTCTGCTCTAAAATTACTTCAGTGTAAAGGGGCTGATCACTGTTAAGGCCCTGGGTCGCTGTACACTTTAAATCTGTTTGCTTTTGTATTAAGTTTTGCATGTGTCAAACTAGGTTCTTGATTCAATCTGCCTTGCTCAACAGCTAATTAAAGCAGTGCCCCAGTCCCGTGGTCCAAACAAACTACAACACTAACCACTGCAGCTGCTTAAAAGTACTGCCAAGTGTCAGCTTGGTTTGAATAAATATTAGATGTTATTACTATGAAATTAAAATGATAAAATGCTTTCATAAGGTGTTATAGGTGTATAAATGCTAAAAATGACTTATTTTAGTACATTGGTAGGTAGACTGGTATCTGCATTTCTAAAAGCAGATTAATGAACTTTTAAAAAGTAAAGAAGAGACAGCAGAAACACCCTCCAACAACATTATAAGTGTTGACATTGCATAGTTTGTTCACCAGAGGGCACTCGGCAACTTCCCTGTTGGCAACGCATGCGTTTTGAACACCACAAACAACAACCAGCTGATCCGAGTTGGGCAGAGCATAAAGGGCCCGTTATGGTCACCACATTGGTCACGTCACTCGCAAACAGCCCCATCACCATTTATAGCAGCGCTATATGATGCTGGTGCTCGCTGCAATATTCTCCTAAACAATAGGTGTCACAGAAGTAGAAGAAGTTCAAACCAGAAGCAAAGATATTGCCCCGGTTTTGTTCAAGTTTTCTTCAGAAATTCGCATCTTTTCAAGCTGTTGCAGTATAAGCTGGGAGTCGCTGAGCTTCATAACTTGATATATCACTGAAATGGCAGAAAAAAACGATCATACGCTCATGTCTACCCTGCTGTGGCCACTGGAACACGGCTGTCGAGAGGTATCAATATCAGACCTTCCCTTACTTGCCCAGTCAATTAAACAGTATACTTGTTTTCAAACTTCTTTCATTGCAGCAATTCTGGGAGTTTGGTGGATAACCAACCAAATCACTGGACACACACACAACCTCATGCAAATAAAAAAAAAGAGTAAGAATCATACACTCACTCACTTATTTCATCACCCCGTCAAACACTACAACAGTCATACAACACTGGTAAAATAGCAGGGTATTTTGGGGGGGGGGGGGTTATTTTTTACAATATTCACAATTGTTTGAAAAAGAAAGTTCAACATTACAGACAACCCCCTGCAACCCCCCCCCCCCCCCCCCCACCACTAATTTGTGAACTCAAACTAACATCCACAGAGAAAAGGCAGCTCTTAAAATTACATCCACTTTACATCCACACACATACGCAATAACATATTTTCTCCTCCTTATAATTCAAAACTGTGTCTCATTCTATATTCCATTTTACACAACATCAACTACATAAGACGGGTTTCAGTTTTCTAATTCCTGCACACATCGCACATCCAACACAGCTAATGATTACCTACAAGTCACCTGGCTATCCCCACCTATTCAAACACTCTGGAGTCACCAAAACACTATCTTCAGTCCTCTGTTGCACTCCAGCTTCTCCATCAGTTTCTCTGTTTGGAGTTCTTACATCAGTTGAACTTCCACTGAAATACTAGCAACCCATATTGGCCAAACTAACAGCCGCTAAAAGAACAATCCTCCTGAACTGGAAAGACAGGAAGAAAAAAAAAAAAAAAGCATTCGATATCTCAATGGCACCTCTTACTATCTGACTACATCTGCAAAGAAAGACAAATGGCACTAAAGGACAATAACAGAGATTCTTTTCATAGATACTGGAACTCATTTGTCAGTGTCATTTGCCTTTCTGTGTAACACAAACAAAGAGCTATAGCTATACACACAAGGAAAATATTTCCACTCAGTCAATAATCTCCTAGTATTATGTACTACTACTGCTGCTGGTGATAAGTGCTCCCAGCTCCCCAGTATCTAATTGCATGTCTCACCTCATAACCTGTCAGCACCCACCCATATTATATTGAATGACATTTAAAAAATTTGAATCATAACCCAACTTTTATTTCCTTTTTGTTTTAATTTAGTTATTTCATTTATTTTAGACAAAGACCTGTTGTCGCTTGTTGTATCGTCTTCATTTTTTGTCATTTTTTTCTGTTCAGTGTCTTGTTTCTTTGTATGCATCGCTGCTCTCTGCTTTTCTGTTTTTGAACAAATAAAAAATAATTGCTTAAGCACTGCATATATACCTGCAGCCACACATAGCCTGCAGGGAAAAAAAAAAAAAAGAAAAAAAAAAGGAGGACAAAAAAAGCAATGTGTGCACTAACACACAGTGTAACAGTACATGTTTGGTGCTCTTATTGTGTACATCCTGCAGGTCACTTGTTACACATTTCAGGTTCATACGTTGGTATAGTTTGTAATAATGCGGCCCTCCACCTGAGCTGTCAGATTTACCCAACCTCCCAGAACCCACACTGTGTCCATCAATTTCCAACAAAGGCGTTTGCCCTATCTAAACATATTGATTCTCCTTCAGCTGCCTCTCATTGATTTGGATTGCCATGCTCTTTCTGGACAGGAACACATGCAGTAAACCTGCACTTCCACTGTATTATTTTGGTTAGTACTTGCTTCCTCGTGGGGTCTGCTCCTTTTTGACCTACAAATCTGTGCTGCGTATGGAGGAATCCTGGTCATTATTGAAATGCACTGAGTCAGTCTTTGTTTATGAATCAGAGCACTGCTGCACCGTTAATAGATCACCCACAGAAATTTACACTCCCATGAACTCATTTCTGCAGTTGTGGCCAGTTTGCTCTGGCCTTTAATGTCTATGATACCATTTCCTCGTTAAATAAATGTCAGACAAAAACATAAATAAAGTCATACAGACATCCAGTTCCACTCTACCAGTTGCTCAACCAACCTTGAAACAAACTTAAAGCATGGTTGAGACAGTGTTTTGCTGTCCCTACCAGTAAAATGCACTACCTAAGGAGTTAAATCCTGCACTGAGGCTCTAAGATTTCAAAACAGATCAATATTTTGTGTCCTAACTGCTTAAAACTGGATTGTTTTGTCTGTGTATTCACCAGCTGCTCTGCAGTGCATTTTTGTAAGCATCCCAAAGGCAGCTTTCTGCACCACATCACTAAAAATATGTGGCAAGTCTATTTTTGATGGAAGCCAAGTCACACTGTAGAGCAGATGAGGAGGGCCAGAAGTTATACACAAGAACAGTGTAGAGATTTTTTTTTTTTTCAAATAAAAGATGTTACACAAACAAACATTCCAGTTCTGAAATACTCTTGGTGTATTTTGAAGCCGTGGAACAAACAGATGGAACAAAACAGTGTTGGCAACCAAACATCACAGACACACACACACACACAGTGTCTTTCCAAGGTAACACCAGAACATTAATTCATTCATTCCATCACCTAAAGAGTCCCTCACACACAGAAATATGCTGACCTGGTAAAGAGTGTGGTTCTTGTCCTTGAAGCAGGGCATGAGGCGTGAATAGATCTGCAGGGAGTAGTAGTAGGCAGCCAGTTGGAGCGACAAGGCAGAGTGACACTGCCTCTCAAAACACCTGTTGGCATCCAATACCTGTAGATATGAAAAACATATGCAAAGATGGAGAAAAAAGAGAGGAAAAAAAATGAAAACTGGGCTTAAAATGATATTTGGGCTTCATGTTATGACCATAATCTTATTTGAAGTTTAAAGCTCTGTTTCTGCTTATGAAAGCACTGACTGAAAGCTGGGCTTGGCGGTCATTTTCACAAATTCCATAACGACTTTTCAACATATTGTAAATCAGGTCTGAGAGAAAACTAAACTCCTCCACCGCCTCTCGTCTCTGTTTTCAGTCTTTGACAACCTAGCCTATGACAGTGGACTGTTGCCACCTTGTTACACAAAGACAGATGGATGTTTATGTCCATTAAGATGGCAGAAAGCCAAATCCTGCTCTTTCCAGCAGCGGTAACAACTGCCCCACTGCAAAGCAACCAAAACAGAAAGATGGACTAGAAAGTAACTGGTTAGGTTGAGCTGGCAGAGTATGGAGATTTTCTGTGAAAGCAGATAAAGGCAGCTATGTTGAATGCAGCTCTAGCAAAGGTTCACATTCTCATTTTTCCATTCATGTTTCATATTAAGTGTGCATTGTGTCTATAAAGCACATCCCTGTGCTAAGAAATAGATTGAAGAAGAGGACTGTATACTGTACACTGTACTGTAGATTTCCATCTGTCTCACCAGACAACTCCTGATGATGCAAGATGAGGTGTTTATTTGAAATGCTGCTGCATTGTAGCTCAAGGACAAATGGACACAAATGTCACAACCAGCAGCAAATCAAGATTGCTGCATTAGGATACATGCTTCTAAAGAATAAACAAAAGCAGCTGAAACTGATTAACAACCCCCTCTGCTGCTTAACTGACCAGATCAATATCCCAGAGCTTTAATTGGCTTGATGCTATACTCTGATTAAAAAGTGTTCCTTCAAATTATTTTGAGCAGTGTACATTGTACTGAGTTGAATGTGCTGATTTAATTAAAGAAGAGAAAAACTACCTGAGATATTAAGTACAATTACATCTTGTGACATGTAATAACATGAGAGGTCAAATCAAAGGTGCAAAATATCACACGAAATAGTTTATGCAGACATACAAGGAATCAATAGACAAAATGGTTGAGCTCAACTATCTGACAGTCTCAGTAAAATACAATCCAACTCCTTTTGTTACTAGAATTGTTGTGTGTGTGTGTGTGTGTGTGTGTGTGTGTGTGTGTGTGTGTGTGTGTGTGTGTGTGTGTGTGTGTGTGTGTGTGTGCGCGCGCTCACGTGTGTCCACCTACCTGAGGCAGGGCGAGTAAGTAGGACAGAGCCAGCATCATGTCCCTGGGAAATGCATCGTTGGCCAGCTGCAGCAATACTGTAAAGGACAAAGAGACGGAAAGAGAGGCGAGACACCTTTAAAACACTGATTACTAAGAAGTCTAATCTAATGTGTGTTGTACACAGGACACATTGCCTGTCAGAATATATTCTTTGTTGGACCAAAGAAAGGGAGGAGTTAAAAAAAAAAAGAAAGACAAGAAAAGGTAGACTGGGCTTTGGGTGAGCAGGTGTCTGCAAGCATACAACATATTTCTAATACAGAACATGTTTATTATTGAAAAATAAAGCACCAAGTAGCTGTGGTTCAGGCCATACCCATCTTTGAACTCAACCTTTGTTCTGATCTCCACCACACTATTTATTTTTGTTTTTATAATTTTATGCTTCCTGTTTTAACTATCTCTTTTACATTGTGTTTTAAGTTATTTTATTTATCTTAAATGTACAGCACTTTGGTCAACTGCTGTTGTTTTTAAACGTGCTTTATAAATAAACTTGACTTGACTGACTTGACACTGTAAAGCCACATGTAACCATTCATTCATACAATGCTTTTTTCTATACACTTGAAACACTCACATCCACAGACAAGCGAGAATCACCAATTAACCTCCAATTAACCTTTCAATTGCCATGGTGGCTCACACACTAACCCCTACACTGCTTGGCCATCCAAATTTCATTTCCTATAACTCGGTACTCATGGACTGGAAAACCAATCATGAATTGAACTTGCCAAAGTACTTAAAATCACTGGCATCACCAGGACAACAAGGCTGACGTGACTAGTAATAAGAATGATGTTTTTCAGCTCTTTTTTTTTTTTTTTGTTCATGATGCTCAAAGAATTTCCTGCATGATCACGGTTTGCAAATATTTTTTAAAGTTCTGCATGTGCAGAACTGGTGCATTGCATTGTGGTTTATGATTTATTGATTTAATCATCGAGAACTAATTAGTATGCATATTGACTGGCTTCTCTTAGGTGAACAAAAACACAAATCCCATTTAGAGTTAGCACGAGTATGAAACTGGGAACCAGTCCATGTTTATGCAGTGCCCCTAAGGCTGATGGGCTTTGGAGTCTACACAGAGCTCTGGGCACAAGGATGGCGTTAACCCAAAGAGCTCGCCTCTAGGCCACAATAGTTAGACACAATGAGGCACAAACACACAACAGCGCTCATAATTACAATTAAAAATATGTAGATTAACTTGATAAATCCCAAATACTATAAGCACATGATTGTTCTTAGTTAATCAATCACCGACGAACCCACTCGTTCACTCTGAGGAAACAGCAGGGGGGGAGCAGAGAGGATCAGACAGAATCACTTTGTAGTCTGAGACCCGAGGAGAACAGAAGCCTGTGTTGGTGATAAGAGCCTGAGACAAAATGAAACCGACAGAGAAAAGTAGAGCATGGACACTGGGAGGGAGACAGAGGCAGGGCACAGGAAGAGTCATACTGTAGAACAAAATGCACACTAATATGCAAATGTACACACACACATGGCTGGAAGTCCATGGCTGAAGGTGCACTGTGTCATGTGTGAGCAGCAGCAAAGTGATGCACTAGTTTAAGGAGCCATAACAGCTCTCTTAAACAGTGTGCCCACCCTCCTCCTCTGCTCGTTTGTCTCTCCCCTCCTCTCCTACCCCACGGGTTTCAATGAGCTACACCTCAGAATGAGCTGATTACACGCCTCTCTAAAGCTACAGATACCATCGGGACAGGAATTACCAGAGGGGTAAACACACACACACACACACACACACACACACACACACACACACACACACACACACACACACACACACACACACACACACACACACACACACACACACACACAAGCACACACTAAATAGATAACCCTGCCTTTAAAGCATACAATATTTCTTCTTGTGAGTGTTTGTGTGTATGTGTGTGCTTGTGAGTGAGTGGATAGAAAGTGATAGAGACAACACACAAAAAAGTGGGTGTATGAGATGGACTGTTTTTGTGTGCGTTTGTGTCCACACATACACACTCTCCTGCTCCTGTGTCAGCTAAATCGAGCACATTGTTAGTAGGTTGCTGAGACGCTAACCTATTACTATTTCACCTGTGCAGGCAGTGTGGAAAAACAACTGATTATGGCCTGTTCAACATTTGGCAAATGGCAGCACTCCGTGCTGTTTGTGAGTGTAGCTTGGAGTCATGTGTGCAAATGTGTGTGTGTGTGTGTGTGTGTGTCCCTCTCTCTCTCTCTCTCACCGCTTGTCTTCACGTCAAGTGCTTGTGTCTGCACCTTACTCAGCTCAATCCCATTGAGTCACTTTCCACTTGTGTCATCATTAATTACCTCCAACTTATCTGGGCCAGGTGAAAAATCGATATATTTATTTTCTTAAAGGCCATCTCCTAGTCTGTTTTTTAAGGACAGTCAGCGAGGCGGGCCGATACACTAGTCATTAATCGAAGGTTGTTATCGGACGCGATGCTGTCCAGACTGGCTTTTCTCTTTCTCGACACGTCACACTCTGCAGCTGCTCCGAGGGGAAGGTGACTTTTAAGAAGAGAGATATTCATTTGAATGACAGCGGCAACAGCAGAGAAGTTGGATTTGGTGAAAAGTGTGGGTGTGTGAAAATGTGACTATATGCATTGGCCAAAGTGTGTATCTTGAATTTTGCGGTCACACACACACACACACACACACACACACACACACACACACACACACACACACACACACACACACACCTTTATTTTGTAGTGGCATTGATTTTGGCGAGCAGCTGTGATCCATCATGCGGTGTGGCCTTGATGTTTTGACTTGATGCTATCTCTCTGGTATCACTGCAGTGATGCAGCATTACTGATGCCGTGGGATGCGTGCGGATACATTAATTAATCAATGAGGCTATTCTTCCCATGTTGTCCCCTAGTCAACCATATATGGACTCCCTGGCTAAGACAGATAAGGAGAGGAGAGGGCAGGGCATCAGGAAGGAGGCCAACTATGCTGTGTAAATATCATCTAGCTTCACTAAGATGGAGCACTGAGGAAAAAGCTCAAGTTAAACAAAATTCAGCCTCTCTTCAATACTTAGAAGCTGCATTATCATATCCCAATATAAACAAAAAGAACCAATAAAAGCATTTTTAAATTCAGGAAAATTCTGCTAGCAAGCTGACATCTGAAATCTTGCCAAATCAATGTACCAATAACTCACATTTCATATTTAAAATTATACAGTCTGATTCTAAAATTAGTCAGGACAAGCCAATCTGGAGTAATAGACCAAGAATAATGGGCAGTGAGGATGGAAAAGTATGTGGGGTAATGACATCAGCAAACCTGAATACCAAAAATAAATCAGAGGTTTGGGGTTAGAGGAACTTGCTATTCACAAGAAGCTTCTGCTGATGTGAGTCATGCCTTGCCAAAAAAAAAAAAGTTCTCAGAAAATAAGAAATCAAGAATTGTAAGAGTTTATAAACTGAACAACAGTCCATCATCCATAAATTGTCCATAAATAAAAGTCATCTAGTACTGTGGCTACTCCCCCTAGAAATTGGTGCCTGGCTAAAAGACTCCACAAACAGAGTGCTCAGCGAAGGAGGCAGTCAAACACGCAAATAAGAAAAACAAAGAGACAGAAAGGAAGACCCAGGAAACAGCTCGGAGTTCCTGCAGAAGACAAGATAATAAAATAAGTTCCAGGCTTTACATACTTTTTGGCACTGTATTCGTCGTATATACACTCACTGGCCACTTTGTTACAATAGATATACCTGTTCAACTGTTCGTTAACTCAAACATCTAAATATCAATCACATAAATGCCTGGATGACCTCAAATTTCCTGCTTCTAAATTCAGATAAAACTGAGGTTATTGTACAAACCTTACAAACATGGTGTCTAACTACTTACTCTGGATGGCATTATCGTGGCCTCCAGTAACACTGTGAGGAGTCATTTTTGACCAGGATATATCCTTTAATGCACATATTAAACAAATATGTAGCACTGCTTTGTTGCATTTGCAAAATATCTCTAAAATTAGGAACATCCTGTCTCAGAGTGATGCTGAAAAACTAGTTCATTTATTTATTACTTTGAGGCTGGACTACTGTAATTCATTACTATCAGGTTGTTCTAAAAGCTCCCTGAAAAGCCTTCAGCTGATCCAAAATGCTGCAGCTAGAGTCCTGACAGGGACTAGAAAGAGAGAGCACATTTCTCCCATATTGGCTTCTCTTCATTGGCTCCCTGTTAAATTCAGGATTGAATTTAAAATCCTTCTCCTCACATACAAGGTCTTGAATAATCAGGCCCCATCTTATCTTAAAGACCTTATAGTGCTGTATCACCCCAACGTGTGGTTCCTAGAATACTTAAGAGTAGAATGGGAGGCAGAGCCTTCAGCTTTCAGGCCCCTCTTCTGTGGAACCAGCTCCCAGCTTAGATTCAGTAGACAGACGCCCTCTCTGTTTTTAAGATTAGGCTTAAAACTTTCCTTTTTGTTAAAATTCATACTTAGGGGTTAATCTGGGATTGAAAATTTAGAGGGAATTGATGGGGCAGCTACAACTCCAACAGAAGATAGAACTTCTTAGGTGGCCAGCTTACAACCCTGATTTTTTACCTGCTTCTCAAGACATTAGGTTTAAACACTGGACTTCACATGGTCTTACTGCAGAATGTGCAGTCATTGAAAAATCTAAACCTATGGCTTTTGACACACTATGTAAGAGGTATGGGCTGCAAAAACAAGACTTTTTTAGATACTTGCAGCTTTGCGATTATATTTGGAGAAGAATAAATAACAGTACCTTTGGAGATTCTTCAATTATTGAAATTTTCATTAATGCATATAACTCTGGAAGTAACAAAGCTCTTATAAGTAAACTATGCCAATGCCTGATCAACCTTAAAAGGGACTCAACAAAATATGTAAAACAAAAATGGGAATTTGAAATGAATATTGTGATTTCAGAAGATATGTGGACAAGCATCTGGAGAACACAGTTTATATCAACTAACTCCTACAGTTGGCAGGACTTTGGCTGGAAGACCATCATCTGCTTCTTCATAACACCGAAACAAAAGTCTAAATTCAGTACTACATCGGCATCCTGCTGGATAAACTGTGAGGAAGTCAAGGCAGATCATGGACACATATTCTAGACCTGCCCATACATTCAACCCTTTTGGAGAGAAGTAAAGGAAATAATCTCAAAAACAATGGGCTTTAACATCAATTACTCATTCACACAAATGATCTTGGGATATCTCCCGGATGACCTTACTACAGACAAAGCTTATCTTCTGAAGATCTTCCTAGCATCTGCCAAAAAGGCCATAACAAAATGCTGGCTTTGCAAAGACCCTCATACCATGAGCCTCTTTAAATCCATAGTGGAAAACATTAAGCTGATGGAAACATGACTTTTAATCTACGACTACAGGGGGGAATTGAGTAAGAGACGCTGGAAGAAATGGCAGGGTTTTATACCAACATAACCAATATAGAATGGATGTAAAGCTGATAATACTTTAAAGCCTATGTGTACCTGAGTAATATTATTTTTCCTTCTTAAATCATCCCCAGACATAATGTTACTGTTGATGTATAACGTTCAAAATGTTATAAATAAAAAGTAAAAAAGATAAGTTCATACTTAGGGCTGGCTCAGGCGACCCTAAACCCTCCCTAAATTACACTGCAATAGGCCTAGGCTGCTGGGGGCTTCCCATGATGCACTGAGTGTTTCTTCTGCATTCACCTGTTGTCACTCTGTGTTCATACACCCCTCTGCATTTAATAATTAGCTATTATTAATCTCTGGCTCTCTTTCACAGTGTGTCTTTTGTCCTGTTTCCCTCCCCTCACCCCCAACCGTTGGATGCTCCTCCCTGAGCCTGGTTCTGCCGGAGGGTTCTTCTTGTTAATAGACAGTTTTTCCTTCCCACTGTTGGGAAGTGCTTGCTCATGGAGGTCATTTGACTGTTGGGGCTTTCTCTCTATTATTGTAGGGTCTTTACCTTACAATATAAAGTGCCTTGAGGTGACTGCTGTTGTGATTTGACGCTATATAAATTGAACTGAACTGAGCTGAACTGAACTGAACAGAATCCAACAGAGCACCTTTATGGTGTGGTGGAATGGGAGATTTTTGTCATGGATGTGCAGCCAACAAATCTGCAGCAGCTGTATGATGCTATCATGTCAAAAAGGACTAAAATTTCTGAGGAATGTTTACAGCAGCTTGTCAAATTCAAGACATGAAAAATAAAGGCAGTTATGAAGGCAAAAGGGGGTCCAACCCAGTACTAGCAAGGTGTACCTAACATAGTGACAAGTGTGTCTATATAGACCACATGCTTACCTTCTGTAGCAGGAAATGGGGTTTTTCCCTCAGTTTTGGCCTCAGCTAGTTTTCCAGTCCTCAGCAAAACTTCAGCAAAATGTTCTGGAGGCACTTCATTGTAGAATGAATACACATCTTGACTCTAAAACCAAGAATGATGAAGAAATAGTGAAACAGTACTTTTTTAAATTACGGAACCCCTCCCCCCATATGTGAGCAGACCAGAAAAGCACAGGGAAACATGGTGAAGATGACTGAACATCTTCATTCTCAAGAAATCAGACAGACGAGAGACTGAGTGAATGAATCAACTTCAGAGCCAAATAAAGCTTTTCAGAAACAGGGCCTTTTCAAAAGTCATTTATAGGTTTCTTGTATACAAGTTATTTCTCAAGTGTCTGAGAGGCGGACAAAGTTTCTGCTCTTGCCGGTCTCAGAGCTATCGCTTCAAAGCAGAGTGTGTCCTGTCTGTCTTCACCATTCTCTCTCCATCTGTCAGTCTTGTTGCATTTGTCTCTCTTTTTCTCTCAATCAACCTCTCTTCAATCCTAACTCCCTTCATTGCAACTGTTACGGTAAAAACTAATCCCATTGATCAGGCAGCCCATGTTCAGAGGGACGTGGGGAGTAATTATTGGTAGATGGATGACGGAAGATGGATGAATGCTGGAGATGGAACGAAGGAAGGGATTTGGAGAAGCCTATTAAAATGTCATAAGAGGAGATGTATCGGCCTTCTCCGTTTCCCCTCCCGTCCGCTCTTTCAGCTCTCCATATGATTTGTGTCTCTGAGTAAAAAGCCCAGTCATACCCCAGGGGTGACCATTTTCGTGGTACAAAGGTCAATCTACTCCTTTTCTTACTTTTACTCTTTTGAACCCCCATAATTCCTTTGCTGACATTCTTTTCTTTTGGATTTTTTTGATAATAACTTCACCCACCTCATAGAAGTATCACACCTGCAGTTTAAAGTCTTTTTCTTTTCCTTTACCTCTCTACTATTATTACTTGGCAATATAATTGTTTAGTCTGAAATCAATATTCATTTTGTCTCAACAGTGCTTTTAGAGGAATGTATAAGTCATAGCAAGAAAATCAAATTAATTGCCCGGTCATAAGCCTACGCAGGCAGTTTTTGCTGTAATTTAAAAAGGATGCCCTGGGGTAAGAAAACAAAACATAAAAAGAAAGGTCAATAGAAATGTACCAAGCAAAGGGCTATGATAAAGACTGCTCTTAAACCACTCACCATGTCTACATAGGGATCCTCAATGAGATCCTGATAAAAGGGGCTACAGCCTTGACGCTCCAAGTTGGAGTTCTCACATGCCCCTTCCTGGCTGGTGGCTCCTGCCCCGCGACCCTGAGGAGCCATCAAAACATCATTAAACTTTCACAACGTGCCCTCAGCACTGTCATCTTTTTTTCCTTTTTTTTTTTTTTTTTTTGTCCCACAGCTAAACATCCTTGCAATGTTTCTCTTTCTTTAGAAACCTACAACCGCAAGCACCCCTCCCAATTGCTGCCAACACTAGAGACGCCATCAATCTCCACCCAGGCAACCATGGAGCCCATGCAGCCACCAGATACTGAAATATTCAACATGAAAGCCAATTAATTATGCAAGAGATGAGCTCTTGATTGGTTATTTTTGAAGTCTGTGAGGTACGGGAGTGCAGACAGACAGGATATCTGTCTATGCAGCCCCATTAGTCTGCAGAGTTAAAAACAAAACATGTACTTCCATAACCACTGCTCTGCTATTGCTGGCTAATTGATCAGGACTTTTACACTGTTTATTGATGCAAAAGGGCACACAGCAGTACAATACATATAAACAACAATTTTTTTTTTAAACCTACAAAGTAGTTAGAGCACTCATTAGGAACTTAAAAAAATAAATCTTTGTCTGCACCACAGATTTAACAAGAAGCACTCCAAAAGCACAAACCTCCACCAAGGCCCACTCTCTGGGCAGTATTTACTTTATGGTACCATGAAAGATGTTTGCTTTGGTTACACAAAAATTATGTAGGGGTAGGTAATGGATAATAGGTATTGATTTGTAAATAACTGCACATGAATAACTTGAGCTTATTATATAATACAGTATATTTCTAACTAACTAGGCAGCTCATTCTCTTTCTCTTGGCAAAACTCTCTTTAAAGATAGAACCCATTTTGGGGTCAACTTGAAAGTGAGGAATATGTGAGATGTAAAAGTGAGGTCAGAGGTCAAATTTGACATGATATTTGGATGCAAATTATAATGTGATAGTTGGAATCCCCATATGCAAGTATCACTTCCTAAATGTTGCCAACACAAACAAAAGGCAGGAGAATTTTAAGCACAGGTTTGAAGATAAAAGTAATTTTATGAAATATATATTATTCCCTATACGCACAGATGCTGTCAATGGAAACAACAGCAGAAAGAAACATAATTTTAATAAATAGCTCTATATAGCATTATGATTACTTTGACCTTCAGATCAATTTTTTTACCGTGAGAGGTCAGAGGTCAACTGTGACATATTTTAAATGTTTATATGGTACTTTCTATATGTTAAAAATACACACACACACACACACACACACACACACACACACACACACATACCAAGCTATCATGTTTACAGAGAGAATGACATGCACACAGGCAAATGCTACCAAAAACATAACCCCCCTGGCGGAGGCAGTAAGTCACTGTGTTCTTACTTGCAGTGGCCGGAGGTAAGTGAGTGAGTCCTTCCACCAGCGGTGGTCACTAACCGCAGTCAAAACAGCCTTGGTGGTCAGTCCTGTAGTAGTGAGGACTTCCATAGTCCTAGCTGTAGTCCTGTGCAGCAGGTCTCCTGCTGTCCCCACAGAGGAGCCTGCACTGGTTTGGGGCTGAGCAAGAAGACAGAAGAAATTAATAACAAGGTCACTCTGGTGTCTTTGCAGTAGTACCCCCTACAAGGAGCTTTACAATTTGAGAACATTTTGCATCATAATACATCGTGTCTTTTCTGTAAAAAAAAAAAATGCAGCATCACTAGATCTGTACTGCTACATTAGACCCATGAATACTGTATTCTATTTTTTATTAGTTACTTCAGAGAACCCATTTTAAAATAAGTGTAGAGCTCTTTTTCTTTTGCTGGTTTATTTATGTAGTGCATGGAGGAATTACAATAGGCATTCAGGCATGGCCCTTCTGTTTCAGAGACATATTGTACTTTTGTTCCGAAAACTTGCCAAAAGTCACACAGGCTGTGTAATTCTTACACAAGCGTAGAACAGATTCACAGTACAACAAATATTTCTGTGGTTTCTTGAACTTTAGTGACTAAGATTATACAACAATTCAAAATTTTATTCAGTGATACTTTTCTTGACCCAAACACCTTGAAAAAACAAGTCTTTCTTAAAGCAACAGCATTTAGGCACAGAGTTAGATGAGATGATCCACTCAAAAGATATCCAGTATATCTTAGAGCCCACCATTATTTGGGCTGAAGATCAGTATTGTCTGATTTCAGCTTGTCAGAAAATAAGATTATCTGTTTTATGATGTCTGCACACTCAAAGACACTGTAATAAAGGGGTTTTCAGAGTTAAAAGAGACTTTGTTTCATCTTGCACAAAAGAAATAACAAGAAAAACACAAACAAACAAAACTATTGGCATCAGTTATCAGTAGAATAGTTATTTCAAACATCATTATTGGCTCAGAATCACAATCTATACATTCTGCATCAGATTTCTGTTAATTAAGACTGGAAATTGGGTGAAACAGCAGGCTTAACTCTTTCTAACACTAACAAACCATCCTGCCAGTGTGAAAGAGGATTAGGGCCACTGACAAAAAAAATATATATATTTTGTGTCATGACTTTTGTATTTCAAAGGAAAAAAGTCAAAATTGTGACATTAATCTCATAATTCTGCATTTTTCAAAGATCTAAGAAAACTAAAACGTGAAATTACAGTCTGAATTCTCAATTTTCTTTCAGAATTCTGGAGAAAAAAAAAATTGGCTTTTAACAGCAACTTCCTAGAATTTCCACTTTTTATTCTACAACAGCTGCTGATATGGACAGTCTGACACATAATCCAGTTTAAAACTGCAAACTTTTCAGGTACAAATTAAACTGGAGAGCTTCAGAAGTGGTCGTGGGTGGAATTTGTTAACTTTGGTCTCACAGTTATATTTGTGTTATTAGTGTTTCGTTGATCTTCTGAACCAACTTTCTCAAAGCAGCATCAGTATTTATTTGTTAATGCTCTCAGAGATGCCTCTTCCACAAAAATCTTTAAAATTGAATAATTACAAATGAGGGGCACGTTCCTTTTGAATGGCATCTTTGGAGTACACAACCAAATTCAATAATCTACACATTTGAAAATGTTTGTAAAGCCATCTTGGGAGAGCCAGTGGGCTAGAGCCAAATCATTTAGTGCCTTTCATCAATACTTTATTTGGCAGGGGAGTTAGGGTAAGAGCATGAAATGAAAACAACATATATGTGTGATGTAAAGTTATAATAAAAGCCAACAATACAGTGCAGACATACACAGAAAGCTACATATATACATGTCTACAGCGCTCACACGGAACACATTTTGGCAGCTTAAAAGTGCGCAAGTGAGGGACATCAATACAACAATAAAACGATAACAGATGATGAGCACCTATTTGCACACAAAGGCGGATGAAATGCAAGTCATTAAACATTAACACCCACTCAAGGCATCATAAAGCTGGCAGCGCTGAAGGGGAGGAGAAAGAGAGGCATAAATAAAACAAGGGAACCCAGGACCTTAACACTAGATTTACACCTCATCAAAAATGGAGCAGCGAGAAAACATAACAAACTGAACAGGACAGAAACACACCCACACAGGAATAGTGGAGGCAGCTCAAACAAAGAACATGTATGGGAAGCATGTAATGAAAAACAGAGTGGAAGAAGGTAGAAAAGCAACATATAAATTTACCTTTAAAGAGTCTGTCTCATCAGTCTCTCGTCCAGTCTCTGTATTTACAGGCTCCATTTGATAGTTAACAGCCTGGTACAACATCTGCAGGACAGAAGGAGGGAGGAGGAAGGAAAACAAGAGATTGGAGTTGTTATTTTAAAGTTTCCTTCAAATTACCAGACTGGATAAAAAAAATGCAATGAATTTGAACTTGCCACTTCACTGAAAGGCAAAAAAATAAATCCAGAGAACAGGAGGCTTTTATTGTGTTTCTATGAGTTAGATTTGTAGTGGCTGTGTTTGAAGACGAGCATATAACGTTAGGTTTTTAGACTATGTTTTTAGCACGTCCTCTTCTCAGACTGACTTTTTAGGGGCTTTGAAATCCCTTTGCCTTCAGACCGCTCTTATTTTGTTGTGGCATAGATTCAACAAGGTGCTGAATTCCTCAGAGATTTTGGTCCATATTGACATGATAGCATTCCTGCTGTAGGCCCAACATCGTAGGCATCATAGGGGTCGGGTCCAATGTATGTAGTGTGGTGGCCAAGGGCGGAGGCCCTGGCGGACCAATCTCCAGTTACCAAGGCTGGTTGTCGGGACATAGAATGTTACCTCTCTGCTGGGGGAAGGCGCCTGAGCTAGTTCATGAGGTTGAGAGACACTGGCTAGATATAGTTGGGCTTACCTCAGTGCATGGCCTGGGCTCTGGAACCAGTCTCCTGGAGAGGGGCTGGACTCTCTCGGTGAGAGGTGGCAAGCTGTGGTGGGTGTTATTGTGTCCCTCAGCTTACTGCCTGAGTTTTTACCGGTGGGTGACAGGACCCATTCCCCAGCCTGAAGGCGCAGGGAAGCAAACCTGACTGTTGTTTGCTCTTATGTGCCAAGTGACAGTTCAGAGTACCGAGACTTCTTGGAGTCGCTGGGTGGGGTGCTCGAGGGTACTCCATCTGGTGACTCCATCATCCTGCTGGGAGACTTCAACGCTCACGTGGGCAATGACAGTGAGACCTGGAGCAGTGTGATTGGGAGGAATGGCCTGCCTGATCCAAGTGGTGCTTTGTTATTGGACTTCTGTGCAAACCACAGTTTGTCCATAACAAACACCATGTTCGAAAATAAGGAAGTCTGTAAGTGCACCTGGCACTAGGACACTCTAGGTAGCAGGTCGATAAGCAATTTTGTAGTCATATCAGCAGATCTGCAGCCCTATGTTCTGGACCCTCGGGTGAAGCGAGGAGCTGAGCTGTCAACTGACCACCACCTTGTGGTGAGTTGGATCAGGTGGCGGGGGAGGATGCTGGACACACCAGTGCACATAAACGTATATTGAGGGTTCACTGAGAACACCTGGCAGAGGCCCCAGTTCGCAAGATCTTTAACTCCCACCTCCAGCAGAACTTCGACAGCATTCCGAGGGAGGCCTCGAATGATTCTGGCAAACCGTCAGGTGACTCAGGAGGCAAAAGTGGCGCTCTATTCGCATGGTATATAGTGCAAGTGGAGCACTACTGACTTCAACTGAGGCTATAGTTGGGCAATGGAAGGAATACTTCGAGGACCTCCTTAATCCCACTCACATACCTTCTGTACCTGAAGCAGAGTCTGGGGACAAAGGGGACAACTCGCTTATCATTGGGGGTGAGGTCACCAAGGTGGTTAAACAACTCCTTGGTGGCAGAGGCCCCTGGGGTGGATAAGAGTCGCCCTGAGTTCCTGAAGGCTCTGGACACTGTACCGGTCTGTCATGGTGTAGAGGGAGCTGAGCGTGAAAGCAAAGCTGTCGATTTACCAGTCAGTCAATCTATGTCCCTACCCTCACCTATGGTCACGAGCTTTGGATAGTGACTGAAAGAACGAGACTGAGGATACAAGAAATGAGCTTCCTCCGAAGGGTGGCTGGCCTCTCCCTTAGAGATAGGGTGAAGAGTGCAGCCATTCGGGAGGGGG
Source organism: Archocentrus centrarchus (assembly GCF_007364275.1). NCBI lineage: Eukaryota > Metazoa > Chordata > Actinopteri > Cichliformes > Cichlidae > Archocentrus > Archocentrus centrarchus. Next base: position 18,587,620 of record NC_044369.1, read on the forward strand.
TCGAAGTAGGGCCGCTGCTCCTCCACATCGAAAGGAGCCAGTTGAGGTGGTTCCAGTATCTGACTAGGGTGCCTCCTGGGCACCTCTTGGGTGAGGTATTCCAGGCAAGTCCTAATGGGAGGAGGCTCCAGGGCAGACCCAGGACATGCTGGACAGATTATATCTCTCAGCTGGCCTGGGAACGCCTTGGTGTTCCCCGGATGAGCTGGAGGAGGTGTGTGGGGAGAGGGAGTTGTGGGCTTCTCTGCTTAGGCCACTGCCCCCGCGACGCGGCCCCAGATAAGCGAAAGAAAATGAATGAATGAATGGATGGCATCATAACCTGCAAATCTGTCAGCTGCCCATCCATGATGTGAATCTCCTGTTCCACTTCATCCCAAAGATGCTCTATTGGATTGAGATCTAGTGACTGTGGAGGCCATTTGAGTACAGAGAACTCAATGTCATACTCAAGAGCTAAGAAACCAGTCTGACATAATTTGAGCTTCATGACATGGTGTATTATCTTGCTGGAAGCAGCAGAAGATAGGTCACAAAGGGAGGACATGTTTATCACCAATGCTCAGGTAGGCTGTGGTATGTGCATGACCCTTGGTGCCCAAGGAAATATCCCTCCACATCTGTTATCAACAAGACATTTTTGCCCAAAAAACTGCAGGTCACTAGATAATTTTTCTTTCTTTAGACCGTTATCTGTAAACACTAGGGATGATTCTGTGGGAAATTCCCAGCAGATCAGCAGTTTCTGAACTACTCAGACCAGCCAGTTTGACAACAACAACCATGCCACATTCAAAGTCACTTAAATCACCTTTCTTGCCCATTCTGATACTCAATTTGAATTTCAGCAGGTCATCTTGACCTTGTCTACATGTTTAAAAGCACTGAGGTTCTGCCATGTAACTGGCTGATTAGATATTTGTATACTGCATTGGTATACAAATAGATAATTAGTTTGTTTATCTTAAAGATTCTTGACTCACAGGCTTGGAAATTAGTTTTCCACAGTGGGTAATGTGGGATAGTTCAGAATTATTGTGCTACTCTTATAGTACATATCAATAGTACATATTAGCCTTGTATTGAATATCAGTTATTGTCTATCATTCATCATCTAAAAACTTCCTCACCAGTCCTAATTTTACTACTTTTTTTTTAATTATAAATCAAACTCCTTCTTTTACAGGTTAAAAAAAAGTGTCTACTTTGTCACAAAATATTTTAAGGCAAAAACACAAAGTCAGAAGTAGTAAACACAAAGTGAGAAGTAGTAAACACAAAGTCAGAAGTAAATCGTTGCAGTAACAATAGCAAAGATGTCCAGCTGAGCCTGTTGGAAATGCTACTCACAAATCTAACCTAAATTCTAAGATGTTTGGACTATGCTATGCTAATGCTATTCAAAAACCACCCCAAATATACACTGAAGCCCTCGTTCCCTTCTGTCTGTTGCCGTTTGTCAGTACTGGACCAAACTGTGGTTCACTGATAACCTGTCTTGTATATTTCCCCCCTTCACTCCCATTGGCAGCTGCTTAAATTGCACAACTGAACATAAAAACTATATAACAATGCTGTTAATAAAAAACCCAACTGGTTTACCTGAGTTTGTAGGTCACTGGAAGCAGCCAGGAGGCCGTGGATATTGTCAGGGGGGCAGTGCGTGAGAGAGAAAGCTAACAGCTCTTGCCGGGCCTCCAGGTCTCCATAACCGTCACACTGACCGAGCAGGCTGCACACCTCCCATGCTGGACTGTACCCTGGAGGGAAACAAAAAGAGAAAGTGTGATGGCATTTTGTATCTATCAGTTACAAGATCAAGGCCTAGCAATGCATAATGACACAAAGTATAGAACACACTCACATATTGAGAAAAAAAAATCTGTGAATCCAGAACAATAATACAAAGAACATAATCCTGAAATATGACGATCCAGGAAAGTGCAACTTTCAAAGCCCTCGGGACATTAATACATACTTAGGTCTTAAGCACACTTCCCCTTGAAGAAACTATCAGCCTGAAACATTGTAACACCCGAGCTACATTTGTTCCAGCTTCATCGTAGCCAGAAACCAACACACTGCCTTGACTTCATTTTCATGAACAGATTCAATTATTCCCTCTGCATTTACAGGCACAGAATACTGTTGCTTATCTGATTACACCTTCTCTCGCTGGCTCTCTCTCTCAGACACCTTTTTTCCTCATCCAGGGCCTTTCCCATTACTCAGGACAGAAAAACTCAATGAAATTTTATGTTTTCTATTTTCTGAGCTTTTTGTTTTCCTGCCACTTAATTTATCTGTGGTGGAACATATTACAGGGTCACAAAAGATATCCTCATACCCGGAGCCTATCGTACCGTTGTTTACCATATTGTTTTCATGCATAAACAGAAACAAAATTACCAACCATAAGACTCAAACACCAAAGAAAAAGCCAAGGTGTAGTTGATATTCATAAAACATGCAAAAAAAAAATACCACTACTGCTGATAACCTCTGATGAATATGAGATTTCTACTTCAATAATGCTTAAAGAAACAGACATACAGCGCAGTGAAAAAGTATTTTCTTATTAAACGTTTCAGGTCATCAAGCAAATTTTAATATTACACAAAAATAACCTGATTAAACACAAAATGAATCCAAACCTTCCTGGTCCTACATGAAAAAGTAATTTTAAATTTAGGGACAAATACTTTTTCACAGCACTGTATATTTTGGTATTTTATACTGATTCAGCATGCCACTGATATCCCATAAGCTGAGCAGGCTGCAAGTCTCCTTTTTTTTGGAAATCAGAGTTTTACTGGCAATTTTGTTTAAGGAATGCTTCAACATTTTAGAAAATATGTCTATTTAAATCTCCTGTTCACAGTCTTCATCTCCTGCACCTCTGAGCCATTTTCAGAGAGTAAAAACAGCAATTCCTTCAACTCAAATTCTTTTCATTTTGGGGGGAAGTGGACATGTTGCAGGGATCCAAATCAGTGGGAGTGGGGCAGGTGTTGAGCAAAGATTTTGCTCGGGTAGAGAAAAAAAAAAAAAATGTTTTTAATCCCCTCTGAGCTGGCATGAGATGGCCAGGGCCACAGTTCAGATCATTTCCTCTCAATGTTCTCCCTCTGAGACATCAGAACATCACAGTAGCAACCTGCACTGAAAGCCTCACCCTGTGTAATGTTGAGAAAAATGATGATCGTTCTACCTTTCTGTCTGTTTCTATAGTCTAACACACCGCCTTCAGACTCGAAAACTGCTTGGATGTATTTGGAGGCCCGGCTTTCATATGATTGCAGACATTAAATTTGGAAGTAGATGTTTGCTCTCTATGCAAGTTTGAGGTCTGTGGTGAAATCCAGCACAGTGCAGGTTGTCAGAACAGGACTTTCAATGGGGGAAAAGCGAGAAGCTGTTTAGACATACAAGGTAATCAAAGCAATATTTCCACAAAGTTTCATCAATTTTGGTTCAAAACCTTTCGAGATAGTGCAAATATGTGAATACTGTCCCTGTCTCACAATGGTACCAACCCACTACAACTCCAGAAATTTTCATTGAAATCCAATTATAATTTTCCACATTATCCTGCTAACAAACAAACAGACAAGCGTCACTAAAACATAACCTCTCCACCTCTCGGGAGGCGAGGTACAAAGATCTGAAGCTTAAGACTGATTTACTTGTTAATTCTGGTGATGCAGTAAAGCAACTACCAAAATAAATAAATAACGGCAAATTCAGGGTCCTGAGTTTAATTCATTAAGATTCTGTAACATAAACCGAAGAGGACTGTTCATGCCAGAAATATTAATGAACTCAGACACTTTTGAAGGAGAAATGGCTCAAATATTTTTTTATATTGTACATCTCATCAGAGGCATCAAGAAACATCTGATGGAGGTTGCTGATACTAAAGAGGTCCTGCAATTTACTGAATTAAGGAGTTCATTTACTAAAACATTTAGAACATTCTGATTTTATAACTGCGATGCTATATGACAAAACGCTATCCACATAGGTTAAAGATAACATTTCTGCTGTGATTTCAGCTGTATGATAAAATGATCACTCAGAGACAGTTAGTTTAGTTTTCATGCACATTTCAACACATTTATGAGAGCTGGTGTGCAGCTAAATGATGTGCTGCTTCCTCTCAGCGAGCAGCACAGACACAAAGAGAGGTGTTACTGTGGCTTCAGAGAAGTAACTAAAGATGCTAAACCGGCAACAATGAGGAGAACCTGTAGGAAAGTGAGGCCAGCTTTGCTCAGAGCTGCAGAGGGTATGTGCACTGAGTTATACTGAGAATGATGTTGTGTTGCATAGTGTCTTAAAATGGTATTGTTTCAACCTATACAGTGCTTAAAGACTTTTGCACAGTACTGCACATGCTGTACTTTAAAATGTGAGATTCATGCCACAGCCACCCTAACTTAACAGATGCTAATCAGTGACTTTTTTGTTTCTCAGTGCTTACTGTAATGAATTCCTGCTTACATGTCACATGTATTATAGTTCCACTAAAGCCTTTACTGGTCTGTGCAGTTTCACACTGCAGTTGACATATGTTGACTACATACCTGCAGCCATGAGGTCCTGACAGTGGATGTACGACACCTTGAAGTCCAGACATTGAAGAGCTTGCTCTGCAAGCAGGGTCAACACTTTGCCTTTTCGCAGTACTTCATCATCCCCTAAGCATGCAAACACAGATATATCCATTTAAATTGGTACAGATGGATGAAAAACACAAAAATTTGTCTTATGAAATGTTTTTTTTTTTTAAATCTTGTGAACATATCAAAACTAAGCAGCAAATCTCATAATGCTGCATATAAACATACAATATCTGTCCCAATACATTTCTTATTAAATCTCCCTCTGAGCAGACTCACACACAGGCTCTAAGCTGGAACATGAATGTCCTCAAATATTAGCTGCACCACAGTTGGTGGCTTGAGAGGACAGAATAATTGGTGTCTACCACAAATGAGATTATTGCTATTTCTGCTCTCAATAAGGGGATATGAAATAATAAAAAAATAAAATAAAATAATACCACCCTACTGTCTTGCTAAATAAAAATAAATCAGAGTTTGATATCTTAGTGTTAGTGGGATTGGGTGCAGAGTTAACATTCATGTGGCAGCTCAGGACAACCTTTGATCTGCGTGTGAGCTCGATAAACAAAAGGCAGAGGACGGGCCGATCAAAAGAGGCACGGTCAGAAACCACTTCTGAATGAACCTGTGCGCTGAAGATCAAAGAACCGGCATCGAGATGAAGAAATGTGATGCCACTGAATTGGTCTGGCTGTTTGCTTGTTTGGGTGTTCGTGTGTGCATGTGTGTGGAGTGAATGACAGAAACGCTGTGTTTACTGTGAAGGGGAAAGAGGTGTTTGTCAAATATTTTCAGGGTGACTGGTGAAATGGCATCTTCAAAAGCTGTCAAGGCCTCAATATAGAGGCGGTTTGTGTCTGTGGCGCCACATCTTTGTTCACCCTGTGCTCTTTTCCACCGTTTCTTTTAAATCAAAACATTCCCTGGCATTTATTTCAAGCTGATCTAAATCAGATATCTTGAAAATCCAATTGAACCCTTTACCTGCCCTTGATGGACCAACCAAAGGCTCTAATGAAAACGTGTGAAACACAACAAATAGGAGATGGCGTCATATAAGCGTTTTATCTGAATGTATTCTAAGTCTCTTTCAGTGGATTATAACAATTATCTATCCAAGTCATTTGGAATATCATAATTATTAATTATTCCAGACAAAAACAATTTTTCTACCTCCAGCCCATAAAATGAAATGATTCATGGAGCTTTTTTTTTTTCTTTTTTTTTTTTTTGCATGGGCAGGAACCAAACCCTGAGGGGTTTTAACCGGCGTGCTGGTGATACCTGCATTAAATATTCACCACAGAGCCCCGGAGCTACGCACCCTTCAAAAGCCTCCCTCCTGCATTTATTTATTTAAAAATTTGTTTATTGCTCTTCTCATCTCCCTTTGCCTCTTTTTTTTTTCCTGAAACCACACAGTGAGAGTTTCCTGCTGACAGAATGTGAGCAGCACAGAGAGAAATGCCACAAGACCAGTTAGCAGGTTTCCTTTAACTGGTGACAGGCCTCAGAGAGAAAAGACAGAACTCTGAATCCAAGAGACAGAAGACAAAATAGGGAAGCGCACGGAAGACACACAGACACACAGCAAAGAGCTAAGCTCATATTCTTGAAAAGAAGATTGATAAGCACGGACCGAGAGAGGGAGACAGTGATGTTCACGCTGTTCTGGAGAGCAAGAAAAAGGACATCAAAAGGTGGGGGTTGGGATTGAAAGGGTTAAAGTATACAAATAATACAGATAATTTTACTTTGCAGGTTTTTTCTAGTAGTTCTCTTCCAAAGGGAAAAAAAAAAAGAAAAAGGAGATTTGAAAGTACTGCAGCCAGCATTTCACATCTTTGTGTATTAAATAGATTCCATTACTGTGTTGCCATGTTCACTGAAATGCAGCTCTGCAGTCTGTAAACCACGCGGGAGATATGAAACATAACACCATAAAAACATAAAGAATTAAATTGCTTTTGGAATTACTGCAAATACACTGCACAGAAACATTTTTCCGGTCGAGATTCTGTAAATATGGTAATTCCTAAGAAAATTAAACATGATAGGATGGAGAGAGAAGAGTCAGATGATTTGAGGGTATAAAAGGAAAAGATAAAATATTAAGGAAATTGAACCTCTTTACTAAAACTGCAGTGCATTACCTTTGTTTGATTTGTGACTGCAGTTTGTTGCTTTAAGAGCTGCGTTTTACATGGAAGGACTTCCAAAGTGCACAGAGAATGAACTCCATTTCATTTCACATCTACTTCCAGCTACTGCACATTCATTTGCAGTCAAATACATGCCAGGTTTATGCAAAATAACTGGACTGAAGTCTGTCCTTTGCCTCGGTCTCTTTGTGCATACCTCTTCAACAACTGCTGTTCTACTATTAGGATTATGTGGCTAATAGCCAAGGTCTTTCAAATATTACAAATTACAAACATGAGCCTGACAGCTTTGAAGTAACAGAAACGTCATATTAAGATGAATACCGCCTGCGAGCGTATGTCAACTTTAAAAGATGGATCAATGCTTTTATATTTTGCGAGACTTTCCAGCCAGCATGAAGCAATAAACAGGGCTTCAAAGAGGGTGACTAAGGGGTGCCTAGACAGTGGGAAAGACAGACACAACAACTAGACATTTTAGAAGGAAAAGGTACCAGCAGAGAATTCCTAAGCAGGAGAACTCTCACTCGTGCAACTTCCACTTTTCACACTTTAAGGGTCCAGGGCGACAATCTCTGAGACTGTAGCCTAAAAATGTAAATCTGTGTGTTCAGTCCTGTCTCTCTCTCTGCTCTTCTTTCCTCTCACCCCCAAACCAGGAACAGTAGATGTAGATGGCGTCCCCTCCCTGAGCCTGGTTCTGCTGGAGGTTTCATTTTGATAAAAGCGAGTTCTTCCTTCCCAGCATTGCTTGCTCATAGGTGTTTGTCTAACTATTGGGGTTTTTTAAAGGTATTTTAAAGCAACTGCCATTTTGATTCTACACACCAAATGAGGAGCGGCAGTTTCTGCCACCTTCAAACACCACAACCGGTTGCTTCCTACACTTACTTGTGCATAAAAGTTTGTGTTTTTGTCTAAATTAAACTCCTAACCTTTTGTGTAGTTGTCTCATCATAGGTTTTTAACCAACCAATCAGCATACATTAGCAGAATAAATAAATAGTGAATAAATAAATATTAATTTGATAGGGAATACTACATTTGCAAAAACTTCAAATCTCAAAATCAAATTTGGCCAAGTCTGTAAGCAGGTGTAAATATTTATGTTAGCTTTTGAGCTCCTATTTACTGAGAATTCTCTGTGATCACACTCTGAGGGAGCTGCAGCCAATTTCAGTATAATGGGATTAAAATGAAGAGAACAGGCTCTCTGTAGATTAGCTGTTGTGCAAGTCTCATAAACAACTCACTGAATGGCGACTGCATGGAGAGACTATACTGGACACAAAATGACCACAAAACAAAATTAAGACTTCTTTGATAAAGTCGGGTAAACTTAAATGTATAAACAAACTGCATTATACTTGAGAGTAGAAAAAAGGCAGCTTTGAGAGCACAAAGTGAGGTTTGAAAATGTTTGTTTGCACTTTCAATATATGTACAGTACTGTGCAAAAGTCTTGAGCCACCTTTCATTTCTTTATCTTTAGCCAGGAAAATGGGAAATGGGCGCAGCGATGTATTAAAATATGAAAGCATGAATTTAAATACAGACTATAAGACAAAAACAGTTTGTATATACAATTCTAACAAGCTTGAAAGTCAGTATTTGGTATGACCACCTTTATTCTTCAACACAGCCTGAGCTCTGAGGCAGCGTTCTTCTAGTCTTCAGGAAGAGTTCTCCAGGCTTCTTGAAGGACATTCAAAGCTCTTCATTGGATGAAGCCTGCTGTTTGTTCTGTTCTTTGTCACAATGATGCCACACTGTTGAAGTCCGTGATCCATGACTGGTAGTGTTCTATTGTGTGTTTTTCTATTCAGGTATGACTTTACTACATTGGCAGTGTGTTTGGGATCATTGTCATGCTGAAAAATGAAGCTGTTCCCAATCAGATGCTTTCTAGATGGTATTCCATCAGACCTGTTGCCACTGATTTTCAGTCCAGTTCTTGTGTAATTTGGCACACCTCAGCTTTTTCTTTCTGTTCCTTCCTTAAGAATGGCTTCTTGACGGCCACTCTTCCACTGAGACTGTTTCTGATGAGGCTTCAGTGTACAGTAGATGGATTAACTGAAGGGCCAGATGCATCTCTCAGGTCCTGTGTCAGGTCTTTGCTGGATTTGTTCCTATTTCTTAAGGAGATGGCTTTTATTTTGAGTCCTGACACTTCTTTTGTCCTCCACTTGTCCACTGCACACCATGCTGAGAAAGGCTTAATGGGTCTTTGCGAATCATCTTGTTGGTGCAAAACTACTATTTTATGCCTGTCAAATTATGTTATACTATTTAAAATAGGTTCTTTGTGAAGTTATGTGTAGACAACAGTGGTTCCTTCATAGGTCAGTGTTAAGTGGCTTAACAAACACAAAAACATTCCTCTATGATCAGGCACAAGGACTGGACTGAAAGTGAGTGAAAAAAAAAAAAAAAACAGCCAATGTCCAAAGAAAAACTTTGAAAGACCTCCAGAAATAAAGCCCTGCTGCTTGGAATCAAAATGTAAAGAAAATAGAGGTGGCTCAGGACTTTTGTACAGCACTGTATTTATGGATTTTTGCTTGCAAGCTGCAACACCTCATTCTTAAAAACTACCTCAGTCAGGTTTATTGAAAGTTATGGTCAAACACATTTTAGCTTGATAAAACTCAAAAGAAACAAAGCGTGATGAGGTCAGCGTGCTTGGTCGTGTGCGACTGTGCGTGTGTCTCTACAAGTACCTGACACTCTGAGGAGCGAGGCCAGATTGAGCAGAGTGGTGGACTGCTTGTAAGCTGTGGAGCAGTGGGCGATGCACTCCTCTATGAGAGACAGACGGTCTGATCGCAGTCGCACTGGAGGGAAAACAAGGAAGACAGTGGGGATGGGTGTCAGATTTGTTTTGCTAATTACTGTATTCAATCTGGAACAAGTAACAGCTGATGACAAAGTGATAGGAAATTATGTACAGTGAATGATGAAGCAGCACATGTCAAGATGTCAGGAAAATAATATAACTCTGTATAATTCATACAAGTATAGCCCAGCCCTAGTTCAGTGATACTCTGAAGGATATTGGTGATTTATTCCGCATAATTAAATATTATTAAAATTAGGGGTGAAATGTGTCAAAATTTCCATATATTTAGTTTTAAGTTTTAGTTAGTATTTAGCATTAAAATGGTATATGGTATACCTTGAATGGTAATTTTAAAAAGGAATAATACATTAATGTTCATTCATGTGTGGCAAATGTTTGGTTCATGTATCCAAAAAAAAAAAAAGGATATCTATCTTCTCCTATGGACAGATTTGCAGATTTTTTCCAGTTATATTCAACTGAAAAATGAACATGTCTCACAAAACAAGACAGAGCAAACCTTTAACTGAGAAAATAGTTAACAAATATGACAGTATGACAGAACATTTATATTTTAAAACGTGAATTTACTGCAGTCACTCACATTTTCAGTGGTTTTAATACTGGAGTGGTTCTTTGAAGCATCTATCAGAGCCTGACACAGTTTGATCAACACGTTATAATTTTGCCAACTAAGCATTTGGTTTTATGACTATAATCCTTAAAAAAGCAGGAGGATGGCCTGAGTTATTTACTTAATTGTGGGACTTTTTTTTACTGTGTTGCAAGTCACTAAGAACAGTAAGAACATGTCCTGAATGTGTCCTTCAATATTAATCACAGTCCAGCGTCTGAATCATTAAGTTTAACAGCCTCCTCACTGTCAAAGACACTACCTGTGGCCGGCCATGTCACACTGCAGAGTAGATGGCTGAGCCGCAGAGCCGTGCAGACACATTTCTGATTTATTACAGTAGTATTTCCTTGCAGTGAGAATGACTGTAAAAAACTGAGACATATTGTAGAAATTGCTCTTATTTTTTCTTAAGATACTCAGGCTGTTCATCATCTGTTTTGTAAATGGATGGTTCATTAAGTGTGAACGTTCCCAGAATGTACTTCTTTACACTAAAAGAAAGAGGAAAAACGTTTTATTAATGAAGTAGTTTCACTTGAGATCAAATTGGGCTGAATGCAGCACAGGAAATAAAACAAATTTGACACCCCAGGTTTATTATTTACAGTTTTTAGTTTAGGAACTCCATCTGGTACTCTAACAGTGTTAGCATTACTCCATTCTTCCAAAATATAAAACTACAGCAAGGTAAGCCTTTGATCTTTCAGATTCAATCTTCAGTCTGAGGTATTTCACACTTATTGCATATTGTTTGACATCTATATGATCAACTATTTAATTTTTCACTGATAATACCTCACAGTATATATGATCCACAGGGAAGTAGGGATGTTTTTGTTTTGGTTTTTTTTTAAAAAAAAAAAAAAAAAAAAAAAAAACAGGATTCAAACTTTTTCCAGATCTATTTCCATATTTCTCCAAAGTTGAATTGAAACCCTGAGAAATGGCAGCTTTAGAGTCTCTGCAGGCCTCTGCTAGCTTTGTGCACCCTGCTGAGGATCTTTATGGCTTTGAATGACTTTGGGCGAGGCCTAGAGGGAATTCTGAAGAGGGTGGTTTGTATGAAGCATCGCCTTAGGCTCTATAGGAGGGCTGCCGGGGACAGCCTGAGATGGATTACATGTGTTCCAATCCTTCCAACTTCATATTTTTGCATGTTTATCTGTGGGAAAGGGAACTTAGAGTATAGCTATTACTTTGTGGAGAAAAAAAAAAAAAAAAAAAAGCTGATCTTTTCACTATGTCCTTGATTCAGTACAAATAAGAAGCAGGAGAATACCACAGGCAATACAGAGCCATGAATTTAATGTGGCCCTAAGCACTGACATTGACATAAGCCATTATCATTAATGCATGCATGTGTCACAATAAAAACAATCATTTCAAAATCTCCTACACAACAACTCCTCTTCTGTTCTCTATTGCAATTTTTCTTCATTTTTTCACAGTTTTCCTTCATTTTTTTTCTTCTTTAATATCCTTCCAAAGATCTGCCCTGTTTTCACTTTAAGTGGGCAGAGAAAACTTAATGTGAGCACACTGCAAGGAGGAGAAGAGAAGGCTAGTAGGTGGTAGGTAGCTAGGGGAAAAAAAAAAGAATCCTGGAGGTAGGTGATGTATGTAAAGAGAGAAAAGGGGAAAAAGGGTGAGAGGGAGCGAGCAAGAGAGGGAGGGAAGGAGAGGCAGTGCAATTTATGGCTCTCTCTGTCACAGTGGTTTTATACTGGCAGCTCGATTTGATGAGGGCAAAGGAGGGAGAGCGCGGAGGCCTTGGGGGCAAACAACACCTCGCTGTAAAGGTGAGGCGATGAGGGGCCAAGCTGGTTTATTCAGCCTCCACAGTTTTCTTTAACAGGGAGGCAAGACTGGAACCACTGCTGTAGGGTACCCGAGTGGGGCCAGAAAAGAATGAAAGCAGGAACATGGAGGTGAATATAGATAGGCCAGCTTTACAGTTGAAGGATAAATGTTAAAAAAACATTGTCTGAGCGTGTGTGTGTGTGTGTGTCTAAGACAGAGGACACACATCCAAACCAAACATTTCAGTCCTAATTAGGCCATTGGCCAGATGTTGTTTGCTCAACAGTCGAACCAAAAATAACAATATATTTTGATAAAGTGACAAGAAGAAGCAACATATGGAGGAACGGAGAACGTGACAGCAGGGAGGGAGACAGCCTGGACAGTGAGGCGAGGCAAGAGAGGTGGGGAAAAGGGTGCTTAAATCTCCTACATGTCTGGCTTTAAGAACTGCTCCCACTACAACTGCACCGACAACTGCTAACTTCCCACACAGACACGCATTCCGCACTACCTTGCAGAGGCAGGATGCTGACGCTGAAATCTTCGAGCTGGCTGAGGCCGTTGATGAGGTCCAGTTCTTCCTGGATGGCCGGAGGACAGTCTGTGATCAGCTGGAGACAACCCCTGATGAAGATAATAAGCAGGTAAAACAGCAAGGACTGGCTTATAATCCAAGCTGATGTCCCTAAAAATTATAAAGCCACTTTTTGTCCATGTATTCTAACAGCAGTGCAGAAAGCTGTTGTAAAACATAACTCACTGCTTGACAAAACGAGTGGGAAGAACTAAAGGGGTTTTACTTAATTTGGTAGACATTTCAGAGCTGTAGAAAAAAGTGATTATCCAACCCGAACTCTGAAGTTTCAACATCATGATGAGAAACATGGCGACACTTCTCAAATGGATTTAAATACAAAGTGCAGACTAATTTGACAGACGTACAATAAAAAACAGTTTTCTCTTGAAATACGAGCTGCACTCATTACCCTTAATAGGATTATGTAGCATATCATGCAACAGATACAACAGTACACTGAATGTGCAAATGTGTGGGCCTGGAAGTGTATACAGTGCAAAGTAAAATATAGCAGTGACTGAAAAAGAAGGGGGAAAAAATGCAAAATGATTAATTTGCAAATAACACAAATCCCAGATAAAATAGCAGCTTAAAGTTCTGACGTCAGCATCGGTTGAGTGGAAACGAGGGAACTTGTCCTTGGGACGTGTGTTCGCTGACGAGTTTTAACTCTCATAGTGAGTAAACAAAGACAACTGACAGAAATGTCTCATAATCCTTTTAAGTGTAATGAGTAATCCAACCTCTACTTCTTAAAAACACTGACTCAAAATTGTTGAGTAGAGTACACACACTCTGGAAAACACTCCCCATGCAGCTTCCCACTCTTTGAGCACGGCTGCTGTTCTTGCCAGAAACAAGAGGTTTGTCCTGGCAAGGATGAGAGCAGAGGAAAGGGCTGCGAATGGGCGAATGAGAGACAGAAAGAGGGCATACTGATTATGTACTCGTGCTGTGAAGTATCTGCAGGCACGTGTGTGTGTGTTGTGTGTGTGTGTGTGTGTGTGTGTGTGTGTGTGTGTGTGTGTGTGTGTGTGTGTGTGTGTGTGTGTGTGTGTGTGTGTGTGTGTGTGTGTGTGTGTGTGTGTATTGAGCCAGCTTTAGAAAAGACAGAAAATAAAAAAATCATTTTTAGTGTACACGCTTTGCAGCACTGTGATTTCCAGATTAAAAACTTTGTGTTAAAAAGACACACAAGGTAACATTTGTAAAGCAGTTATCAATGAAGCACAGCAGCAGAGACCTTGCACTTCTTTTGCAGCAGAACATCAAACACCAGTGTACTGACGTCCTGTTTTTTTTCTTCTTCATCTTCCTTGATTTCTGTGTCATTTACACTCAGGTTCTTTCCTACTCGTACAAAGACTTGTGCGAGGAGCTTTCACACATCTGAGAGAAACAACCAGCAAAAAAATGAAACAAAATCCTTCTTTTTGGGCCAACATCCAAATACTCTTCCTTTTTTCCATGAGATATATACACATATACATTTCCACATGGATTTAAAAATCTTTGATACAACATCAAATTTTGATGTATGCCAACTATAACGAGACTAAGCTAAATGACAGGGTTCAATATGCTGCCATTCCTCGACTGTTATTTTTGTCAAGGCCTGACATTCTTGGCACAGTCATGATAACTGCTGGAGGATCATAAACCAAGCTTCTGCTCTGTGTCAACTCTTTCTTGCAATGTGAAGCATTTTGAGCTGCATGTTTGTATAAAAGGTGCTACATAAATAAACTTAAGTAAAAAGGGGTTAAGTAATACAACGTGAGGATCCTGCTCTAGTAATATTAAAATTGGTGTGGAAACAGGGAGATGTAATGATTTATGGAGATTAAATAAATCCTAGTTTGAAGATACAAGATTTAGAGATAAAATTCAGCAAGCTATTAGAAGTTACCGCCGGAACAATGACAATGAAGAAGCAACACCTAATGTGTTACAGGAAGCAGCCAAAGAACCAGGAAAGATAATATTATAAGCAGTTTAGAAAACATAAAAAAAAGAAATAAATTCATTAAATAAGAAATGGGAAGACTGAGAATGGCGCACAAATGCACAGGAGATGAAAATATTAAAGAGGAATTTTCAAACTGCTAAACTAATATGATTAGTTGATGATAAGGAATAAGTGTTCACTTTTACGAGACAAAAAAAAAGGAAGGTAACAGCCCAAACCATCAAAGCTTTTAACATATGAGCTAAAAAATAAAAAAATAAAAAGAAGCAAGAAATCATTTTCTAAAATAATAATAAAAAGATACTTCTAACACTCAAAAACTGTGTTTAAAAAAAAAAAAAAAAATTATCCATTTTCTTCTGCTTGTGTTTGGGCTGGAGCCTATCCCAGATGTCATCGAGCAAGCGGTGGGTACACCCTGGACAGGATGCCAGTCTGTCACAGGGCCAACACCGAGAGACAGACAACTCACACTAACATTCACACCTATAGCCAATTTGCAGTGACCAATTAACCTTCTCTGGACTGTGGGAGAGAGAACCAGAGAGAACCCACACAAACACGGAGAGAACGTGTCTGTGTGTCTCCTCAGAGAAAAGCCCAAGCCGGCCGGTGGATTCAAACCCAGGACCTTCTTGCTGTGAGGCAACAGTGCTAACCACCACATGGCACCATTTAGATTATTCAGCATAATAAAAAAATAAATAAAGTATGTCTTTAATCTGTAGACTCAATGCTCCCTTCTTGAAGGCTGTCCGAAAAACTGCATCACTCGGCCACCTGCGGGTCAAGCTTTCAACATGATCAGATCAAGTTGCCATGGCGACTGTGCCCTGCTGAACTGCTTGGTGCCCTCTTACTGCTTGCAGCTACAGGGTTGGACAATGAAACTGAAACACCTGGTTTTAGACCACAATAATTTATTAGTATGGTGTAGGGCCTCCTTTTGCGGCCAATACAGCGTCAATTCGTCTTGGGAATGACATATACAAGTCCTGCAGTGGTCAGAGGGATTTTAAGCCATTCTTCTTGCAGGATAGTGGCCAGGTCACGATGTGATGCTGGTGGAGGAAAACGTTTCCTGACTCACTCCTCCAAAACACCCCAAAGTGGCTCAATAATATTTAGATCTTGTGACTGTGCAGGCCGTGGGAGATGTTCAACTTCACTTTCATGTTCATCAAACCAATCTTTCACCAGTCTTGCTGTGTGTATTGGTGCATTGTCATCCTGATACACGGCACCGCCTTCAGGGTACAATGTTTGAACCATTGGATGCACATGGTCCACCAGAATGGTTCGGTAGTCCTTGGCAGTGACGCGCCCATCTAGCACAAGTATTGGGCCAAGGGAATGCAATGATATGGCAGCCCAAACCATCACTGATCCACCCCCATGCTTCACTCTGGGCATGCAACAGTCTGGGTGGTACGCTTCTTTGGGGCTTCTCCACACCGTAACTCTCCCGGATGTGGGGGAAAACAGTAAACGTGGACTCATCAGAGAACAATACATGTTTCACATTGTCCACAGCCCAAGATTTTCGCTCCTTGCACCATTGAAACCGACGTTTGGCATTGGCACGAGTGACCAAAGGTTTGGCTATAGCAGCCCGGCCGTGTATATTGACCCCGTGGAGCTCCCGACGGACAGTTTTGGTGGAAACAGGAGAGTTGAGGTGCACATTTAATTCTGCCATGATTTGGTTTTATGTTTTTTGGATACAATCCGGGTTAGCACCCGAACATCCCTTTCAGACAGCTTCCTCTTGCGTCCACAGTTAATCCTGTTGGATGTGGTTCGTCCTTCTTGGTGGTACGCTGACATTAACCTGGATACCGTGGCTCTTGATACATCACAAAGACTTGCTGTCTTGGTCACAGATGCACCAGCAAGACGTGCACCAACAATTTGTCCTCTTTTAAACTCTGGTATGCCACCTACAATGTTGTGTGCATTACAATATTTTGAGCAAAACTGTGCTCTTACCCTGATAATTGGACCTTCACACTCTGCTCTTACTGGTGCAACGTGCAATTAATGAAGATTGGCCACCAGGCTGGTCCAATTTAGCCATGAAACCTCCCACACTAAAATGACAGGTGTTTCAGTTTCATTGTCCAACCCCTGTATATTTCTCTGTACATTTATTACTGCATAGGATACCCATATTTCATAATACACATAATTATAGATATTTATAACATCTATCCATTCATCAATCCATTTTCTTCTGCTTATGTAAATTCATGCAGTTTGTTTTTTCTTTTCCTTCCTTTTCTGTGTGTTTATCCAGACTGAATCATGCTGCACATCATTTTTAACAGTTCCAGGGGATCCCCGTGTTATTTTAAGTCGAGTCTCTTTGTCCTTGTGCCTGTTGCGACCGGCCACACTTTTTTTTTTTTTTAGATCAAAGTCAGGTGTAGTTTGTGTAACTGTCCTAGTGATTGTCTTTTTTAGTACGCAGGGTAAAATCTGTGTCTGTAGAACAGTTATTTTAATCTACAGGACACACTTTGACCATTAGTTGGTGGGCAGCCAGTCTGTATCGACCATTAATTTTAAAGCAACACACACACACACACACACGTTTAAACACCATTTTCTGTCTTATAGCCTCATCCAAAAACATGCACGTGCACAGATTTACATGCAAACACAGTGGGAGTCTTACAATTGATGATGATGTCCAAATGTGTGGAGGGGGGCTTTTGAATTAGTTACTATAAATGAATGACGACCCAATTACTGTCCCACTTTCCCACTAGGAACAGACGGCAAGGTTAGATGCCCTCCTGCCCCCCTCTGAGATCTGAAACCAGCCATGCACACATATGCACTCACATACAGTGCCATGAAAAAGTATTTGCCCCCTTCTTGATTGCCTATTTATCACATTAAATGTTTCATATCAAACCAATTTTAATCTTAGACAAAGATAACATTAATAAAAAGGTAGTTTTTAAATTATCATTTCATTTATTAAGGCAATAAAGTTATCCAAACCTACCTGGCCCTGTGTGAAAAAGTTGATGTGTTTCAGATCATTGTTCTGCTGCATAACCCAAGTGTGCTTGAGCTTCAGGACACAAACCGATGAATCCTTCAGGATTTACTGGTAGAGAGCACAATTCATGGTTCCTTCGATTAAGTTGTTCAGGTCCTGAAGAAGCCCCAGACCATGTTTGACACGTTTTACACCAGATGTAACAAGATGCAAACCTTCTTAAAAAATTCACCTTTTGTCTCGTCAGCCCCCAGAATATTTTCCCAAAAGTCTTGGAGATCATCAAGATGTTTTGGGGCAAATGTGAGACGAGCCTTTGTGTCATTTTTGGTCAGCAGTGGTTTTCTCCTTGGAACTCTCCCATTTTTGCCCAGTCTCTTATTGTGGAATCATGATCTTTAACCATCTTGTTCAAATAGGGCCAGGTAGGCTTGGGTATATTTTTTCCCTTAATAAATTAAGCCATTGTTGAAAAACTGCATTTTGTATTTACTCCGGTAATCTTTGTCTAATATTAAAATTTATCTGATGATCAGAAACATTTAAGTGTGAAAAATATGCAAAAAACTAAGAAATCACGAGGGTCAAATACCTTTTCATGGCACTCTCTAAGTTTCTCACAACTGCAAAGTTGTGTTTTGAAACCTTCCAATTTGGTCTCAAAACTATAAACATAATCTGAAATATACCTGTATCTCCATGCAACAATGAGGAGGCCAAGCGGCGAGATGCGACAGTTGGTAGGAAGCAAGTTGTGAGAGCAGGCGTTCTTGTGCGTTCTCAGGGAGGGGTCCAAAAGACTTCTGTTAAGTTTGGTCTTAAGACCAAAGCATTGCTGAGCTACAAGCTTACTATCTTTTTGGCAGCTTTACCATCACATTTGATTAACTGTTGAGCGCAAATGCTTCTGCAAAGCTAAATGAAATGTTTTAACTTTAGTGAGGCTTGTTCTGAAGATCATATATACCAAGTTTCATGAAAATCAGACATAATTTGCAACCTGTGAAAATTAGTTTCATATTGTATAAAATCCAATATGGAGGCTCAATCAATTGAGTCAACATAAAAACATTAAAGCACTCGCGACCTCTGACAGTATTAGCAGGTACACAAATGTCACTGTAAATCCAAAGACATGAGATGTTATTGATCAGAACACATTTTTACTAACTATAGCACCCCCTAAAGGTCAAGTGTCACTAAAATTCTCATGCTTCCTTCTGATGGGTTCCCAATTCTACATACAAAGTTTGGTTTCGATGGGTTAAAGCATTGCCAAGATATGAGCGCAGTTCCTGTTTGGTAACTTTACTGCCAATATTGATTGGCTCTGATGGGCAAGCAGTTTGGAAAATCAAAAATCCATCTGATAACTTTGGTGAAGCGTGGCCTGAAGATGACCGGAGTCAATTTTAGTGAACATTGGACAAACTTTATTACCTGTGAAAAATTTGGAAGGATTTCGATAAAATCCAATATGGGGAAAATCCAATAGGCAGAAAATGCCATCATAGGGCGGATTGAACTCTTCTAGAGCCAAGGATTCCAACAGATTTTGAAAATTCGCCATGTGGGTCAAAACTTACAGCAGGGCCAAAACTGAAGACACAGTCTGAGTCGCGGGCCAAACAGGAAAATAAAAATAATCATTTCAATCAGCAATATAAATTTGAATGGCCAGAATACAGCAGCATTTTCTCAACACATTAAATAAAATATAAAATATTTTTCTTCAAAAATAACATCGGGAAAAACACCTGCACCATCGAGAGCATCATGCGTGGGAGCATCACCACCTGGATGGGAAACTGCACCAAGCAGGACTTCATGGCCCTAAAAAGGGTGGTTCGTTCAGCTGAACGGACCATCAGAACCACCCTCCCCAACCTGCAGGACATTTACACCAAGCAGTGCAGGCTGAGGGCCATGAAGATCCTAAAACAGCCCAGCCACCCCGGACACTCTCTCTTCTCCCTGCTCCCATCAGACCGGCGTTACCGCTGCCTGAGGACTAAGACTGAAAGGTTGAAGAAGAGTTTTTACCGACAAGCCATCCGTCTGCTCAACTCTGAGCCCTAACTGGACCATTATTGCACAATGTAAATATTATAATTTATAAAAGTGTGTATAGTGTATAGTATATAGTATATAGAGTATAGTGTATAGTGTGAATTACTTTTTTTTATTTTTATTCTTCTTATTTATATGTGTGTGTATATATGGTTGCAGGTACAAAATACATTTCACTGTGCATTGTACTGTGTATAACTGTGCATGTGACAAATAAACACTATCTTAAATCTTAAATCTTAAAATCTTAAAAATATTTCAAAGCTGATTAAAATTTGCAAAATTTTCAGGTAAAAACTGTGATGTGAATTTCTGCGCTTCACAGTCGGAAAAACGCTGCATAAACTGTGCAGTGTGTCCAGCAAAACGTGCAGCTGCACACAGCAGTGGAGACCTGGTCTGAATTTTTGTTTTTTGGTTTTTTTTGGGCAATCACACACATAATCACATGGTCCCGTCCAGGGACATATTAAGATGCTTCATTATGACACAGAGAAAAGCCTAGGGGGCTGCCACAGACTCTGATTGGTGAGGGAAAAAGTTGATAATAATGACATAACAATAAAACCTAAAATTCACTGCTTGGCCCCTAATTTAAAAAATAATACATTCATAAATTCTCTTCTGGCAAAATCAAACAAGAGCATCAAAACACCTATCTGCCCTCAAAAATAAACAGTGTTTTCATGTTTACAGATTACATACTCAGCTAGCAAAATTAATAATAGTACTGAGTATTCAGCATGCACTACAGCAAAAAGGTTTACGTGATTTATTAACAAAGGCTTAAATGTGTAGAATTGTGTGGGTTTAGATAGTTTTTCCCTTAATAAATGAAATTGTCATTTAAAAATTGCATTTTGTGTTTACTTGGGTTATTTTTGTCTAATATTAAAATTTGTTTAGGGATCTGAAACATGGAAGTGTGACAAATATGCAAAAAAAAAAAAAAAAACTAAGAAATCAAGAAGGTGGAAAACACTTTTTCATGGCACTGTATAAATACTTCACATGATAAAAAGTTCATGTAACACACAATAGGAGATAAATTGTAAGGAGACAATTATTTTGTTCTTATTCATAGCCATGCAACTGCAATAACATTCACCTACCCCCCCAGAGGCAAGCACCATTTCTCAAACATCACAAGTTCAGCAAATAAACACTTCTTTCTAGCAGCGATTGTACAAGTTGAGTTTTGAAAAATTTTTACCCTAATACCTTAAAGATGTAGAGGGAAAACAACTTCTGAAAAGGTTGTGTTTATGTGGTCCCGTTGTGTAGGGAAATACATCTCATCTCTCTTTTCCTGCTCACCTGGCCAGTCCCATGCAGGGGTCTGTTAGTGATTTGGACGAGTTGAAGTACTCTCTGGCAGCAGCTAACACTAATTCCACGCTGTTGTCATAGGCCACCTTCAGAGCATAACCTTTACCCCGAAAAGACAAGCTGACAGGAACATCCTGACTGACCTGGAAACATTAATACCAAATGTGGGAATTAGTGCGACAGCAAAATTAAATTAATGAGTAGCTTAATATTTGGAGAACCCAATGTGCAGCTGGAGTGTAATTCTGCGAAGGAGCGTCTTATTTAATAAACCTTGGAGCAGTGCATGAGCTGTCCTGCCAGGCGTATGTTCTCCACTCGGCTGGAACACAGCAGGGACTCGACAAAGACCTGCAGTAGTTGGAGAGGAGGGGAGACATTATGCAGGGAGAGGCAGCGCTTAACTGAACAAAAGTTTTAACATTGCTGCACTCTAGCATTTTATCTGAACTCTCGCTGAGGGTGGTAACACACAGCTTAATGTGTGAATTACGGGCCACAGTGTTACTAAAAGGTACAAAACAAAAATACGAACACACCATCACATTTAATTAGAGGTAAAGATTAAGTACAAGACCAATTCATGTATATTGTGTGTTTTGTATAAACATTGTATTTAAATAATGGACATGGCCTCTGGGTCAACAAAGTAACTCCAATGTGGAAGTGCCCTAAACAAGTGCTTCCATAGCCAGGGTGAGTCTTCTGTGCAAAAAGTCTGTAAGTCTCTGAAAAAAAATCTATGAAAACCACAATATTTTTTTTTTTTTTGTTATGAGCTTTTTTTTCTTTTTTTTTTTTAAATCAAGTTTTCTTCAGTACAGCCTGATGTCAGTTTTGTAAATTATGGTTTCAACTGGAGTGAAATAAATATATGTAGTCACCCTGTGACCCAATTACTCGCAGGGGCTGATTCTTATGCCAGTAACATACTGCAGTGATGTCATCTGTAAAATTACATTGTATATGCACATATGGGTGCTCAAAACATGTAAGCGGGCTCTCCCTTGTTACTAAAAACAGTCTGTGAACCCGGAAATGACCCGCAAGACAGCGCGCTGAATCATGTGTTATTAGCAGAAGAATCAGTCCCTGCAACTCGCAGTTTTATTTTTGCCAAAATCATCATATTTTCAATGTTTTTTGTCTTTTCTGAAAAACCTGAAAAAATTTACTTGGGCCATTATTTTAAGAGGGTGACAACTGGTACTGTACGTCTTTGATTTCTCAGTGAGATCCACCTGTCACCAGATAAAATTGGCATTACAGTTAAAATCAGAGTAAATACTGGATGGACCTCACCAACACAAATTTTCACATTATTACTGTAGTGTCGTACCTGATGGCATGTCTCTGGTTTTAGACAAGTGTAAACATTATGCTGCATATCCAGCAGGTCCTGCAGTAGACCTCTCCACACAGTCTCACTCACTGGAGGGTTTCTGGACACACACACACACACACACACACACACACACACACACACACACACACACACACACACACACACACACACACACACACACACGTTCAGCACGTTTATGGCATTTATTTATAGGTGTATCTTCATACACGTGTGCCTTTTTAAAGCTCATACTTGCGGCCAGTGTGACGACACAGTTTGACCATTAGTTGGTGGGCCTCCTCATCATTGTTCTGGCTGTTCTTTACATACAAGATGGGCTTCTGTAGACCATGTTTTTCCAGAACTTCAACCACACTATTAAGCATTGAAAAGGACAGACAAATGCAGTATATAATCAATGTTGTCCAAGTGAGAAACCACTAATATAATCACACAAACTAAGATGAGGAAAATCACACAAAAAACTCCACACAAATTTACTTTTTCTGAATGGTCAGTAAAAAAAAAAAAAAACCCAAACAAAACAAAACCAAAAAAGAAAACAAGATGACTGCAAGGAGTAAGCATCACAGTTGAAAACACCAAAGAAGACAAAGCATGGCAAAATAAAACCTGCGAACAATCCAAGGAAGAAAGACAGAAGACATGTAAACTCTAAGCTGTTCATTATTTTGGCAGCAGAAAGTCACAGTGCAGATGGAGCAAGAGCAACGCAAGACTGAAGAGCAGCATGATAAACTACAAGAGAACAACACCTAGGAGCACGTGAATGTATGTGGCCTTATATGACCAAGGGAGAAAGAAAGAGTGTGTGTGTGTGTGTGTGTGTGTGTGTGTGTGTGTGTGTGTGTGTGTGTGTGAGAGAGAGGGATTAGCATGGCACCACCAGTCTCAACAGGGTCGTGCTGCTACAGATGTTCACTCTCTGCTGCAACTCATTACCATAGTAAACAGGTGCCTCTGTGTGTGTGTGTGTGTGTGTGTGTGTGTGTGTGTGTGTGTGTGTGTGTGTGTGTGTGTGTGTGTAAAAGACAGACAACAAGCCCTGATATTTACAACTGTGTCTGTGTGTGCATGTTTGCTCAAGCACAAATGTGTGTGTGTGGGAGTGTCTGCATGTTCCTGTGCACATATTAATGCGCCAGCAAGTGGTAGTGGCAGCAGCTGAAAACAGCTTTCATTCTGGAGGCGCTCGGCGAGCAGACACTTTGCATTTACTGCCTGATTCATCTGGGTGCGAGTGTGAGTCACTGCGCTTCCACACAAAATGTACACGAACACACTTTCCAGGCTCCCACCCCCCCGAGGTGTGCTTGTGCATGGTTGTGCATGTCTGTGTGTAAATATGTGTACATATGTGTCTGTGAAAGGACACACTAAGCCCTAATGCTGGTTTTCCTGTTGCTGCTTCCTCCTCAATCATCATCATCTACATTCCCATTTCCTTCAGGCTTCTGCCCCCCTTTCATCCTTCCTCCTCATCACTGCTCTGTGTTTGGAAGTTCACCCTGAGGAGCAGGATGGATGAAAAAGAGAAAGAAAGGGAGGCACATGGCCGATTTAAACCTGTAACAGAGAAAATGCCTGAGGTTGTACCATGGGACAAACACAGGACACCCCCACGCCCACCACACACACAAATCAGGCACATAAAAGGGGAGGGAAGCAATAAGCATTTGTCCACAGTGAACATTTCCCGGCACTAATGCAGCACTAATCACAAAAACTGAAGGGCTGTTCTTGTCAATAATTTATTTGGCCTCCCAACAGGTACAAAAGAGAAATACTGGAGAGTATTAATACTTATGTTTAAAAAAAAAAAAAAAAAACTAGATCAAAACCCACAATGGAAAAGGAAAAAGCAGCAAATCTTCATATATGGAAGTCTGGAAACAGCTCTGATCTGTACAACTGCACACGGTGGAAAAAGAGGACAACAGAGAAGAAGAAGTCAGAGCTGACAGACTGTGGGACTGTATTACGATACCTCAGGTGCTTCTCAAGTTTGTCCACCTGATCATGGAGCGATGGAGTGATGTCTGTCTCTGGTCTGTAGAATGATAAAACACACAAAAAGAGCTGTAACTTTCCTGTATGTCTGTACCACTAAAATTAAATTGGAATAAATAAAGTAGAACACAAAGTAGGAAAGGGATTTGCATCATAAAGCGTACGCCTAATCCCCAAGTGCATACCTGTGTGTGTATTTATGGCAGTACAGTTCCTACAGTGTACTGTAAATGTGTGAGTATGTGGCCAACCAGTGAGGCTGTACTGATTTTCCACTAAAAATAAAACCCCATGATGCTTTGCCTTGAGGCAAAGGATTCTGGGTCAGGCTGGCCTGCACCCCACTAGAGTACTGACCCTGATGAAACAACCTTCTGTTTGTGTGCACCAATGTTTATGAATGTGTGCCAGTGAGCAAGTGAGTTTTTTTTTTTTTTAATTTATCTATTTATTTATTTAAAATAAAACAAAATTCTGACCTTTCAGTTTCTCTGCTCTCTTTTTCCTCAGCTCTGCCTGTCTGTGCAACTCCACCTCTCCCACTTTTTAATACCCATTTCTCCCTCATTCTGTTTTTTCTCCCTCAATCACTGTCTAATCCCTTGTCCATTTTTGGATTTCCCCACTCTCTAGGGTGAATGCACGTTACATTCTTCTGAGCAGATTTAGACCTAATTAAGCTGTCTCACAAGAAATATCAGAAAATTGGGTTGAAACTACTAAGTCATGGTTTCTCTCCTAGCTCGCAGAAATCTGTAATATTCTTGGCTGGGGTAGCAATTTTGAGCTTAGTAAGTCAGACACATCAGAAATGCTAAGTTGAAGGCATTGCATATACAACACAGCCTTGCAGCACTCCTAAACCAAACACTGCAGAAAACAGGTCTGTCTGACAGAAAGGAAATGTTTGGTCTGAAATCCGGCTCACAATCCATTATTTATTGCTCATAAAACAACAAATACAACCTTGACCTTGAGCAATGTGGGTGATCATCATTGGGTGATCATTGTGTGTAAGTTTAACTGAAATCTGATAAATAATCTCGGGGGAGTGGTAATTCTTGTGACTGTGGATGGACAAGAAAAAAAAGCAGATCTTTTAGATGAAAGTAAGAAAATAATCTTTAATTCACAACTTTAAAATGTAAAAACAACATGTTTATCTGTCTGTGGTAGATTTCGTGAAAGAAGCATGTCCCTAATCAGTACCATTGTGGCTTATTACCCTTAATACCACAGTGTCTTGTTTCAGTACAGTTATCCCCCCACTGTGATATTATTTGGGAGAAAAGCATACAGTACCATTCACAGCATGGCATATCAAAGCGCAGCTAAACTGGAGCTACATGAGCCAGTTGAAAAAGGCAAAAGATGTAATTGCTGAAAAGTATGGCTGTCACATTGTAGCCAGCAGACAAAAACAACAAAGCTTGCCATTTGTGGTCATTCAAATTTTCAAATAACGTGCAAACTGGAAGGATAATACTTCCAAGAATTAGTCATTATAATTAATTTGAGCTACTCTTGACTCTCTAATGGTTCACTTTATCAAAAATTTTCTCTTCTGTACTTTTCCCCCTCATCCTCAGTCTTTCACTATCCACTCGTTCTCCTTCAAATGCACTACATACCCACACAGCCTCATGGGGAACCTAAAGGACAGGCCCTCTTGCTATATGAAATAAAATGTGCTGCAGAAGAGGTGAGGGAGAGAAAGGCAGAGACAGCAATACCATCAGGTAGGAAATACTGTTGAGACTGTAGCTAGGCTAACTGATGGCTCCTTGGAGTCAGAGTTAAGCGTAAAAGAGAGAGAAGGAGGAGGAAAAGAAAGGTACAAGGAGAGAGGAGCAGCAACAGAGGCAGTAGTTAGGCTTATTGATGGGTCCTAAGAGACACGGAAAGGTGAAATGAAAGGAAAAGGAGGGTTACTTGGAAAGAATGTATTCTTGTGGGTAAGGCAGCGGTGGACTACTTTAACATCCTTATATCATGACTTACATAATGTATGAAGCCTACTGTCATTAGCAGAATATGGCCATTTGACTTAGTGTACTTGTGTGTTATCATGCATGGCTCCGTGTGTGTGTGTGTGTGTGTGTGTGTGTGTGTATGTGTGTGTGTGTGTGTCTGACCCGTAGCCCCTCTGCGGCAGACACTCCAAGATGTCATAACAGAGGCTGAGCTGGTCGTCTCTCTCACAGCTGTAGACGCACTCCAAAGCGACCTCCATCAGCTGGTCTGGGTCCCCTATAATCTTCTGCTGGCACTGGAGGAGAGCAGAGGAAGAGGCAGTCATGAGTTATGTGCATATCAATGTGTGACTGACCCTGTAGTTTATTTGTACCTACACACTAAAGTGCTGCATCAATTTGAGCGTTTTCTTCCTCTGGACTGTTTGTGTGTGTGCTTCATGGTTTCTAATGGCCAAGAGACCTGTCCTTGGCTGCGCCCTTATGGGTTCATAAATAGAGCATTTACAGCACAGGGGCTACAACACTGGCCCTGACATCACACAAACAGCCAGAGCAGCAATGTCTACGTGGATGTGCATTTTCCTGTCCCTCCATTTATGGTTACCCAAGTGTGACGCTGACGACACTTGTACATTTTGTGTGTGTGTGTGTGTGTGTGTGTGTGTGTGTGTGTGTGTGTGTGTGTGTGTGTATACTTGCATCAGGTTTGGAGTGCTTGAAAATGATGAGGGGCAGAGTGAGGTCTTCCCGGGCCAGGCTGATCAGGTATTCTCTGAGCAGAGATTTAGCAGCACCCTCTTTCTGTCCCTCACAGCGGTGCAGGAACGGCACCATCCATTGGAAGGTGTCTTTTACATAGCGCTCAGTGCTGGACTGATAATAGAAACACATTAAAAACACTTAAAAGACACGATTCAGGCAGCATACTAAAAATAACACGGCCAGGTGTTGAACATCTGGTCATCACTTAAAGCCAGCTGTTTCATAGGCTTAAAATCCTACCACCATCACATGTCCTCTAGCACACAGACTGACTTGCTAAATTTAGCCCATGTTGCACAAAAATGTCTGCGAACACCTTAGAATTAACACGAATACTGTTAATTCCTAGTGGAATTATAGAGAAACACAACCTGATTAAATTATCTATCAACACACAAGCACACATTTTTCACTGAGCCATAAGCCTTGGTGGCTTTTGGGAGCGTGCTGACATGACACCAGGCTTGGGAAACAAACACTAGGCTGTTACATTCTCTCCACAGAGAAAACCAAGGGAGACAGAGTCTGCATGTGCGAATCATCTATAAATTTCCTGCAGCATCCTCTTCAATTGCCAACTTTGAGAGCAGCAATTTTGTGGTGCTGTGCCAATGAAGGCTTTTTGGCATTTGGTATTAGGGCACTAAAAGTAAGGATGCTATAAAATGCTTTATAAAAAGCCATTATCAGTTTTTATTGATCAATTAACTTTATATAGATTTCAATAAAAAGAAAAAAATCAAATAAGTATTTGACGCAACTACCCTCTGCCTTTAAGAGGTTCGCAGAATTTTTTTCAAGGTACTTGGCAGGTAAACTGATCCAATCACCTTGAAGAACTTGCCACAGTTCTTCAGTGGATTTATGCTGTCTCAAATGCCTCCATCTCTTTAAGTCATCCAGACTGAATCCAAGATGTTGAGATCAAGGCTCTGTGGGGGTCATACCATCTGCTGCAATGCTCCTTGTTACAAGCCGTAACAGCATGGTTGGTGTTGTTCTCAGCTTGTGACTGTGTGTGTGTGTGTGTGTGTGTGTGTGTGTGTGTGTGTGTGTGTGTGTGTGTGTGTGTGTGTGTGTGTGTGTGTGTGTGTGTGTGTGTGTGTGTGTGTGTTCTTGGAGTAAAGTCATCCAGAAGACACAACTGCTACACAGGCGGTTTAGAGCCCTTTTTCTTAATGTGTCATTCTGATTGTGGAAAAAAATCTGCAAGATAGTCTTTGACATTGAAGCAGGTAGTAGTTGATATCAAAATGAAGGCGAAGTTTAATGGTAGATGTGGTCCAAAAACACAATTATGCTGTGGCTGGTGTGATGCTAATACAAGATGGACTCTAGTTATTCCTGTCCCTAAGTTCAGTTATTATTGGGGCCCTTATCAAGGTGCATTTGGGAATGATTAGATGTCTGCATGATGATGCTGTGTTACTGATAAGAATGCAAGAAGCATGCGCGCATTAATGTGTTTGTGTCTGTGTAGAGCACCAAGGAAAGTTAGTCAAATATTTTTTTTTCTTTGTTTTTGAATGTTTGTTAGAAAATTGCAAGGTACTTCAACCTGCATTTCCATGAAATTGTGCCATGCAATTAAGCCTGAACTTGAACCATAATAGCGGGAGTATGTGGGCTGTGCTGTGATTTGAGCAGATGCATGTCAAGTTCGTACAAGGCCTTGCACCCACCTTGCGACAGCTCTGACTCAGGATATACAGATAAGAGAGCATCAGTAGAAAAAATGAGATTCAAAAAAAATACTCAAATACTAAATGCAAACTTGCACACCCACACACACACACAACATTTCTGCTTTCCTGTACTGTCTCTCTGATAAAGAAAGACATCAGACACAGGCAAAGAGGGAGATTTAATCTAAGTGAGTTTGGTAAACACTCAAACACACACACACACACGCGCGTACACAGCGTCCAGAGGGAGTACCAGTCAAACAGCATGTGTTAGTGCAGTCAACAACATTTGCTGGCTGCCTGCCTGTGTGGCAGATACTACTGGCAACGGTCCTCATAGGCTAAAGCTGGCAGATATTAGCTACAATTTAGAGGACAGCTCATATTATGTACTCCAAGGGGACTTGTAACTGTAGTACCTGCTATAGAATAGCTTTCATGGCTCTCATGTTGCTGTTGGAAATGAAGCTTGTATCATCAAATATGAGTGATTTTAGGAATGAAAAGAAACTAATTTACTGTGAGGCTGGTGTTCAATTAGTCTTTTAAACTTCTCTGTTTGTTGCCTATTCAAGTTGCAATTAGCATAAATTATGTTCTTTTAAGCAACAATAGAGAACAATAAAGTAACAATAAAGTGGAACAGTGCGAAGAATTGTAATGGCAGGGAAATGGCAGGCAAGCATCCTATTTGTTCAGACAATGAACACCCACACAGACTGTGAAACAACCCAGTAACATGTGGGAAACAATGTTTGACAATTAAAAAAAAAAAAACATATACATATATATATATATATATATATATATATATATATATATAGCTGAAAAGGATAAACAAAGGAAAGAAATTATTAAATTAGTTGCAATGAATGTAATGAATTTTGATAATGACCTATATTACCAGTCAAAGGTTTGGACTATCTGCAGTATTTTACCTCAAACCTGATTTTGAAAGTGTACAGAGTGAGGTTTTCAGTTACCACACCCACCATGCCTACGTGTTTTTGGTATATGTGCCGTGAAAAGTGACACAATTTAAATTTAAGGAAATTTCAGTGTATACTGTGGTGGGGGTGAGCCCTTCCGGTGTACATTTAAAAAGGTGGAAAATGATGTCACGTACGTTTTTCATGAGCAGGCGGAGTTTGTCGATGTCGCTGAGCTGCTGCAGATCTTTAAGTGTCAGACTCAATTCACATGATGTCTCATACACGAGTGTTTCCATGGTGACCAAGTCATCACATAGGAGCTCCAGCCCCGGGATCTCCCGCTCCTTCCCAAGACGTACCAGCGACAGGGCACAGTCCACCTGACAGAGACAAGAAGAAAGCAAACCATAAAGTGAAGCTGTTGATTTAGCAACTGATCATTGTTTCTAACCTCACCTATGTTCACTTTGAGTAGTGACCAAAAGAATGAGTCCACAGATACAAATGGTGGAAATGAGTTTCCTCCGAACGGCAGCTGGGCTCAGCCTTAGACATAGGGTGAGGAGCTGGGTCACTCACAACTCGGATGAATATAATGGGAGAAGATGGATGGATGGATGGATGGATGGATGGATGGATGGATGGATGGATGGATGGATGGATGGATGGATGGATGGATGGATGGATGGATGGATGGATGGGATTGTTCTTATATATTTATAGTTAATTTAAAAGAATTGTGCCTCGAATGGCAATAAAATCAACTGAGAGCATGCTATGTAATTTATGGAACAGTTTATATTGATGCCCCTTGAGTCTTCTCATCTAACTCACAACATGAAACTATTAAAAGAACTGTGCAGGCTCTTTTAGATGTTTCCTGTCCTTCAGTGCAACCAGTGGTTTTCACCTTTTTATAGACCCTCTGATTTCTATTCATGAAGGCGTGTTAAACTCCTTCAATTAAAGCCGAAAGTCTGCACTTCAATCACATATTGATTGCTCAATTTAAAATCCACTGTGGTGGTGTACAGAGACAAAACTACAAAAATCCTTATTGTCCAAATACTCCTGGACCTAACTGCATATACACACATACACACACAACTTTTATCTCTCCTCCTTGTTTCAAACCTCTTAAACCACACACTTGGGCAGAAAGCAAATAAAAAGCCTGTTTGCAGCAATGTTCAACATCAATGAAAATTGTTGCCGAGATAACTGAACTGGGACATGGAAAAAACAATATCCCAACCAATCCAAGAGCAAATAATAGCTGTCAGTCATTACTAATATCCAATCATTAGTCCCTCCACAATAAAACACTGAAGATTTGGGCTTCCTGCTGCTCCCAATCAATACAATTCCATCCAGAAGAGCAACCAATCAATATGCAACCACCTATATGCTGGCAATACGCCCAGCCAATTGATGCTCAGCCACCTGTGGATTTTAGCCAATCAATAGGAGATGCTGCTGGGTCCTGTGGTGATGATTGCTTTTTCTACACCTCTTGGAGGCAGCACACACTTCCTTGCTGCATTTTGCTTATACAAAAGCACAAGTGCCCACGTGCGTGCACACACACACACACACATACAGGATTTGCAATCTTGTTGTCTTCAGCTTATCTCAACACATTTATTGTTGAATAAATAATTGCATGCTGTCATTTGTAAATTGGACCCACACACACATGCACGCACGCACACATCCAGAAAACCCAAATCACCTTGACTCAGAGCCTGAGCAATTAGATACAACAAGAGGGAGAAGTCTATTGATCTAACTGTGAGTGAAGATCCTCCTCATTCTTTCCACTCCTCCCTGCTTTTTCTTCCCTGTTCTCCAGAGACAGATTCCCCAGCTAACCGCAGACAATTCAGATGTTGAAATCTCACACTTTTTAATTACGACCTCGTCTCCATCCCCTCCCCTCATCTTTCTCCACGCTGTAACACAAGCCTCTTTCTTTGTGCTTTCTCCCTCTCGCCACAACAGCAGATTTCACTCTTCACTGTAATATTCCAACTCAATTTGATCCTTCTTTGTCTCTCATCCTTGTCCTATCATACTCCTTTCTTTCAAACATAATTTTTTACATTTTCTCATCAACTCTGCTCTGTTTTAATCCTCTTCCCTTCCCTCCCACCTCTTAGAAGTAACAGTCGCACACTGGCCTCCATTTGAACTCCCAGTTTGCCCCTTTGCCTTTTCTGTATGCCAGTCTCCCCTCTCTGCCTTGTTTTCAAAGCCACCCTCTCATTTTGTGCCATTTCACTGCCAGCACAACAACCACTTGTTTTTAATATCCTTTATTTCTACCCTTTTACCCCTTATAACTGGTGATTTTCTTCCCCACAGACAGCTCTTTCCATGAGACTGCTTTCCCTTTTTATCTCAACACCTATCTGTGCTGCCCTCTCTTCTTTCTGTGTTTGCAATACACTAACCTAACAAGGGATGTTGCATTGGCCCAGCATTTATTTCTCCTTTCGGTTGCACTTCAATTCTCTGCTTTTTCTAGCTCGTGTCTCTCTCTGAGTCATCTTGTCAATCTTCCCATCAGTGTCTCGCCTCCTGCCACTTTGTGACTGGTTTAGAACACTCCAGCTTCCTCTGATGTGGCTCCTTTTAATCAAGCCCCATTTTCCTCCATTAAAACGCTCTCCCAAGCATAAACAGGGCCAGATGACGGATGGGAAGAGGGTGCCAAT
This sequence comes from Archocentrus centrarchus, assembly GCF_007364275.1. Lineage (NCBI taxonomy): Eukaryota > Metazoa > Chordata > Actinopteri > Cichliformes > Cichlidae > Archocentrus > Archocentrus centrarchus. The sequence goes on from NC_044369.1 coordinate 18,620,095, forward strand.
AGGATAGAACAAACGAGATGAAACGTTAAAAAAGGGCAGGAAGAACAGGCGGAAAAAGCTCAGCGAACAGCAGCAGAGATTTTTCTGATGTGTTTCTGTGTCACTGCTGCGTGTGAGAAAAAAACGTGTGAAATAACCGGAGATAACGTGAGCGTTAGGGACAGTCCAAAGAGACTCCTGGAGTAAGATGTGATCAAGCAAATGAAGATGAGGTCTAATTAAAAATGAACAAGAGAGAGAATGAAAGAGAGAATTTGTGGAATTCCTTGACATTAACAAAGGCCTCCTTTTACACATACACTCAAGTCTCTCTTTCCTTCTCTCTTGAGTGGATGATGAAAGGCACGATTCCCCAGTTGTCTTCAAAAATGAGCAATGGACCCCAAAATCTCAATTTCTCAAGCCTCTTCACAGCAAGTGGAAGGGATGAAATGGAGAAATGAAGGGGAAAGATATGACTGCACCCTAGTTAGTCCTTTCACAAAGACAAAGAGAGTGCTGTGACAACCTTGATCCATCACTCTGATGGAGGTAAAAAGGGGACAGAGCTGCAGTGTGGATAGTGTGGGTGGAGAGATCGGGGCCGCTCGAGCGTTTACGTCCCATTACTCCACTAAACAAGTCCCATCAAGTCTTATTTTTCACTTACAGCATCAGAACGCAAATGACATAAGCTTTGGTTTCTCTTCATTAGAAGTCCATATGGCAAATATGATAATAACTGTCACAGATAGGATCAAAGTGACCTTGACTGATGGAGGCTGGCAACATCACCTCTGCAGTCTGAATCCTAACTTGTCATTATTTTTCTGGCCTGATCATCTAAAAGAAGTGCATGAAACCAATTATCTTTTCAATAGCCAGATGTCTATTAATTCCTTTCTGCTGCTGCTGCTCAACTGCAAGATCCAATCAAGCAGAAGGACCCTCATCAGTCTGCGTAAAAGGTCGCACCTAACAGAAAAATTATGACCATTTGCATCAGTAATACGAAACAAAAAAACTAAGTGAAAAGTTGTGAGGTCACCAGATCATTTTAATCCCTGAAACAGCTTGGTTGCTTGAGGGTTAAAAGGTCAAGATTACAAATTACCACTTTGTACGGACAGGAGTGGTCAGCAGTAAAAACATCTATAGCTGTTACAATCAGCAAGGTCAGGTAAAAATTCTGCTGTCATAGAAAAGGCAAGATGCAATAGCTACTTAGATAGCACCCATACTTGCACCTTTTTAATCACATAAAAAGTGAAATAGCTGCAGAAAAGAATTTAAAAAATGCTTCTTACTCTGCACGCTAGCTCAATCACTGCTACATGTTTTGATTAGCCAGCAAGCATTTGTTTAGAGCAAAGCGGCACCCGCACTGGGCAGACACACACAAGGAGAGACATGACACGGTGAACAGCTGTTGGCTGACTTTACAACCACATCAGTAGTGTAACGTAGTGTGAAATGCATTCGAGTATTATCGATAGTACTGTGCCAAAGTCTTGAGTTACAACTTATATATAGTTATATTTTGCTTCCATATTTTGTTACATTTTCTTGTCATTTTTAAAGTGGTCTTGAGCAATAGCTCTCTAGCCTTCAGCTTTCAGAGGAATGTTTTGCTGTCTGTTAAGCCACTTAACACTGACCTATCATCATTCAAGCATAAAAAAGGCATCAAACTCAAGGGATGACATAGTTTGTGTCTACACATAACAGACAACCTTTAAACTGTATTTTAGGGGCACTTTGTTAATAGCAGCCTGATGCAACAGCACATAATTTTTCTTTAGTTGAATCTATGAAAAATACCAAAGTTAACACAATTTGACAGGCACAAAATAGTTTTTTGCATCAACAATGTGATTCCCAAAGAACTATTCGCTGACACTTGGCTTATCTTGGCGTGATGTGCAGTGTGTCTTCAAAAGGTTCGAGGAACAAAAAAGAACAAAAGAAAAAATGACAGGCCTAAAAAAAAAAAAAACAGCATCTGAAAGTCATGTCCTTAAGAAATGGGGGAGGGGGGGGGGGGGGGGGGGGGGGGGGGAATCCAAGCACAAAAGTGGCATCAGATTTTGATCCACCATGCAATATCATCTGGTCTAACTGGCAACAGCTTCATTTTACAGCATGACAGTTATCTCAAACACACTGCCAATGCACTAAATGCATACCCAGAAAGAAAAACACACAACTGAACCCCATCAGTCATGGATTGGCCTCCCCAGAGCCCACTCCTCAACATTATTGAAGCAGTGTGGGATCTTCTTGACAGAGAACAGAACAAAAGGCAGCAAACATCCAAACAAGAGCTTTGAATGTCCTTTAAGAAGCCTGAAAAACTATTCCTGAACACTGCTTACAGACATGACAAGAAAGCTGCCTCAGAGAGTTCAGGCCATGTTGAAGAATAAAAGGTGGTCACACCAAATATGACTTTCAGGCTCGTTAAAAATGTACAGGCTCTGTTTTTGCCTTACAGACTGTATTCCCGTGTATTTTTGCACAGGTTTCAATAAATTGCTGCAACTACAGCCAAAATGAGGTGTGGTTCAAGACTTTTTCATCAACTGGAGGCTGAAACATCCATTATAGTGACCAAATTAATATGGAGAATTTTCATACCTGTCTGGAGCAGGAGTCGATATCCTGGGCTCTGCTGATGTACCAATCAGTAAGCAGCTCTATGGAAGGTCTGGCTGTGCGGAATCTCAGCAGCTCTGGGCCCTCGTCATACAGGAAACTGTCATCGTCAAACAAATTCTGCTCCAGCACCGCTCTGGAAAGAAGACATGGATGAAGAGCAGTTAGCTTACACGTGTACTTTATTCATTTGCTGACTTTTAGGCAATCAGTTAGGGCAGGAAGAGTTAATGAGAGCGAAAAGGGAAAATTAGTTTGGCGATATTCCATAGTTTTTATGTTTGTCAAAAAAAAGTCTTATAAACAGATTCAAACAATGCACCGATCCTGCCAACAGAGATTTTTTTTATGAAGCCAAAGCCTTATTCCTGTGCCATAAACCTCTTTTGTTGCCCAAAAACACATACAAGATCCCACTTCTGTGAATGATAACAAAAGCAACTGATCCACCCCAACAAATACACTATTTATCTACTATCTGCAGTTCCCTGATGCTTTACGAAATTACTCGCTTGTTTCTTTAAATGAAATTAACACATCTGTGAAGCAGTTGCATGAGTAGAAATGCCCAAATATTAGTATTTAAAGACAATCTAACGCATTGCTGGTTTTCGATAAGAAAAAACACAGAATGTGACCCGACTTAACTGTAAAGGAGAAGAGCGAGGAGAGGGGAGAGAGATAAGGAGGGAAACGGGAAAAGAAGAAGAGCAGCTGGAAGAGCACAGATATAACATCGCAACAAAAAAAGATGCAAAGACAGTGGAAAACACTGCCTCAAACCTAGTTGCCAGCAATGTTGTTCCAATCACATTATCAAACATTCATCCTGTAATTTCTGGCCAAATATACCACAGTATGCAACTGCTATTATTGCTCCACACAGATGAGCAATAAAGAAAAAGAAAAAAAAATAAAAAGAGCTTGCTAAATAAAATTGTAAATGAAGCTGGCCTCCCTACAGAAGCAGGCAAATGGCATAAATTGGCAGTGCAACAAGATTTGGTATTAGTTGGTTATGGCTCTGTTTAACATTTGGATAATAGGATGTCATGTTTTGTTTCACATAATGATGCCAGCACAAGCATCTGGCCTGTTTGGAGCATGAATTTTAACAATTCTACACTGCGAGGGGCTTTGTTATCCTGGGTGCGGACTGAGTTAATTATGACGTGTTAAGTCAGATTTGTTTAACTGTTGGGTGTAATAACAGTTTATGCACAGGGCTATAACGCGGTATGTTCACCTCAGGGGTGATGTAACCTGTTTACCTGCACTCCTCCGCCTCACACCAGTCCAGCTCTCTGTGTCTCTGCTCGTCCCACGGAATCAACACCAACTCGCTTCTGTCATCCAGACTGTAAATTAAAGAAAATGAAAAAAAGAAAGATATACGAGAAGGCAGAAGCAGAGAGACAGCAAGAGAGAGGGGTCAGTTTTAGGAAAAAGCATACACACAACGCATTTGTTTGAAGGGAAAAAAAAAAAAAAAAAAAAAAGACCAATAAACCGCAACACACGACATCTACCCACCCAGGCATAATGGGACCTTATAAATCAGCAAAGGCATTTACTGTCTCAAAGTAAACATGACCATAAACTACAGAAAAACTAGAGCACAAGCAACATATGGGAAATGGAAACAGCAGAGTATAATAAGAAAAGAAATGGGAGGAGGCAAAAAACAAAATCACAACAATAAACAAGTCAAAGAACTTCTGAAAAGAGTCTGAATTGTGCCGCGGTTGTAAATAGCGGGGATGTTTATTTTCTAAACGCCATGTTGGTCCTGAGCTTTCCTTCTTTCTGGTCTCCTTGAGTGTGACAGGTCTTAGGAAGATAAATAGGGGACACACAGGAAAAAGAAGCCAAAGTGAAGAATGACTCAAACTTCACGTCAGTGCTGACAGGACTCAGATACTTAGACACAAACACCAGAAGTATATGAATTCATACACCCATGCTGAGACACCAGGGTGAACAAAAGCAGCTTTATCTTTTTATTTATTTATTTTTCTCTACGATTAATGCATTTCCTCTTGTTATCTATCTGTTTGTGGACAGAAAAAATATGTAGTGTGGCTGTAAAACTCAAGGAGATAGCGTGGGCTACAAATCATCTACAGCTTTGGTGCAGTTAAAGGCCGAGCACACGCACACGCTGCAGCAGTTTTTAGCACAGTCATAAATTCTGTCCAATCACAAAATACATAAGAAGCAAGCAGCGGATGTGATTTATGTCAACACCCCAAAGTAGGAGGGGGTTTTTACCAACACTCGGAACACTTGGAACTTTAACACTGGGATAACAGAGATCGAGAAGTCCCGCATAAAATCAGCCTCATTCGTTTGATTTTTTTTTTTTTACTGCTATTTTCTAACTCCCAGATCCTCTTTCCTCCTTAAAGACAGCCTAGTTAGAGAGTGGAAAGTAAATATCGGCGTGAGTGGCCAGATATCGATGGGAGGAATGAATTATTCTATGCCTGCACCCCCGATCTACTTCACGTCAGAGAGTCAGGATTGAAAACAGGGATGCTCAGCAAACTTGGAGCTGGAGTTTATTTTTGGTTTCCACTGGGATGACCCTTTGAAGCTACAGGAAAAGATTTCTTTAAAAAAAAAAAAAAAAATCGTGCAGTATTCTGTGCTTCTGCAAGCCTACAGGTCCCCTCACAGACCTAATCAATATTACAGAAGAGTATTACCACCATTCCACTGAAGCAAGTTTAGTATATAGGGAGAAAGCACCAAACAGATGGCTTGAGCTGGCTCCGTCTGCTGCAGTGTGGGAGCGAGCGCTGTTGGAGCAGCATTTGGTGCTCACAAGCTGAGGAAAATAGGAAACTGCCCCACAGCGGCAGAGCCATGATGGATGCTCACTGCAGAGCCACAAGCATCTGACCTCCATACAAACTCAGACACGGCTAATAAAAGGGAGCTGTGCTGTAGTGTGTTTGTGTGTAGGGGGAAACTATATGTACAATTATATCTATTTCTGTAGTATATTTTTTAGTTGATGACTTTTCCCCCTTGTGCGTGTTTCTCTGTCCAGCAGTAGCAGAGAGGACATATCTATAAAACTCTGTTGCCACAAATGATATCCTCAGTTTGAATTTAATGCCACTTTCAAAAAGGACAGGACAGGAACATGTTTACTGCTGTGTTGCATCAGATGTTCTTTTAACACTGTGTTTGTGTGCTCAAAATTTCTGTTCCCACATCAAAAGTTCACTTTGTGACAGGTTTGGACTGCAGGCAGAACAGGTGAGCACCCAGATTCATTCTGGAATAGGTGCTGATGCTGTTGGGCGCCGTCTTATATATACTTAAATAAGTAAAGCCTTTTCTGAAACTTTATTGATTAGTATTAATGATGCCTCCAGAGATATGCAGGTTGCCCATGTGATGTCATACCATCACGTGCTTTTGAACTGTGCACTGATAACAAGCTGGACGGTTTTGAAATGTTTTCAAAACCAACTTTCACCTTTGTTAATATTAGATGAGCTTAGGCTCAGAGAAGGCAGCAGTACTTCAGAATATATTTTACGTGGCCTTTGCGTGGTCGTTTTAACTTGAATTTGTGGATGCGGGGGCAAATGGTTTCCGGAAGTGTTGCTGAGCCCATGCAGTGCTTCCCACCACAGAAAGTATGTCAATTTTTAATGTAGGGCAGCCTGACGGCCTGAAGATGATGGCAAAATTGGTTTTCAGCAGTGTCCGTAGGTTCAGAGATTTCTCTGGTTTCTCTCGATCTTTTAATGATAAGCCGTACGTAGATGATGAAATCCCCAAATTCCTTTCAATTTTACACTGAAGAACATTATCTCTTTGAACTGCTGAACTATCTGACCGTGTAATCTTTCAAAAGAGTGACGTGAACCCCCACCACCACCTTTATTTCTGAAAGATTTTGTCTCTTCTTCTTACTGACCTGTTGACTACTGAGCTAACAAGTTGTTAAATGTGGCACCAGGTGTTTTTAGACAATTTTTTAAACGTTTTTGCCCCTGCAGCAACTTTTAGGATGTGTTGCTGGCATCAAAATGAGCCATATACATAATAAAAATAAAAAATAATCTTCATTCAGTGTCATTGCACTCAGTTACATATATGGTTTGAATAATCTAAATATTTGTCCATGTAATTCATTTCACACGTTCACAGCATCATACTTTTTTGGATGCAGGGTTGTTATAGAAAAAGGTAAAAGGAAATGCCAAGGATTAAATGGCAAAAACGAGTTACGAGTTAAGGAAAAAGGCACGCTGAATGACTGACTGCACTCATCAGTAAATCCAGTCACTGCTATTAGTGAACCATAAAGAGGTGAGGAATGATTTCTTCCCTCCAAAACAACCCTCCATCACTTCTCCTTCCTATTCAGCAATTCTCCAAGCCCAAAGAAGGAAAAAAAAAAGTAGTGCGGAGTGAAAACCAGGGGGAATAACACTCTAATAACAGACAATTGCATTCGTTGCAGCAAGTATTGTATCATTTGAAGGTGTTCAGCTTTGTTTGAATGTAAATTTAGAAGTGGCAATTAAGTCTCTCTCCTTTTATTTCATTGCCGTCTTCGCCAGCCCGTAAGCTGCAGCACTGTGCGTACATGTGCGCAATGACAGAACAAACTTGTATATGTGTGTGCTTTTTAATCACGGCAAAAAGATTCCCACTGCGAGAATGTGAGAAAGACTCTTGAGTGCACGCTCTGACAAAGGTGTGATTCCAGTTTTAGGTCATTTTAATTTGAAATGTAGAGGGATGTGCAAATCTTGCATTCTACAAAAGGTGTAACTGTGGATTCTCAGACATCAGAATTACAGACACTAGTCCCAGTGGCAATACTTGTGTTATTTTTTTAACTATGCAGTTTCTATATCGAGTGTGAGAATTATTGTAAAAGGAGATAATAATTGGTTTATTTCAACACGTTTGCCTCAACTCGTGGCTCATCAGTCACATCATTTAACCACTGACTCTGACCATGTTGTTACAATGCAGTGGTATCCTGGGAAACCTTGAGTCCTGTCGTCCACGTGGATGCTACTTTGGCACATAACAACCACAATATGTGCCATGCTTTGCAGACAAAGCATGGCACTCCCACGCAAGACGTGCTTACAATTGTAAAAATGCAATCTTTCCTTTGCTCTCCACACAGAGTATTTACCTGCATGAAACCAAAGCCTGCTAAAAAATGATTCATCTACACAACTCAGGCTAGAAACAGACTCAAGTGAGCTTCAGGTACCAAAAACTTTGTGCCTTGCATACAGATTCTATTTGTTTTTGAAGACATAAGCGGAAGATCAGTTTATTCCAACCCACATGGCAGATGCATCTTCCCGCTTTCTGAGTAAACATGATTTTCTCAGCAAAAGTTAACACAGAAAGTAGCCATTATGTGTTAGCTTTTCTGGTCATTTCCCCCTTTTATTCTAGTAGGATCTCATTGAGGGTGCTAAACCATTTGTATCTCTATTTATAAAGAAGTAAGTACAGGTGGACCTTCTTGTAAGTGCGTATTTGTGCGTGCCTTACCAGGCTTCAGGCAGCAAGGTGATGTACTCGTGTGGAGAGGTGGTTTCTGGAAAGTTGTAAAGGATAGCTAGCCGATGCTGGAGAAGTTCTGCTCCGTGATACGTGAACAGAATGTCCAGAGCCTGCACATTACTCTCCTGTGGGCAAACAAATGCATGTTAGAAACATTTTAAGGCTTATTGGTCACTTGACTTTAAACTCTTGTGTATTTAAAGGACCTAACACTCTGAATCTGATCTGAAGTAGAGAGCCACGCCTCGCTCCAAATGAAGATGCACGCAGTTAAAATGAAAAGATGCAGTGAAATAATTAGTGAGACATTCTGAAAGGAATGTGAGGCCGAAGTTACCCTGGCGTAGTTTCTTGCTGACAAAACAATATTTTGACTTCGGAACTTCTTGAAGAACTCCGCATCATATTTCTGCTCCGCTGCATGAGGGCCGCCAAGTATTTCCTAGAAAGAGAGAAAAAGAAAATAGTGAGAGAGAAATACACAGACACACACACATGCGCACAAACAAACACAACTACAGTTCATGAAAAGAAATTTGAGAGTCAGAGGGTTATCTTTCCAGAATAAATGTTATGAGTGAAAAGAAATTCAGACTAAAGATGAGAGAGAAAGCGCAAGTAGAAGATGTGACTGCAAATGAATGCACTAAAGCAAAGCCAACAGAGATGCTATTTAATTTTTGTGGCTTACAGCTGCCTTGTCCTTTTAGTTGGAGTCATCTGAGGAAGTTATGAGTGTGTGTGCATGTGCGTGTGTGTGCATATGTCAGGAAGGACCATTTGTTGTCCTAGAAAGAGGGATTTATGTGTATCTGTGGGTATAAAATCTCTGTAGCATCCTTTATGCCAGAGTATGTGTGTCTCTTTGTGCAGAAGAGTGTGTGTGTGTGTGTGTGTGTGTGTGTGTGTGTGTGTGTGTGTGTGTGTGTGTGTGTGTGTGTGTGTGTGTGTGTGTGTGAGAGACTGTGTGTGTGTGTGTGACGGATAGCTTTTGAATGGGTCCTATGCAGACAGAGCCAGCCCAAGTCGGGATGATAAAAACGCTAATATCATATTCATAGACAGCCAGAGAAAATGGATCGGGGCAAAAGGAATCTGACGAGTACTGCAGTTACCATGACAATGTCCGAATAAAGAGAGAAACGTCATTCTGTCTGAGTCGTATATCTAGCAGGGTGAGAATCTCATCTCTCCTGCATGGGAGCGAGTAGGGCCCTGTTCATCTGTGATAAGGGTCTGCATGTTAACATTATTCATTGTGAATCTGAAATCCAGCGTTTTAAGTAGTTGCAAGTGTCTGCTTTAAGCACATATCTATCCATCTATGCTCCACTGAAGCATAGATATTGCAGGCCTATTAGTAGTGTAGTTAAAATAATACTCAGTGTCAGAAGAGGGAAATTCTACTTCTCATCTAACTAGTTACCAGACCATCTATAAATTCTTCACATACTTAAAATGTCTCTCATGCACATAACTTTTCAATATTTCTAAAAAGATTAGTGGGGTTAAGTGAGACTATCCATAGACGCAAGATGAGAAAAGCCTCTTTGCTTTGAAGGGCTTGCACATTAAAGGAGAACGCATTAAGTTTGCCAGTGGGAAAACAACTATGCAATAAAGAGTGCATAACAAAAAAAAAAAAAGTTTTTTCTTATGTAAAACACATAAATGATTAATATCAGATGCATTAAATAACCTCTAATTTAATACAGTAATCAGTAGTGCTTCAAATGCAATCTCTTTCCTATGAAGTCTCACAGGCGCAGAGCTAAATATCTTGAGTTTAGTTTTCAAAATGAGAGAGGAGAGTCCGCTGGCCTCAAGCAAAACCCGTCAGGTCACTGCTGGCAGTAGTTTTAATTATGACGACAAAGAACCACTGTCTTTTTTTAATTAATAAAATTTCTTTTGAAAAAATATTCTAAGATGATGATATTGTGCTGGAGACCCACAGAGCCTTCATTTCCTTAATTTCTTCATTACATGTAAATAAAATTAAAATTGTTGGAGCTGAATATTGCGAACACAATTAATCAGTGTGTTGTTTGGCAGAATATTATGTCCAAGTAATCAATTTTTTGAAAGCAACAATTAAAAAAAAGTTCACCGGGTCCACCTCATCCAAAGTGAATATTCTTTTTAGTCTTCAAACATGCATTAAGTTAATTACTCGATAGGCTGAAAAAATAAACAGCAAATTCACAGATAAGGATAAGAGAGTTTATTAAGTCAAAGGACTGACTGCCGTTACCTCGTACGTTGCCAGCCGGTCCAGGTAGGACAGAAGCTTCAGTCTGCTCCGACAGAGTTCCTTCTGCTCCAGAGTCAGCCTAAATGTGCAATCACATTTAAACACGCAAATCAGCACCATACCAGCACAAGCAATTTAACACAATTGACATGAGACCTCCAATACAATAACTGACTACAGAAATTAACTGCAATCAAATCAAATGCCGAGCTCAGTCCGCAGACTGCACTAACTCACGCTCTAGCTTTAAATTAACTGTAAATTGACCTTATACAGTAAGCCCGCAGGGAACTATATAATAAGGCCTGGGACTGGTGACTACAATACCACACCATGCCCTCTAAACCTAATCATTTTCTAACAGCAACAAATCAACTCCTTATGACCACAAGCGCCATTCATTCAGTTGTTATGTATAGGATGCAAGCCGTCAATGAGGTGAGTGATTGCCCAGTGAGAACCAAATCCATTTTCAATGTCATTTAATCACGACCATAAATAAAGTGGATGGCCACAAAACCAAGGCACTGGGCTATATAGGATCTACCTAAAATTCAATCACTCAAGCAACACCCAAGAGAAAGAAAGCACAAGGCTGAAACCTTGTTATAAGTGGACAGGTACACCTACTCAGCTCACACCTAAGGTAAAATAAAACATTTCTTTTAACTACGTACTCACACACCCTCCGAGTCCAGTTCACAAGGAGGCAACCAGGTGAAGCAGGGTCCAAACCCTCTTAAAAACTTGACCTGGATCAACTGCGGTGTGACCACTGGGGAGTTGACCTCTCCACCGCTGTCTTAATCCCTAATCCCTCATTACAGAGTGCGCTATCGGGTCTTATCGGGGGTCCTCTACACAGACTAACAGAGATTAACACTGGCTCAACACACACTCTCTGGCACATCAAAGAGCGCCGGCTTAGTGGTAGCACAAGTGGTAATTACTGCTGTGCTTCGTTTCTTCACAGCAATGTAAAAAAAAAAAAAGTGGAGATGGAGGAAGGAGAGTGGTGGCGACTGAGAGAAGGAGGAGAGATGAGATGTTCGAAAGCAATTTTGCCCATCTGTTCTTCTCTTGAGGTTTTGAATGATGGCTTAATAATATCTTTCAAGAAAGACTTGGAAATCTAAAAAGAGGTGACAGGATATCTCTGTAACTTAATTTGGTTGAGAGAAGTTCTGACAAACCTCTTCTATTACTCCAAGATGGCTTATTAAATGACGTGCAATAATATAAAAGGTGTCAGAGTATATTGTTAGCCATGCTATACGGGATATAGTATATTCCAAAGATATTACTGATCCTCTAAGGATTTTTTTCTTGAGCAGGTAGATATTATTTTAAGTAAAATGTCTTGTTAGCTATTGGATATCTTGAATTATTATTTCACTTTTTGTACAGATATGCTTTAGATTTAAAGGTGATGTAAATTTTGTGTCATGTACAACACATATGCAAGACTACAGACACTCCAGTGGGTCTCTGCTACCCTCCCTTAAATATGGCAGGTAAATGTGGATGTACAGCAACTCATTTTCAGTTAACTATTTATACCTCTTTTTAGTAGCAGTGCACTTTATTTTCAAATTGGTTTAAGAGATAGAAGATCATGTAGTTTATTATAGTTTGGGAGGAGCTATAAAATTTATCATTATGAAAAAAGTTTTACATTGAAGAAAAGTTTGTTTTTTTTTGTATATGCTGTCAGTTATAACTCTTAGAAAGAAAAATGGAATTGCAAAAACAGATCTGCAGGTCAAAAAATAATTAATTAATTGATTAAAAAAAAAAAAAAAAATCAGTCAAGAAAATTGCAATCAGTATATCTCTACAAAGGATCGATAATATCTTTAAGTATGCTAAAGTCCCATCTAGCATGACTAAAAATTTTATTAAAAACAAACATACACGTACAGAGATAAACATGGACTCCACAGTTATGGTAGCAGGTTTAAAAAGCTGCACCGAGGCATGCTAATCATTAATCTCAGCACTGCACCATGCTAACTGTACTGCATGCATCTTTTTAATGCATCCTATATTACACAATTCTACACTGGTCACTGATTAAAAGTTTAAAAACTCTGAAAATTCTTGAAGCAATACCATTATGCTAGAGCGGTATTCTGAAAATAACCACCAATATGGCTTAGACATGGCTGAATGTTTGATTCAGGTCCACATCTCTCGCTTCTAAATTGCTAATCCTACAGCCGAATTCCACTGAGATACAGCATAAACACTGTGTGCTGTAGTACCCTGTTATACATACAAATGGACTACCTGGCTATACACTAGAAGGGCAGCGGAGTGCATGGGTCTATATGCGTTTTTTTTTTTCTTTAATAAACTAGCCTTATAATAAACAGCTGCTAAAATTATTTTTAAAAAACTGTTAAATGTGATCACATACGCTGTCTAATTTAAAAAGACTAAATGCTTCGAGATCTATGTCTACATGTATTTTCAAGCATACACGTCTAGATGCCACAATAGCAGCATAAACAAACAGCCTTCCACACAGACACCAGCACAGTCCAAAGCTGGAGCAAATGAGAAAATTAGACTTCTGACTGAGGTCTGACTCTGACCTGATAAGAACATAAACACCTTGCAGCAGACACCACTCTCTTCACACAATTTCCTCCCATCTCTCTCTCTCTCACACACACACACAGACACATACACACACAGATACAACTGCAGTATTGTCTATCTTGTTGTATGAGTAAAGTGAGAGTAGTGGTTATAATGGCCCTTGGCAGACACTACATTTCAGGATAACTGAATGCATTCTTGCAAATGCAACACATTGCCAACAAGAGACAGCTAGTAATAATGAGAGGTTGGAGAAGTATATTAATATCCATCATTTCACTGGGTCTTTAGAAAAAGAAAATGTGGGCGCTGAGAGAGAAACATCTTTTAATTTTTAAACAGTGCTGGCTCTCAAAGTGGAGTCTGGGGACACCCAGGGGTTAGCGACCCACAGCCAAGGGGTCCACAAAATAACTTGTCGTAAATCTAAGTAATACGCTGCATAATTAAAAAGCACATATCTACAGTTTTCAACCATTTGTGCCAAAGAAAAACAAGCATACTGTATTCCTTACTAACTCCCATTGTCTGGAATGTTGTAACACATCACATCAATCTGTTATTACTTTAAGGGAGCGAGAGTCTGGTGCTGTATAGCTTGGCTTATTAACCTGCTACCTAGCTAGCAAGTCCATCCATCATCCAGTCATCTTCTGCAGCTTATCCATTGCAGAAGCATCAGTCTAAGCAAAGCAGCCCAGACCTCCTTCTCCCGGCCCACCTCCTCCAGCTGTTCTGGAGGGATGACGAGGAATTCTTAGGCCAGCTGAGAGATTTAATGTCTCCAGCATGTCCTGGGTCTGCCCCTGGGTCTCCTTCCAGGTCTCTTCCTGGAAAGACATAACTGAAACACCTTACATAGGAGGTGTCAGGAGGCTTCCTTATCAAATTTCTGGAGCACCTCAACTGAATCCTTTTGATGTGGAGGAGTAGTGGCTCTACTCAGTCCCCTCCTTGACCAAGCTCCTCACCCTCTCTCTGAGGTTGAGCCAAGAGACCTTTTGAAGGAAGTTCCTTTCTGCTGCTTGTATCTCATTTTATTGGTCATGAATCAGAGCTTGTGGCCAAAGGTGACGCTAGGACCAGATTGATTACTAAATTAATGGCTTCGCTTTCACACTCAGCTTTCTCTTCACCACAACAGACCCGTACAGTATCTCCTCCTCCACTCTTCCCTCACTTGAGAAGAAGACCCCAACTCCTCCACTTGGGACAGAACTCCTGACTCAAAGTGAGCACTGCACCCTTTTCTGGCTGAGAACCATGGTCTCATACTTTGAGCTGCTAATTCTTACCCCAATTGCTTTATACTCTGCTGCAAAATGTCCCAGTACAATGGCTTAATGAAGACAATAGAATCACATCATCTGCAAAAAGAAGAAATGAGATCCTGACCTCTACCCTCCATTCCTTGGCGGCACCTTTGATATAAAAGGTCCATAAAATCCATGAAAATTACATACAGAATTGCTGACAAAGGGAAGCCCTGGTGGAATTCAACACCCACTGGTAATGAGTCTTAAATTTTCACTGGCAATATGAACCAAGCTTTCACTATGGTTGTACAGGGACAGGAAAGCTCTGAACAACAGGCCAGAAATCCCATACTCCTGAAGCTCCGCCACGGGACCCCCCAGGAATGTGGTCGAATGCCTTCTCTGAATCCACAAAACAAATGTAGACTGGCTTAGCAAACTCCCACATACCTTTAAATATCCTCAAGAGGATAAAGTGCTGCTGCGGAGTTACGCGACCAGGACGAAAACAGCTTTGTTTTGGCAAGTACAGAGATGCATTCATGTCCATCTGCACTGTCAAGTGATGCTAAGCCAAGGGAGTCCTTGAGAGTTTTTTTTTTTTTTTTTTGTTAGGTGTCCCTAGCCCCAAAAGTTTAGGAACCAGTGTTATATGTGATAGCAAAAGGCAATTTAATTCCTGGATAAGAACCTTTAAATAAGATCAATAACAATGATAAAGAAAGTCATTTTTCCCTCTTTCAGAATGATGACATTTCATTTCATTGCATTAACTCAAGATAGGAAAAAAATCTTTGTTGATTATGGCTTTAAAGCGTACGCACACAAACACACACACAAATCACACAAACAGATAAAAGAAATGTATGGATGGACGGATGGACGGACAAAAACAACCTCAAAACCTGGTGGGATTAAAGATTTACTCTGAGTCACACTCACTAGTTAAATACAGTGCTTATCTACACACAAGAATGTCACCCGCACAAAGTGTGCACATACACAGAAACACTGTGAAGCAGCTGTGATCGATACTGAGCCATTTCTGTAATGGTGGTGTAGTTAAAAAGAAATTAAGAGAATTATTATCTGTCTCAGGCCTCGGCCGCAGGCCTCAAGGCAACATGGTTAGATCCATTAGTGGGGGCACCCAAATGTGTGCACGCACACACACACACACACACACACACACACACACACACACACTCACTCACACTTTAACACATTCTGGGGACACATGTGAAAGCTGCCTGGCAGACATACTGAATCAAAGACAGATAAGGGAGAAAAATAGGAATATTTAAATAAGTTTATTCACCGAGGATTTAATGTAATGGTTTTTTTTTTTAATGTTTGTACGTTATCGATTTTATTTTACTACCTCTTCTATCCTCTTTCTTATCTTCCATCTTTTCTTTAGCTACAGTGGAGTACAGGTCTCCAATAAAGCACAACAGTTTCATTACACCATGAGCTATATGTGACCAAATGGGCAAAGGGACAAAAAAAAAAACACCCCCCCAAAAAAACAGAACAACAAACTGAACGGCAACTATTACAAGGGCTTAACATTACAACACTTGTGCTCATCCTCATTTAAAAGCCTTCAGGAGGCTCGCTACTTAATGTAAGAACAAAGAGAAACAACCTGATCCGGCCACTGAAGATTGAAATGTGTGCCTGCTCGCCAAAACACAGAATGGATATGAATTTCAATGTGCATCAATCATTCTAGTACATCCTTTTTGTGGTTGGTCACTTCAGTAGATATGTGTAATTCAGCTTAAGAGTGTTTCATGATACATGGACGAGTGAATTTGTGTTATGAGAGGTGATTAGTGATCACTAAAGGGTTTTTCATTAGTCTTTCCCTGGGCACTTGACAACAAAAGCATAAATTACCTCCAGCAGATTACCCACTAATCTCCACCAGTGCTTTTTTCTCTGTTTCACTTTCTCTTTTTTCCTCAAACTCATTAACATCCCTGCCTTTATGATTCCTTCTCTGGTGTGTAACCCAGTCAAACATAGTCTTAAATTTGGTAGCACTCCAACCCCCCCCCCCCACCCCCAATCACACACACACGCACGCACAGTTTCCTGATCTACACCTAAATCCTTAAATTACAATTTCTCCTTTTTCTCAACAATTTGCAGTACAGTTAATATTTCAGTTGATAGCAGGAATAATAATGACTTAATTTAATCTTTAGAAACAGTAGGCAACAACCTGCCAACAAGGAGCCTTGCACAGGTCGGCTTCAGGTTCCTCTCTAGAGGAATGTATCCACCCACCCAACAAATGCTTCTAGGAACAAAGCTGGTGTTTTAGCTCCTTTTCTTAAAAGCTTAGTGGGAAAATAAGCTTAAAAACTCCCAACGGTTCAGTCAAAAAAAACAGAACCACACTGTAAAATAAAAGATAGTAATTAGTTTTAGTAACTTGCTCAAAGATGCTAAAACAAGGCACATGCTTGCCAGCCAAGCTTGAGTCTAAAAATCAGCTAAACTGGTGGTTTAGCTGGAGGTTTAAATGAATCCTCTCTTACATTCTGTTTATTCAGAAAGCTCCCAGCATTTCTGGTTTGCCCTGACAATTATGTGTCCATCTGCTGTTTGATTAAACAAGCGACAGTTCTGATCGGCTGTGTACCTGCTGAAGTCAACTTTGGCCAGCAGCTCTCGTCTCTTCCTGTTCTCCCTCTCCCTCTTCATCTCCTGCTCCTGCTCTTCTGAAAGGATGTCTTCGTAAGGCAGGTCATCAAGGTCGACGTCGCCTGGCATGATGAACCTGGGAGATGGCAAAGAAATTGCACAAAGAAGAAACATGGATAAAGGAAATGAGACAAGCAGAGTAAGTCTGTGGTTAGCGAAGAAGCTTTTATACCTGCCCCTATCTTCCCCTTTTCCTATGGCTATCAGGGCCTCGAGGTCGGTTCCCTTCAGGCCGTACTGCAGCAGCTCTTTAGCTGCATCAACATTCTCTGGGACACGCTCCACGCACTCATGCAGCACCCATGAACGCTTGCGGATCTTGCTCTAGGTGGGAGGAAACAGAAGATGGAGTGAGTTCAGAAGAAATGATGGGATAAAATATGATACAGAATTATTAGGCGAAGGTGAAAAAATTTGATACAAATTGGCAAAGATGATGCCTGAAATAGAGTGAGGGGAGTTGTGCTGTACTTAAGTGTGCTCCTTTCCATCTCATCCAGACAAATACACAGTTTTTTTTTCCTTGCCCGCCATATATACACACTGTGATTATCATCAGAAATTCTGATACAATCCTTCATCTCTCCTCCTCATTTCCTCACATGCATGTGTCTCCTTTGATTGATCTCTTACCAGATAATCTTGTATTGAGGCTATGCTGACGGTACTCTTCCTCCACTGTCTCTGGTAGACAAGGTCAGAGTCCAAATTGTATGCTTGGGCAAGAGACAGGGCTTCACCATACTCCTCATTGTCAATCTATGAGATAACCAAAAACGCACACAATAAACATTATGAGGTCTTTAATTATGCATATTTCCTTCAGACAGTGGAACAGACAGCACTAAAACAAATCCATATCGTCAGGAAAGACAAGAGTTGCAACAATGATTTATACAGGATGTTCATGAGTGTTTCTGAAATAAAAGGAAATTATGAGAAGCTTGCCCTGGAATTGGCCGAGCAGCACCTCTGAGGAGGATCTATGTGTTTCTAATGTAAAATTGGAATAAAAGGATCCAAAACCACAGCACAATCACTTCATTTCATTTTCTGTTATATCCATCATCCCAAGGGTATTAAACTGATCCATGCAGTGTGTTCCTAAATCGACTTAATTGAACAGAAAACATTAAATCACTTCAAAGTACAAATTTATACAAAAATATCAATGCAAAAAAATAAATAAATAAAAAATAAGAGCATTGTCCACAGCCCTATTTTCCATTACACTGAAGGACAAGGAAGCCAAGGTTTTGAATAAATCTATTCATAAACCGTGGCCCTTTTGAAACCCTGATTATGCGCACAGAATACCCAAAGACAGCATTGGAACAGCTGGAACATGCAGATTTCAATCACAGTAGCAATACGCAAAGTGACACAGCCTGAATTGGGTCTGCTAAAGAGGGAGATGGAAAATGGCTGAAGGGAATGAAATATTTGGAGATATCTGAAAAATCAAAATCAAGTGGCCCAAGTTAGACACCACAAAGTAGAAATTAGGAGCCATTTAAAGTGACACAAAGCATCAGTACCATCGTTCTAAAATAAAAAGGCTACGCCACCCGCAGCTGTCCATAGGTACAGCAGATGCTTTAATAGAGCCTGACATATAATTTTTAAGACTGATCCTGATATTTGGTGATTTTTAAATATTTGGTGACATTTCGATATATCACCTATTTTTTAATTTCAGACACAAAACACATAAACAACCCCTAACATTTGTTATGTGTAGTTATTTATTTGCACTCTCCCTGACGCTACTCACATCAATTAGTTGTTGTGTTTGTGGCATTGCAAACACAGGTGTTGATTACAGGGAAGCAGCAGAGTGCCCTCTGGTGGACAAACTTTGCAACGCCACTCATTACACAATTGAAGGGTGTTTCATCTTTTGTACTTTTTTTTTTTTTTTTTTTTTTTTTAACTTTCCTTATTAATTGTAATTTATCAGCCTATATAAATGCCAATACCGATAGGTTGTCATAGCTGATATCAGCCGATAATATTGACCCACCAATAAATTGGTCAGGCTCTACTTAAAACAGATGCTAGCATCGGCATGCCTACAATGACTATACTAACTGATACCGTTATTTAGTTTTTAAATCATGATTACCATCGTATTAGTTGACCATGTTAGCATGCAAATATTTACTACTTAGGATGCAGAAGCTATGACGAAATGTAAACAAAATGTTTTGACTATGACGAAATTGATCCAAAGTAGCGGACAAGTCGGTGTTTCATGCTAACAATGTCGAAGCCATTATTGGGCTGCACACACACTCATAGAGCTAGAGTCGCATTGGTAACAACTATTTTTTGGGGAACATTTCTGTGCCCACATTAATGCATTTTAACACCACAACCACTTATAATGTAATGATCTTATGATTTTTTTTTAATCAGCTATTAAAAACATTAGACTTTTTCAGTTTTGTTTATGAAAATGAAACTTGGACCCCACACCACCACCCCCAAAAAAGGGGGGAAAAAAAACAAAACAAAAAAAACTCTGGCTTGTTGCAATTTGCAAAGTAAAACAAAAAAACAATAGTTCCTATGCCACCCCTATGTAAATTATGCTGTCAGCCTAGATACCCTGATAAGTGGTGAGTATGGCAAATGAATTTCACACTACAAATTTTAGTTTTGTCACTGAACATTTTAGCATGCTGATGTCAGCATTTAACTAAAGCCACTCAGCCTAATAAGGCCATTAGCATGACTGTAGACTCTTAGACTTGCTACTACACATTCCTCTTTATTGTTGATGTTGTCATTATTAATAATATTTTATTGGCCTGGAGTCAATGTCAGCACATTATGATAATAAAAGCCTTTTTGTCATATCAATGTATCACAAAATGTTTTAGTCCAATATCAAAATGATACTTTTTGTGCATGCCCACTCAATCTGTGCTAAAGTGTATATGTGCAAGAACACTATCTGACAGACACACTGAATCTCCATCTCTTTCTCTGTGTAGGAGTACAAAGCAACACATTATCCAGACCGTGGTTCCTGGAGGGCAATAAGAACCCCACACAGTTAAACCTCACGTAGGAGGGCATCAAAAAATGTTTCCTTCTCTCTCTGGACTCAGCTAATAAAACTGTTAGCAGCCATGCCAGTATGCTACTCATACAATCAGGGTTACGCCAACAAATGGATCATCAAACTCTTAGACACATGAACAGGCTGACGTGAGGAAATAACCTGGAAACACTTGTTCTAGTCTATTCACAGTCAATTGGAGTACAGACCTTGGCTGAGATGAATCTCTGGGGAGAGATTAGGTCATTCTGGCTTCTGTGATTGAGTGAAAAAGAGTGTGTGTGTGTGTGTGTGTGTGTGTGTGTGTGTGTGTGTGTGTGTGTGTGTGTGTGTGTGTGTGTGTGTGTGTCTAGCTACTGAAATATCAAACTTAACTAAGCGTGTATAAGAGAAGCAAAAACTTGGAATTGAAGCACATCCTAAAAAACATATCCAACTCAGTGCTACACAAACAATACACATGTCCCTCCCTCTTCACTTATATACCTACATGAGGTACAAATTAAAACAAAAATAAATAAAAATCAAACAGGAGAGCAGAAGCAGCAGCTGGGGAAGCGCCGCTGGTACCAAGTGTTACAAAGAGATAATAATGATGTATTACTTTGTAACTCTCCACTGTTAGGATTGATGGTGATGACTAATGGCATCTAATGATGATGACAATGATGAAGAAGGCAGCGGATGATGGGTCATAAAAATGACTGATGAACCACGCTCAAACTTGCGCCCGTTGAGAGCCGATACCACTCTCACTGGGCTTCATGATAGAGCATGTTGTTGTCTTTGCTGCAATTTGTAGCAACTAGCACCAACAGCCATATTTCTAATGCAGCAATTAGCATTTCAGAGAATCCCCTGAAAGAAAAATAGCCTTAAAGCAGACTGAACATCTTGCTTGGTTTTCATTTCTCTTCAACGGGACTTTGGAGCTGATCCAACAAAACAATAGCACTTCACTGAGCTGGCACAGGATTTATTTAGTCAGAAACCAATTTTGCAGATCAGCCCGTTACAATTCAGTCAATGGCCAAATGGATTCATATGACGTCCCTCACACACTGCTAAATTAAGTGGCAAAAAGAAATGGAGAGTTTCATGGTAAATGTCGTAGCCAGCATTGAAATAAAATGATTAACTGGCACAGCGCTGAGGCACATGTGACTCAGTATCAGTTTTAACATGATAAAGGTCTTACATAAAGGACTATATAATTAGAAACTGAATATCTTTGACATGTTAAGTAGGTAATATTAATTTATTTTTCATTATGAATTTATAAGACTGTGTGAGGGAGAGAACTGCACATCAGCACTGGAATTGTTGTTTAGATTGCTGAGGCTTCAAATCCAAACATGAAGGTATCCCAGCATGAGCACTGACAACAGCTTTTCACAACCTAAACACGTAAGCATTTTGTTGTGTGTGCCGCAATGAATAAGTAAACGGTAAGAGAAATGTGACTCTGTACTTTCACCTGAACTGTGCAACCTCACTCTGAAAATTCTTACTGTGTTCAACACAACTGCAACAGGATATGTCACATTTTGCCTTATGTGCCCACACACATCACCAGTTACAAAAAAACCAAAACACAAACACAGTGATATGACTGAGTAACTAAGCATCTCAACGAGTAACCAACTAAATATCTATTCATGATATCAAATCACGATTGCAATGCTAATGCCCCGATTCTCAGCAAGTACAATTTTGTTTTTTTATTGTCAGCATTTAACTAAAGCCACTCAGCCTAATAGAGCCATTAGCACGACTGCAGACTCTGTGGCAGCCGTATGGACATCCAACATGCAGCAATTCAAAATGAAACTAATGCAGCATATTCAGCATGATATACAAAAATACACAGCAAAAAAAAAAACAAACAAACAAACAAACAAAAAAAAAAAATTCTACTTCAAGACATTTATTATGATGTTTCGAAATCCATCCCTGGATATAACTTTGTCTAAGTTTATCTATTTCTGTAAAATATGCCTTGTCCACGGTACACAGTAAGAAAATGTAGTCCACAGACCTGTCAAAACCAAGGCACAGTGGAAAGCAACAGTTTAGAGAGGCGTAGGTGGCAACTACCTCTAGCTGAGACAGAGAAGGGTACATAGGTAAGCTGTGTGTATATGTATGACAGACATATATGATCTCTCTCATATATATATATATATATATATAGGGGTGGGACTCAATTAAAAAATTAATCAAATTAATTAGAAGCTTTGTCATTAATCGAAATTAATCGCATTTTAATCACATTTCAATATTTAACATGAGAAATATTAATTTAAGTTTGGTTGATGAATAAATCAATATACATAAGCTTAAACTTCAAAATTTTGTTCATTTTCCCACCAGTCTACTACACAGACCAATGAAGGGCGGAAGTGCTCCTGTGATAAGCAAACTCCTGAAATTAAAGTTAAGCATCATAACTGGATAGTTTTATTCAACATTAATGTCTCACTTAATTAGTTGGATATAGTATTCCTTTATGTTGAAATGTGTTATGCTTGTTTTAACAGCTTATTTTCAATAAAAGAATTAAAATTACCACAAAAAGGAGCAAAAGTTCGTTCTCCGTTTAACCAGCTGCTTTTACACAGCTGTGCTTCACACTCACGGTTGCTAGGCGACATGAGCTACGCAGAGGTGAGGGCAGGCGACGCTGATATGAAGGCTAGCCGCTCACTTCCGGCCTTTGCGGTCTTCGTGGGTTGCGAAGGACGTGGGCCGGGTCCTTCGAATGATGCGGCCCCTGAATTTGGACATTGTGCGTCGATATAATCTGTATGCCTGGAATTCATGCACTGAGGAACGTTCTACGGTGCAAAGTGCGATTAAAATGCGCTAAAAATTTTAATTCGTTATTTTCCCCGTAATTAATTAATTGAAATTAACGTGTTAAAGTCCCAGCCCTAATATCTATAGAATATAAGATATATATATATATAGAAAGATATTATCTATATATCTGTATCTATTATAGATAGATAGATCTCATGATCCAACATTTTCACAATTCGAAGTGTTCAAATATAAAACCTAACCACAGACATTCAGGCTTCAGAGGAAGTCCTTGAAATTCAAGAGACAAACCCCACATAAGTTATCTGCTACCCACTTATTAAATTTAATTCTCACCCTGCTGGCTTAATAGCAGTGTATCCTCACTGTGGGGCACAATGTGAGCTTTTACCTGTACAATAAAATTATTCCCTTTAGAATGACACCCACAGGTTTATTGCTTCCAAAGAGTTAGGTTTATTATGAGAAGGTGCAGTTATTTACCCGCTGCGTTAGCCTCCTACCTTCCTCTGGTACAGTTCTTCTGGTGTGGTTGACCTCAGGCTGACCAGACGGTAGTTCTTAATAACTGTGCGAGGGCGCTTGCGTGGTGGAGCGAACCGTTCCATCTCTGTCACATAATACAGGCCCTGCTTGATGTAGCCAAAGTAGCGGGCTTTGGCTGAGGACTCTTCATCTGAATCAGATTCTCCACCATCATCTCCCTCCTCATCCTCGCTGGCTCCCCCACCGAGACTGCTCTCCAGGCGCCCACGCTTCTGGGCTAGCTTCACCTCGCACTGGTAAACACGAGGCAAACACAGAGACAACAAAAATGAAGATGAGGGTGGAAGTACAAGACTTTGAATGACACTGCCAATACATGGCTTAAAAGTGATCATAAAGCCACAGTTGTCTTTTTATATAAAATACATCTGTTTCATTGGCCCAGATCATAAGATGAGGGCTATGAAACAGAAGATGATGCATTTCCAATGACTGAGCCTCAGATTTACAGTCTTTGCCCAGAATGACTTTCTGATGCTGCATATGGACACGTCTGTGCCAGCATTCAATGATGGATGAAAAATGGAAGCACCCAGTACAGTTTACATCTAGCTGTGCTTAAGTTGCTACGGACACTTAATTTAACACTCGTGCTAGCTCAGCAGGCTGTCTGAACACAAAACAGCAGCAAGGTCAAGCTGCTCAATAAAAAATCTAAATCCTAGCTGTCCAAAATCCTCTCTTTCAGTTGTCTTTACCTGATCTCTAGGTCTGTGACTGCCTCAGTGGGGAGCCTATTTTAAAACTGCACACTGTAGTAGCGGCCCGCTGGATTTTTACTCATAAAAATGTCAAGTGTTTAGCACCTGTATAACAGCTGTGCGTGGCAATCATCATAAAATAGAAATGGTGAAAATGTTCCACATCTGTGAAGACATACGCACAATACAAGCCCCAGCTTTATGAGGAAAAAGCCCATGTTCAAAGCATTATCAATACACACACTGCTGTAAGATACAACTACAGATGCCCATCCCCCCCAGGTCCGCACTGAGAGAGGGTGATGAAACCTTTCCTAAGAGTTACCAGCTAAAGAAATTGCTCTCTTTTATTGTGCTCCACGCAATCAGATTTTTTTTTTTTTTAAATCAAAAAGCACAGGACTTAAAGAAAAGAGCAGGGTAATGTGATATCAGGGTCTTTGTGTGGGAATGAAGACACGTGAGCCACACAGACTCGTACATTTTTCTTACCCAGAGACTGCATGTCGGGATAGGCTTCAGGCTTGTGCCACGCTGAACTCAATAAGCAATGTAGAAAACCGATAAAAGAGATGAAGAACTGTCCTCTATTTTCCAATCCCCCTTTTAAAGCCCTGAAGTCCAAAATCTATCATCTAACTACCATGAAAGGATGCTTTCATGAGCCCTACACTATCCTACAAACTGTCTGTTTGCCTAACCACATATGAACGGCCCCATCTTTACATGTTTTTCTTTCATTTTTTTCTACCTCCAGGCTGAGGAAGCCCCCATCATGTGCAGCAGTGACTCGAGGTGAGGGCTCAAACCATTCACAAGATTTCCCCAGAAGGTTGCGCAACGTCCTGACAGAAGAGACGGTGACAGAGCCAGAGCAGCGGGCCAAAATCAGCACGTTGTCACTCCACCAGCTCACATCCACCAGCGGATAGAACTGCTCCTTATCTGCGAAAGGTAGACATAAGGGCACTCTTAAAGATGTGAGTGTCTGCCAGGGGAAGCCGACCTACACAGAACAGAAATGATGGTTCCCCTACATGTAATAAAAGTTTGCCTGAACATGTGTGGTGCAGCTTATCATAACGTTTTTGAATTGCTCTCCTCCTCTAAGATATATATTTACACATGTGGACATGTGACATCACTTGTCATGCTTGAGATGAAGTATCACACAGATTATTGCTTACAGAAGCTGTCACAGCTGTCATCACTACTGGCCCAAAACTGTCAAAGCTGCACAAACAAAATTCACACACACACACGGACAACTACACAAGCACCGAAATACACACATACACAGCCACGGGCGGCCTTCGCTATCCTTGGCATACACTGGTTGTATGCTTAATAACTGTATAATTCAGTGAATAAGACACGTCAAAGATCATTAAATTGTATCCAGGGTGGACTGCTATGTCAGCAGCCAACTAGGCTCTCTTTCGCCCTTCGGGGCAAACTACCTTTTATTTTCTTCCGTCTCTCCAGCGATGTCTTCCACTCTGGGTTGATCTCCTCAAATCCTGGCTGTGGGGTGGACCGAAGGTGGAAGAAGGGAGGAAAAGAAGAAGAGAGCGATGGGAGAAAAAATTAATCGGCTAACCCTGTTTACACTTTTAACACACACACACACACACACACACACACACACACACACACACACACACACACACAGAAGCTGTGCCAGCAACAAAGCAGAACATACATACACGCCACATAAATCCACAAAGCATTCTGCAAACATAAGTTCTCCATGCCACCATGTCACTTACACACATACACACACACAATCTTTCTCACCACACACACACACACGCGCACACACACACACTCACACCTTGGCCAGAAAGCGATTACATTAATACAGTCAGCCAAGCATCTAAAATACAAAATATTCCCACGACATACAATTGAAGTGCACACAGGTTTACTCTGCTTAAGCAAATTCACGAATGCTTTCACAAACACACAAACTCACACACAAGTAAGTCAGACGGGTACCTGGTGGTCCTGGCTCCATGTGGCCCTCTGTTTAAGAGAAGGGATGTCCCAGAGAGACAGACGACCAGAGAAGTGGATGACAGCCAACAGGGTGCCGTCAGGGCTCAGGCTCATGCGAAACACGCCATCCTGAACGATGCCGACACACACAACATGTTAAAGAGAATATTCTCCAGCTTCCACAGTTTAAGCTTTTAATTTTCAATCAGCCAGAGGGACAGAGGAGGGCTGCACTACCTTTTCATCTCCTTGCCTGGAAAAGAACCTAAAGCTGGGAATCCTGAAGAAACCTCTTTTCTGATTCTAACACAAACAGAATATGTAACGTGTTAGAAACTGCATGAATATTTTCTTGCGTAAATACGTGTGTACATGTGCGAATCCTTACCATGTTGACATCATCCTCATAGCTAGTGACCTGCTTGTAGTATGGTGAGCCAGAAAGAGCCCTCCAGGCTGTGATGCCAAAGCAGGAGGCCTTCGATGCACTGTCATCGCCTGATTCACAGCCGCCTACAAGCAGTAATCTAAAAACAGAAGCACACCCATTTGTGATACCAACTTTGCGACTGTTCCCTAAAGGTTCAATCTGAACTGCATACCAAGGACATAAAGTTAAAGCTGTCACTGTGAGGTCATCCTTCAGCCGGGGTTAAAGCCAAGGTATCAGTGAAAATTCACACAATAAAAGTGCCATTTAGCAAAGTGGGACTATCAGTTTTATTTATCAGATAAAAGTCTGAATGGAATTAGTGGGTCAGTAGTTGAGGCAAGCAACACCACAGTGATAGTGGCTCTCTCTTTGCAGTGAGAAGGGCCAGATACAATACTGGTCAGGAACTCGAAGATAGGTGTGAATGGAGGACCACTGTTAAGCTCAACAGTGCCCCCTGGTGCACAGAAATGGCCTATGTTAATGGAGCTGAGAGCTTACAGATTAGTTTGCAAACTGACATATAGAGCAGTGTCTATGATAACCCCAATATGAGGTGTTCATTTCTGTATTCTGTGATCTTCTTGTATTGTGAAAACAGATTCAGCAAGACACTTGAGCCTCTGATGCACATCCTCATATTGCTCACACAAGTCTATGCCTACATTACAAAATATATTATGCACTGTTTTCGTAATTATGTTCAGCTTTTGAAAGATTTTTCTTTTACCCTGTTTATCACCTTTTCTCTTTCTTCACTTCCTTATCTATCCTATTCTCTCTGATGTTCACCCAGTTCCCACAGAGGAATTATTAAAGTTTTATCACATCTATCAATTGGCAAAACACTAGACAGTAGTTGCCAAAATCCATTAAGCTGCCAAACTAAATCTGGTTTGTGCAGAATGGGGACCATTGTGAAAACAGTAAGGTCACGGTATGAGCCAGACGTAATTAACTAAAACCTTTGAAACCTTTGCAGTGAAAAAGGCCAAGGGCATTATGGGCTGCCAGAGAGAATTCCTGTAGGTATTACATTAAAAGCAATTGGTTCATTTATTCCTGAGTAACCTCTTGGACCTAATCCATAGTGTAACACCTTCTGCCTGTGCAGATTATACATTATATTGCCTAAAGTATTCACTCACCCATCCAAATCATTTAATGCAGATGTTCCAACCACTTCCGTGGCCACAATATAAAACCAAGCACCTAGACATGCAGACTGCCTCTACAAACATTTTTGAAAGAATGGGTCGCTCTCAGGAGCCACCTGTGCAACAAGTCCACTCATGAAATTTCCTCGCTACTAAATCTTTCACAATCAACTGTCTGTGGTATTATAGCAAACTGATGGTCGATGACACCAACTCAGCCACAAAGTAGTAGCCCATGTAAAATCCTAGAGTGGGGTCAGTGGATGCTGAGGCACATAGTGCGCTGAGGTGGCCAACGTTCTGCAGAGTCAATCGCTGCAGACCTCCAAACTTCAGTGCAAGAGTTTCATGGAATGGGTTTCCATGGCTGAGCAGCTGCAACCAAGTCTTACACCACCAAGCACAATGCAAAGGGTTGTATGCAGTGGTGTAAAGCACACCACCACAGTGAAGACATGCTCTCTGGAGTGATGAATCACGCTTCTCCATTTGGCAATCCGAGAGACGAGTCTGGATTTGGTTGTTGCCAGGAGAACAGTACTTGTCTGAAAGCATTGTGTAGTCAAACAAGTACTGTTGCGTAAAGGTTCGTGGAACAGGGGATTACAGTAATGGTAAATGGACTGGTTCTTATATGGTGCTTTTCTACTCTACTTTGAGCACTCAAAGCACTTTATATAACATGTCTCATTCATCCATTCACACACATTCATACAAACACTTCTTTCCACAGCTACGTGCTTTCTATTTAACATTCACACACATTCATACTCTGACAACTGCGTGCAAACTGCGTGCAGCCAGGGATCGAACCACCAACCTTCCGATTAGCAGGTGAGGGGCAGTTTTTCAGCAGTTGGGCTCAGCCCCTTAGTTCCACTGAAAGGAACTCAATGTTTCAGCATACCAAGACCTTTTGGACAATTTCATGCACCCAACTTTGTGGGAACAGTTTGGAGATGGCCCCTTACTTTTCCAACACGACTGCGCACCAGTGCACAAAGCAAGGTCCATAAAAACATGGATGAGTGAGTTTGGTGTGGAAGAACTTGACTGGCCTGTCAACTTGGCCTGCAGCCCCACAAAACACCTTTGGGATGCATTAGCATAGAGACTGCAAACCGGGCTCTCTCATCCAACATCAGTATCTGACCTCACAAATGCGCTTCTGGAAGAATGGTCAAAAATTCCCATAAACACACTCCTAAAGCTTGTGGAAAGCCTTCCCAGAAGAGTTGAAGTTGTTACATCTGCAAAGGGTGGGTCAACATCATATTAAACTCTATGGATTAAGAATGGGATGTTACTCAATTTCATATACATATGAAGGAAGACTAGCGAACACTTTTGGCAAGTGAGTGTATGTGTGTGTCTGTATAACAATCTTTTATTTGCTGGACTTCCCAAGTGATCTTTTTATGGTAAATTCATTTTATACAATTACCATAACCTGTCTGCAAAGCAACATTTTGTACAGTAAAATAAAGGTTTGTTTAATGCAGTAAACACATCTAGTTCCAGCACAGTGATCAATATAATACATATTTAGGAGCATATTGACGATGGCCCTAGATATCAAATGATGAAAGCACTTGAAATCACCCTGCATCGCATGGTCTGCAGTGGGTTTCAACATAAAAATTGATTCAAGGGATTTATAAGGATGTCCGCAGATGTCTGAATATAAAGCTATGAGAAACACTCTTGATGAAACACGGTTCTAATAGAAGTAGGCTTGAATGGCAGAAACCACAAAAGAAATAAAATGTCTAAGGGTGTCAAGTAAAGGCAATGGGCATTAATTAGGGTGCCTATGATAGATTAAAAGCGCAAAAAAAAAAAAATGTTTCTTTTCAAAATACTCATTATTTTTGACTTTGTTCAACAGGCAGTCCAGACTGACGGGGTGTTGGTAACATTTAACATACCGGTGGCCAGGGTGGTAAATAGCTGAGGTGATCCCATGGGAGTAGTGGGAAGAAAAACTGAACGTGTGGTTCTCCTGAAAGTTCTGATTGGTTCCCATGCTGAAACAGAGAGGGTGAGACAGAGAGAGACAGAGATGATATTAAAATAGCAAGTTGCCTATAATTGAACTCTGTCACATAAACAATCAAAACACCAATGTTCATGTGGAAAGTGTTAATGATGCAACAAAGCTGTTTTGAGGAAGATGACAGAGCAATTTCTCTCCCAGCTGCAATTAAAATGAGACATGGCAAAATATATAATCTAATTTAAGTGGGCAATCTAAATTAGATTGGTGCTAGAGGGGATGACATGTAATTTGTGTGTGGATATCTCGCTGGGGAAATGTTTCCTCTTAGTGTACATTGTATGGAGAGAAAAAGAAGAAAGGTAGGGAGGGAAGGAGAACAAGAGAAATAGCTAAGTGATATGCAAGATTCTGGGAGTTTAGCTTCTTCTAGATGTTAAGATGTTTATACCACAGTAAAGCATACATACATACACACAAAAGAACAATTTACATAAACTTAAACCAAACAAAAGCCTATACCTATATCTTAAAATGTAACAATTTAGTGCTTTAAGTGACTTGCTTTGCCTTTTTGTCCCCATAAGGAAGACACATCCCCATTTCATGATGAAGAAAACAAATTAGGTCCCCGCAACACAAGTAGTGCGTGAACCCACACACACACACACACACACACACACACACACACACACACACACACACACACGTTGGCACAGTGCAACAGGATGAGTGAGGTGACTTACTGTCAAACCTCAGCTATAAGTCTGAAATTCTAATTTAAACTATTTAAGCAACAATACTGGAATGCAGTCATATGAAGAGGAAGAGTGAGTATAAGCTTAAAAACACTTTCAGAGGAGATCTGGTTCAAAGTCTCCCATATCTTAATTACCCCCCAAGACCCCCACACCCACATAGAGTTTGGATGCTTCAAAAGCATCCAACACTATTTATCAGTCTGTAATAGAAAAATGAAACAGCTTTTCTCTCTCTTATTAGCAACCACTGCTATGCACGCTCAACGCCGTCTTATCGAGATTCAACACACAGTAAAACTTTCACCCTGTCTTGGAGAGCGAGCGCAATAACAAAGAAGATGGCAAAAAAAAAAATAATAACGCTACAGTGATAATGCTAAAGGGAAGCCGTGCACAGTTCTTAGGAAAACACACACATGAAACTGAATGGTATTAATCAAGTATTTAAAATGCCCATTTGGCAAGAAAGGAAATTGATATTCAAATGTTCACTGTTCAAGTGTGGTAAAGCATGCAGTATTAAGCCACACCACAAAAAAGTGGCAAACAAAAGTAATGCTAAATGTTAGCATGTATAGTACACATGTATTTACATCATAAGGCAACAAAGCAGAAAAGGTCTCTTTGTCCAAGTGAGCTGTGAGCTTGAAAAGTTTTGTGAAATTAGACAGCAATAAACAATAAGCAGATGCCTGAAACTGGAAATGCACCAACATCTCTAAATGAGGGGTGTTGCTAACTGACAATTATCTGTTTGTTATGACGGATCTTAATTGCAACAATTTGTAATTAGCATTCTGCACACCATATGGTTCTAAAGTGTAAAGCGTGCCGGTGCAGTGAAGAAAAGGGCCATTTATACAGGTTTATTATGTTCTGACTGTTCAATAACAGAGTCTCTTACTGACATATTGCGCATATGGTTAATGAGCATTATCATCACTCTGAAACTGTGACTCAGCCTAATGCAAAACTGCTGCAACACACACACACACACACACACACACACACACACACACACACACACACACACACACACAGACAGACAGGACAGAAGGGAAAATGCAGAGGAAAAAAAAACTGTCACCAGGATTCTGAGTTTAAGTAAAGCCCTAAGTCTACTTAAGTCTACTACATACTCCACATTACACAATGAGTAATATTCCATTATTGGAACAAAATACATTGTTGTGATTTACTGGCCAGTGATACATGAAATGCAGACAGTGAGAGGAATTAAAATGTCAGTGGAAGATATGGAAACGAGCACATATGAAATTATAATAACATTTAAGTGGTGAGAGCAGCTGAACTGTGAGGTGAAGCGTTAGAATTCAAAGACCATTTAATGGGTCTTTTGCTTTCGTAAAAGATGAAAGTAGCTGAAATCTAAATAATCTGTAATCACTGAAACTGTGACCCAACCTAATGGGGGGGAAAAAAAAAAAAAGTACTGTCCTATAAACCTTTGAAAATACAGTACATGCCCTATTATGCATTCCTGGGGTAATTCTGTACCCCAAGTCCCAATTTTTTAAAATAATATTATTGAAGTAAATGTTATCGAGCAATCCTTTTAGGAGTTTGTTCCTTGGTCCTTACTGGCCCTTTTTTATGCATTGCCCTCATTAATCAATAGCCACTTATTAACTTATTCATCTCAATTGCGAAATTTACAGTTTTATGGACCTGGGGTAATTCTGTACCCCAGGGTTTCCATCATTGCCAAAAGGTGTCTCTTTTTGATGCAGCACTGCTACCTTGTGGTATCTCTATATAGGTAGGATATATAGATATATATATATAGATATATAGACATAGGTATATAGAAAGGACTAGAATACTTGAATCAAATCAGATCTGGGAGAGTAAGTAGGGGTAAAACATACAAAAGGTGTCAGCATATCTGGCATGGCTAGAAATACAGGACATTGACCTTGGACTTGGGGAAGTTATTGTACAGTGAACACAGAAAAAAGTGATTTGTCGTAATAAAAAATATTTCGAAAAGGTTTCATATCAGACAAATTTAGATGGAATTAGCTAGTCTTTCTATACATATATCTGGATATTTTTGTTCCCAAGTCTTATCAGCTACCTGGTACTGTGTAACTTCATTTTAGGTATGTTCATCCAGAATGAGGTTGCTAATGATAAATGTTTTGCAGAATATTCCAATTCAGTTGTTTAAATGCATGCAGTGTTTGTTTGGTGGTTAAATGCAAGCAGTGTTTCTTTGGTGGTTAAATGCATGCAGTGTTCATTTATTGGTTGAAATAAAGTTCATTTTATGGTTATATCTATGCTTTCTTTGATTAAATCCATGGGGTACAGATTAACCCCAGGTCACTAAAAACGTAAGCAAAAAAGTGCACACATATAAGGGTTAAATCAAAGTATAACAGTGTAGGTGTGTGTGTGTGTGTGTGTAAGCGGCCAAGGCAAAAATGTTCCATTCAAAAGGTTCGAGCATAACATCCAGAATTCGTTTATTAATGATACCCCAGGCTGTTAAGTGAACTGCTTAAAAACCTGGTCAATCTCATGAGTTTCAGGAGAATATTTTTGTCTCTCACCTGACTAGATAGCTTTTGAGGCTGCCACCATATGTGATAACAAGAAGCTCAGCTGACCACTGAGCACTAGCTGTATACTCCAGGAAAATCAGGCCTGCCACTGCACAACTGAAATCCCCGGGAAAACTCGGCACCTGGATTAAGAAAGCAAGATACCAAAGAAGAATCATTAGCATGGTGATGGAAACTGTAGAGAGAAAAAAGTCAAAAGACATGAAAATGTGTCAAATTCTTATACTTGTTATTATTGGTTTGTGCCCTTACTAATTTTATTTCCCAAACAACCAAAGATCAATCACGCGAGAAGCATTTGTTAAAGAAAATAATACAGAGAAAAGATTAAGAAAGCAAGTAATGAAACAGGGAATGAAAAATAACAGAAGCAGAAGAGAGACAGAAGCTAAGAGTGCTGGGACAAAGGGAAGAAACTGTCTTTTTTTTTTTTTTCTCCATACACATGCACACTCTTTCTGTCAAATTGACTTTTTTTATCATCTCCTCCAGAAATAGCAGCAAGTCACCACTGTGTGAACTTAACAGTGACAAACAAGGGGAACAGTACAGCAGAGCGGGGGGGTACTGATGCAAGTTTGCAAGTACAAAGCAGAGATGCACTAAAGGAATGAGGATCACAGACTTTGAAAGATGAGTGCGTGGCTGGGGAGAAGGACGAGTGTCTCTGACAGGGCGGATGGAGAAATTGAAAGGAATGATGGACAGAAACAGAAGGATGATAATATGTAGCACACAGAGGGCATTAAAGTGATGGAGGAATGGCACATGGATTTGAAAGCACAGGGAGAGATGCTGAAAGACAGACATACACGGATGAGAGAAATGTGAGAGAAGAGAAATACAGAAGGTTCTGGGAGAGACGGAGAGAAGCAAGCATGAAAAATTAAAGAGAGAAGGTGATGAAGATGAGGGGGGGGGGAGGAATGGGACACAATGGAGAAGAAGAAACAGACAATGAATTAGAAAGCAGACGTGACAGACAAAGAGAGCACAGAGTGTGTCTGATGAGGAGACGTTTTTTTTCTTCAGAAGTGACAGCTCAAAATGCCCAGTAAATGTGTGCTGCACGAAACAGCCCAGCCTCTCTCTGGAGGTAAGATAACGGCCTGAATCCTCCTGAAGCCAAACAGCCAGAAATGCCATCAAATCTCCTGTAGCGTTCTATCATTTTGTCACAAGAAGAAACTAAAATTTTCCAAACTCAAAACTGATGCATTCATTCATATATCACACCACAAGCGCATTCACTGAATATAAGATATAACGTCTTGTAACTGAATCCCCTGTGAAAATACATGGAACTATGGAGATTAGAGGTGGGAATAATAACTCTGAATATGATATTTTTGGGGTTGTGCTGATGGATCGTGAGCTCAGTGAGCAATATTAATCAGATGGAGATATGGCGATCAAACAACTTTCAAGAAGGTGCTGGTTTTCCCTTATTACTTGTTTTTTGACTGCACACAAACATAGTTTGGAACAGGGAAATGATCATTCTCAAAGAGGCATCGTTACCGGCGGAATGACGAAGAGCTCGCTGCCCATGAGGTCGAAAAGGCGCACGGTGCCAGTGCTGTCGGCATAGGCCAGCAGGGTGCAGTCGTAGCTCCATGCCACCCTTCTCCACTGTGGATTTGGGTCCTTCGGCACTGTAACAGGCGATAAAACAGAACACGAAACAGAAATGAAGAATGGTAAGACATTCAAGGAAGCAAGGATTACAAATTAAGTCAGATGAAAGAACTCTACAAATAATCCCGTGTGATCCGACATGTGTTGATGATGAATATGGATGAGAGGAGTAGGATAAGGCTAATGGGATACATCAATGCAACGTGTGTAAGGTCCAATCTTAACCATCTAAGAAAGTTAGGCAAATGTAATGCATCGATAATTGTCTATGAACAACATGCGCTCACACTTTCACACGTGCTCACTTATTGTGAAATGGGGAGAAAGGCAGAGGCTGAGAGAAAGGTGGGGAGGAGAACGGCGGTCATAAATTGAGTTTTTATTGAAGTATAGACTACGTTTTAGCAATCTGCTGGCTCAGCTGTGCTGTGAGCGTAACCATATCGCTGTGATGAAGCACATGCGTGCCTGCTGGCATTTTCTCAAGGCTTTTCTGTCATCCGTCCCTCTGATAGAAGAGCCTGGGCAGTCTGACAGGCCTCTGATCCTGAGCTGGGTTTGAATACCTGATTATCACATTAAACAGTACGGGGGAAATGGGCAAAGACTTGGACAAACACGAGCACACACTCAGCAGAATAATCATTCAAGCATTGAAATAGATGAAACTTTTAGCACAGGCTTAGATTTTTGCAGTTGGAGAACAGTGTGAAACATAATATGATACCACGGGTGCTCTGTCTAAGCAATAAATTTCTAAAAAGGAAGTTATGTTTTTGTTGATATCACATAACAGCGCTATTGGCATTTTCCTGTACTGAATTTCTTGGCTGCGGAGTGCTGCTGCAACCCCTGGTGGGCAATACCGCAAACTAATGGAGGCGTTGGATATTGTATGACTAGAATTTTAAATGAAGAACAAAGGGAAGAAGTGGGAGGCAAGACCGACAAAGAGAAAGCGAGGGAAAATGAGAGAAAGAGGGGCACTAGGGGGGGGCAATGAATCCGACACACTGAGAGACACAATAGCTCCCCAGATTTGAAGGCCTAAGTATCAGAGCATTCCTTAGGAAGGAAGTGTGCGATTTAACACACCTTTGAGACTCTCTGCTTAGGAGCAGACAAGAACATGTAGCCATTATGAAAACCATAAGTACCAAGTGTCTCTCTCTTCTCTTCTTGTTTTTTGACTCTCTTTTTTTTTCCCCCCTTTTGCTTCATATTTCAATCTTTTTTTCATTTCGCTTTCACACCACCTCCCTTGCCATCTCCTCTCCCATTATGAATTGTATACAGTATGTTGTTCTGCAGCTGAGAGGGCTCCATTTCCACATAGATGGCTTTTTTGGGGAGCTGGAAAATTGGATGCTACTGTCTTTTTTTCTCCCCCTTTTCTCTTCATGATGGCAGATGCTGAAGTTGAGGAGAATTACACCCAATGGCCCAACAGAAGCCTTCCATCTAAGGCCTTGCAGATGCATTTATCAGAACTCAGCAGTTATGAATTATGTACAGAGGTGAGAGACGATTCCACTGTAACAGAACCAGACAAGGATGAGGAAGAGAGGGTGGGGGCTGGAGTGCCAGAGAGTGATACACAGGTGTGGATGCATTGAACATGAACACACAAACGCCTGCACAAGAAAAAAAAAAAAAAAAAAAAAAAAAAAAAAAAAGGACATGCCACACACACACTTATCCATTAAAAGCAAATGCCATTAAAGGCAGGATCACAGTGAAATCCATTAGGACAAATCTCTGCGAAATGAAATGAAGTGAAAGAAAAATGAAAAAATAGAGCGATGAAATGGAATAAAAAGAGTAGGGAGGCTGGGGTTTACACAGGCCCAGGGCTACTGTTATCCACACTTTGAACCATTAGAACAACAGCCCACAATGACAACTAGCCAGAGCAGAACCAAATATAGAAATAATACAGACTTAGAAGGAGTGGCAGAGATGACAAAAAGAAAAGTAAAACAAATGTATTGATAAAGTTTAATTCTGTGACTTTGGGCTTTTTTTTTTTTTTTTTTTTTTTTGACTGTGTGCGAAAAAAAGCATATGCAGAAAACTGGAATTCAAGAAGGACAGATGATGATGGTGATTTGTTTTCTGTTTTTTTTTTAACAAAGCTAAAAGGTACATACACTCACTGGCCATTTTGTTAGGTACATCTGTTCAGCTGCATGTTAACAAAAATATCTAAATCAACCAACATGGCAGCAATTCAGTGCATTTAAGCACTTAAACATGGTCAGGACAACATGTTGAAGTTCAAACCAAACATCTGGTGGTCTAGTTTGAACTTCGTGGTTGTTGGTGTCAGACATGCTGGTCTATTTCAGAAATGGCTACATACATTTTCCCACATAACTGTCTCTAGGGTTTACAGAGAATGGCCTGAAAAAGACAAAGATATGGAGGTGAGACCACTCGTTGCCTCGTTGATGTCAGAGGTGAATGGCCAGACTGCTTCAAGCTTATAGGAAGGCAACAGTAACTCAAATAACCACTCATTATAAGCAAACTATGTTCAACCTTGAAGCAGATGGTTTACAGCAGCAGAAGACGACACAGAGTGCCACTGCTGTCAGCTAAGAACAGGAAACTGAAGCTACAGTTTGCATGAGCTCATCAAAATTGGACAATAGAAGACTGGAAAAACACTGCCTGGTCAAATGAGTTTCTGGTAATGATGTGGGGGGGGCACACTCCAACCAGGCACCAGCAAGCTGTATCTAACAAAATGAAAGGTGAATGTGTATACATGTGATAAATACCTTCCCTATTTATAATGTTTATAAATATTTCCAACATAACAGATGGCAAAGGGATTCCAGTGGCAGCACTTGTTGCATTTGAATTCATGCCATCAATATGAATCTATTGTTCAAAGTCTGCAGACATTCTTAGAAGCCATCATAACCATCTCGTTATACTGCCTGATATTCTAACAGAACTGCCTGGATTTACCCCCAACTGACAGTTTCTCCTCCGTGAATCGCCACCTTATCGTGGTGGAGGGGTTTGTGTGTCCCAGTGATCCCAGGAGCTATGTTGTCTGGGGGCTTGTCCCCCTGGTAGGGTCTCCCATGGCAAACTGGTCCTGGGTGAGGGTCCAGACAAAGAGCGGTTCAGAAGACCCTTATGAGTGAAAAAACAAGGGAACAGTTTACCCTGCCCGGGATAGGGTTACCGGGGCCCCACCCTGGAGCCAGGCCTGGGGAGGGAGCTCGAGGGAGAGCGTCTGGTGGCCAGGCATTAGCCCGTGGTGCTTGGCCGGGCGCAGCCCGAAGAGGTTACATGGGCCCGCCCTCCTGCAGGCCCACCACCCGCAGGAGGTGTCGTAGGGGTCGGGTGCAGTGTGTGTCGGGCGGTGGCCGAGGGCGGAGGCCCTGGCGGACCGATCCCCGGCTATCGAAACTGGCTATTGGGACATGGAATGTCACCTCTCTGGTGGGGAAGGAGCCTGAGCTAGTGCATGAGGTTGAGAGATACCAGCTAGATTGGTTGGGTTGGTTAGTTGGGCTCACCTCAACGCATGGCCTGGGCTCTGGAACCAGTCTCCTGGAGAAGGGCTGGACTCTGTTCCAGTCTGGAGTTGCCCTCGGTGAGAGGCGGCGAGCTGGGGTGGGTATTCTTGTATCCCCCCAGCTTGCTGCCTGTACGTCGGAGTTTTCACTGGCGGACGAGAGGGTAGTTTCCCTGCGCCTTCGGGCTGGGGAACGGGTCCTGACTGTTGTTTGCGCTTATGCGCCGAATGACAGTTCAGGGTACCCACCCTTTTTGGAGTTGCTGGGTGGGGTGCTGGAGAGTGCTCCATCTGGTGACTCCATAGTCTTGCTGGGAGACTTTAACGCTCACGTGGGCAATGACAGTGAGACCTGGAGGGGCGTGATTGGGAGGAACGGCCTGCCCGATCTGAACCCGAATGGTGTTTTGTTATTGGACTTCTGTGCAAACCACAGTTTGTCTATAACAAACACCGTGTTCGAACACAAGGATGTCCATAAGTGCACATGGCACCAGGACACCCTAGGTCGCAGGTCGATGATCGATTTTGTAATCGTATCATCAGATCTGCGGCCGTATGTTCTGGACACTCGGGTGAAGAGAGGAGCTGAGCTGTCAACTGATCACCACCTGGTGGTGAGTTGGATCAGGTGGCGGGGGAAGATGCTGGACAGACCTGGCACACCTAAACGTATTGTGAGGGTGCGCTGGGAACGCCTGGCAGAAGCCCCAGTCCGGGAGATCTTCAACTCCCACCTCCGGCAGAACTTCGACAGCATTCCGAGGGAGGCTGAGGACATTGAGTCCGAATGGACCATGTTCCGCACCTCCATTGTTGAGGCTGCTGCTCAGAGCTGTGGCTGCAAGGTGGCTGGTGCCTGTCGTGGTGGTAACCCCCGAACCAGATGGTGGTCACCGGAGGTGAAGGGAGCCATCAAGCTGAAGAAAGAGTCCTATCGGGCTTGGTTAGCCTGTGGGACTCCGGAGGCAGCTGACAGGTATCGACAGGCCAAGCGGAATGCAGCTCGGGTAGTGGCCAAAGCAAAAACTCGGGTGTGGGAGGAGTTCGGTGAGGCTATGGAAAAAGAATTTCGGACGGCATCGAAGCGATTCTGGCAAACCGTCAGGCGACTCAGGAGGGGAAAGCAGTGCTTCACTCACACTGTTTATAGTGCGGGGGGGGTGCTGCTGACTTCAACTGAGGCTATAGTCGGACGGTGGAAGGAATACTTCGAGGACCTTCTGAATCCCACTGACACGCCTTCTGTAGTGGAAGCAGAGTCTGGGGATGGGGGGGATGACTTGACCATCACTGGGGGTGAGGTCACTGAGGTAGTTAAACAACTCCTTGGTGGCAGAGCCCCTGGGGTGGACAAGATTCGCCCTGAGTTCCTGAAGGCTCTGGATGTTGTAGGGCTGTCTTGGTTGACACGCCTCTGCAACATCGCGTGGAGATCTGGGGCAGTGCCATTGGATTGGCAGACCGGGGTGGTGGTCCCCATCTTTAAGAAGGGAGACCGGAGGGTGTGCTCCAACTTTCGGGGGATCACACTACTCAGCCTCCCCGGTAAGGTCTATGCCAGGGTGCTGGAAAGGAAGGTGCGTCCGTTAGTCGAACCTCGGATTCAGGAGGAACAATGCGGTTTTCGTCCTGGTCGTGGAACGCTGGACCAGCTCTTTATCCTCTCAAGGATATTCGAGTGTGCGTGGGAGTTTGCCCAACCAGTCTACATGTGCTTTGTGTACTTGGAGAAGGCATTCGACCGTGTTCCTCGGGGTGTTCTTTGGGAGGTTCTGCGGGAGTATGGGGTGTCTGGCCCATTGTTGCGGGCCATTCAGTCCTTGTACAACCACAGTGAGAGCTTGGTCCGTATAGCCGGTAATAAGTCGGATTTGTTTCCTGTGGGTGTTGGACTCCGTCAGGGCTGCCCTTTGTCACCGATTCTGTTCATAATTTTTATGGACAGAATTTCTAGGCGTAGCCAGGTGGCGGAAGGCTTCTTCCTTGGTGGCCTCAGAGTCTCATCTCTGCTTTTTGCAGATGATGCGGTTCTGTTGGCTTCATCAGGGGGGGGCCTCCAGCTCGCAGTGGAACGGTTCGCAGCCGAGTGTGAAGCGGCTGGCATGAGAATCAGCACCTCTAAGTCTGAGGCCATGGTCCTCAGCCGGAAAAGGGTGGAGTGCCATCTCCGGCTCAGGAACGAGTTCTTGCCTCAAGTGGAGGAGTTTAAGTATCTCGGGGTCTTGTTCACGAGTGATGGGAGAAGGGAACGGGAGATCGACAGGCGGATCGAGGCTGCTTCTGCAGGGATGCGGACGCTGCACCGGTCCGTCGTGGTGAAGAGGGAGCTTAGCATAAAAGCGAAGCTCTCGATTTGCCGGTCAATCTACGTTCCTACCCTCACCTATGGTCACGAGCTTTGGGTAGTGACCGAAAGAATAAGATCGCGAATACAAGCGGCAGAAATGAGTTTCGTTCGAAGGGTGGCTGGCCTCTCCCTTAGAGATAAGGTGAGGAGTGCGGCCATCCGGGAGGGGCTCAGAGTAGAGCCGCTGCTCCTCCACATCGAAAGGAGCCAGTTGAGGTGGCTCGGGCATCTGATTATGATGCCTCCTGGCCGCCTCCTGGGTGAGGTGTTCCGGGCATGTCCCACCGGGAAGAGGCCCCGTGGTAGACCCAGGACACGCTGGAGAGATTATGTATCTCGGCTGGCCTGGGAACGCCTTGGGGTCCCTCCGGATGAGCTGGAGGAGGTGGCTGGGGAGAGGGAAGCCTGGGCTTCTCTGCTTAGGCTTCTGCCCCCGCGACCCGGCCCCGGATAAGCGGAAGAAAATGGATGGATGGATGGATGGATGGATGGATGGATGGATGGATGACAGTTTCTGTCAAAAAAGAGAACTTGGTTTAAAACGTGGGTCATCGAATGGCTTGAGCTCAATTCTACTGCAATTAGAGCAGGCACCGAAGGGTTTGTGATCACCATGAGCATTGGAAGGTTCCCAGAGGAGCATGACAGCATTGCAGCAAATGCAGAATAAATCCATCTTTTATGTATGAAATTGAACTGCAAGCAGATGGGCTACAGCAGGGGGAAAAAAGAAAAAGAAAACACACCGGGTGCCGATCCGTTCACCTAAGGACAGGAAACCGAGGCTGAATGCAACACAGAATTAAGACCGTTCTGGAGGCAAAAGAGGGTCCAACTCAGTAGCAGAAGGTGTACCTAATGAAGTGGTCGGTGAGTGGACATATACGTCTAATATAATTTTATTTGCTAAGTCCAACTTCAGT
Source organism: Archocentrus centrarchus (assembly GCF_007364275.1). NCBI lineage: Eukaryota > Metazoa > Chordata > Actinopteri > Cichliformes > Cichlidae > Archocentrus > Archocentrus centrarchus. The sequence continues at coordinate 18,661,633 of NC_044369.1, forward strand.
CTTAAAATGCACTCTCTCTTCAAAGATTTTATGAAGTCCTTTTTCTGCTCTGCAAGCTCAGTTGATTGTGGTGATACATAAACTAGGCTGTGCAGCAGGTTGTGGTTGGAGTATCTTTAAAGCTCTCACATCTCCCAGAAAGCAATACAAGGACTACAGTCCTGTCCAAGACAGGAGAAGTAGATCTGAAGTCCAGGCCAGGGCTGGCTAGCTGGCAGTGACTTTCCAAGTAAAATCCATCTTAAAATGTAGCATTATTCAAGTCTAAATGATCACAGTTATGCAGGAATCAGTGTTGATTAAAGTCATTATAAACCAACTGCTCCATAGTGCTGGGAGTCAGATGATGATTATCTCTGGGTTTGTTGCATAAAATTTTAATCACTGTAGCCTTAAGTAAACAACCAAAAAATAAATAAAAATTACACACATAAAATGTGAATACAAAACATCTAAATCTACCTAACTGTATTTTAAGTCAATTCTGCACGTTTTAAACATCTGGCTTAAAGAAAGTCAGGACTTAGCCATCCATGTTCAGATATAGCAATAAAACCAACACAGCACGCTATTTCATTGTCTAATTAGGACTAATTATTTTTATCTGTCACTACAAGGCTGCGTTTAATGAGTGATCGTGTAGACACCAAGGTGATTATCCCTGTTGCTGTTCTCAGTCTCTCTCTCACACACACACACAAACACATACACACACTCCAGTTTGATACAGACATTGATATTTCCCTTTGAAATGAACTCAGAGCAAATGTATACAAACAAAGGTATGTACGCACAAAGACCCTCAGATGTACAATGTTGTGCATAACATAATGTTTAATTTCCATATGCTGAATTTAGAACTGCACCTTAAGAGTCTAACTCAATCGCAGAGTGAACGTTTGATAGCTGCAGCTACTGAGATGAAAAGATGAGAAACATAGCACCTCTGATTCATTTGTTTCCCCACACATTCACAACAGACTCATTACAGCGGTTCACTCTGCAGGGACCTACAGACGTGTATGAAATGCCACAGTTCAGTGTCATCAGACACAGTCCTTTATGGATCTGTAAAATTTGATGCACCACACTGAAGGATTGCAAAACTAGTCTCCAAACTAAGAACTAGCGTCATGTGGCATGTAAATCAAATTTTATACTCAGTGTAAAAGTTAACATATATGAGGATTTAATGCAAGGCACTGCAATATACTTTAATGCTCTTAACATCAATTTGATTTTGCAAGGGGCAGCACGGTGGTGGGGGTGGTTAGCACTGTTGCCTCACAGCTAGAAGGTCTGGGTTCAAATCCACCTTGGATTCTGTGTGGAGTTGACATGTTCCCCCCATGTCTGCGTGGGTTTTCTCCAGGCACTCTGGTTTCTGCCCACAGTCCAAAGACATACAGTTACTGGGGTTAGGTTAACTGGCGATTCTAAATTGTCCATAGGTGTGAATGTGAGTGTGAATGGTTGTCTGTCTCTCTGTGTTAGCCCTGTGATAGGCTGGTGACCTGTACAGGGTGTACCCCGCCTCTCGCCCTATGACAGCTGAGATAGGCTCCAGCGCCCCCGCAAGCCTGAAAAGGCTTTTACTCTGGTGGGTAAAAAACGCTGCATATTTACCCACCAGAGGCCTTAAAAATTTTTCAGTGGCCAAGTCAATCACTTGATCGCAACCTAACAGACCATTAAATACAAAATCCAAAACTGAATGAAGAAAAACTCACAAACAAGCAGTAACTGAAGGCTGCAACCTGTGATATCTATGGGTTCTTGACTTAATTCATTAAGGCAGAGAAATTGTAATCTTTTCTAGTCACACAAGTAGTCATAGCTGTTCGGTATATGGTACACACACACACAAAATTTCTCTTAAATAAACTTAAAACAACTGACATACCACATAAAGGAATACAAGGGCACACACACTGTAATATACAACAGTAACCACCACATTTATAAAGCAAAAGGGGGGGCTTAGTGAAGTGAGTTATGGTGATTGCCGCCATTTACCATGAACCACAGAATGTGATAATGCATGAGGACGAGGTCTTACCCTGGCACTTCCCAATGACCGAGCCAAAGTCATCTCTCACAGACCTGAGGAAGAAACATGGACACAGAACAAAGTATGATGTGGCATTACACAGTGAGACACTGATACACTTCCTCCTCATACAAACTGGTATAAGTTGGGTTATAACAGCCACTGATGGCCTGCCAACTAAAGCAGCTCAATAGATCAAGCAGACAAGTGGGGGTAGGCAGTGTTTCGACAGACTCTTAAAGGAGCTCAGGGGATAAGGCCTTGAGCTGACTTAACACCCACTCACACAACTCAATTAATGCCATGAAGCAAAGCTATAAAACACTGTGATTAAACAACAATAGTGTGAACAAAGGAGAAAAGAGTAGCCCACATAGGGAGGAGGCAAAAGTGGAGACACCTGATTGTTCTTGATTGCAAGAGGTCAATCAGAACTCAAATTTGTGCAGACTGAGAAACTAAAGCCCAGCTTTTTCATATTGTTCCACGTATGAAAATGCAATCCAAATTACATAAAGGGTCATGTGGAGCAAAAGCTTTACCATGAATGTCAGTGTTCGGTTAACCTCCAAACAGTAAGACTATATATCCAGTTCACAGCCATAGATTTTCATTTTTAAATGTTGCTCATTTTAAAGCACTACATTATGCCAGTGGAGCACAATGCTGACCTAGTACATTTTTTTTCCTGTGCATCAGGAAATTGAATGTGTGTCAGGAAATAATTACAGCCACTGAAAAAGAACACAGATATCCGCGCATAAGTATGTTTTGATCGTTTTCTTTTATACACCCACAAATGAGCATGGGTATTTTCAGACTGTTAGCTTTATTTATTTTTTTTTTCCCCAAAAATGAGTGCTACAAAACTATGCCAAACCGATTCAAATTTTTTTCCTGTGATTTATTATACTGGTACTGACTGTACTGATGCTCCAAACACAGTTTTCATTTTTTAAATGCAAGCTGACATTGGACTTCTTTTTTAAAGAGGGATGTGATAAATCACCCCATTAATTAACGCTATCACTCTCACACGCACACACTCTCTCTCTCTGTCTCTCTCTAACACAGAGACACACACACACACACACACACACACAGAGCTTCAAATAGAGAGACAGAGTTCAGTAATTACCTAATTTCCACACACTGATCTTGAACCACTGCCAACAGTTTGCCATTGCTGTGGAGTAAAACAAGAGAATGGGTCAGCAATGACTGGAAAAAAGAAATCAAAGTGTGCAGAAGAGGAGAGGAGGAAAGCAGGAAAAAAAAGTAGTAAACAGATGTCATTGTCTTTAATATAAATCAAAATGACATGAAGACCCTCAAGAGTGAAAAGATTGTGTGTGTGATTGTGCACAGTAGAGCAACTGGGGAAAGAAATGATGAAGATGGGAATAAAAGTCCAAGTTGGACTGCTGAAAGTGCGGAGGGAACAGTAATAATCAGGAGCGTTAAATGGAGCAAGAAGAGTTTCAGAGGAAATGAAATGAGAGAAAAAAGATATATAAGGGCAGACAGCAATCAAGCTCAACAAACTAATGGACATCTGCAGCATCGTTTGACCGTGCTTCTCACTGTCTTAGATTGTGAAATCGATAGTCAATTAAAAACTGCCTTTCCTATTTGGTTTGTCTGTTGTAATGGGTACAATTAAATGATTGGCTGAGGGAAACGCTAAGGGAGAGAGAGAAAGGCTTAGTGTGTGTCAACAACAAAGTAGCCCACATTTAAGCATTGATTATAGAGACAGAGTATGTCTGTGAGTGAGTGTGTGTTTTTGTTGCACCTTGCGAGCACCAGCTGCCAGTTGATCTGCTTGTTTGCCAGGCGGACAAGACCGAGAGGCAGAGATGAGCTGGAGGGACTGAGATACACAAGATTTAAAAAAAAAAAAAAAGAGGAAGAAAACAAATTAAAACAGGTTGTCTGCTAGTCAGGAGATAATCTGTAAAATAATATACTTAAAAGTACTAGTACTTAAACATTATATTACACACAAATGATTTTATATAGGTTATATAGGTTTTATATTAGTTTACTAGATGTAACTAAATGACCCCTTTATTCTACAACACAGCCTGAACTCTCTAAACGCTTTCTTGTAATTTTCTTTAAGTAGTCTTCAGGAACAGTTCTCCAGGCTTCTTGAAGGACATTCAAAGCTCTTTTTTGGATGTTGGCTGGATTTGGTTCTGCTCTCTGCAAAGATGATCCCGCACTGCTTCAATAATGTTGAGGTCCGGCCCCGGGGAGGCCAATCCATGACTGAGAGTGTTCCACTGTGTAATTTTTATACACTGCTCAATTAAATTAAAGGAACCCTTTTAATCACAGTATATATTAGTCAGTTAAAGCTCTGGGATTTGATCTGGTCAGTTTAGTAACAGAGGCAGGTGGAGGGCGCTGACATTTTTGCCTCTCCTCATCTTTTCTGACTGTTTTTTTTTTCCCCACAAATTTTGCATTTGGCTAGGCTCAGTTTCACTACTGGTAGCATGAGCCAATACATGGACCCTACAGAGGCTGCACAGGTAGTCCAACTCCTACAAGATGGCACATCAATACATGCCATTGCCAGAACGTTTGCTGTGTCTCCCAGCACAGTCTCAACAGCATGGAGGAGATTCCAGGAGAAAGGCAGTTACTCTAGTAGAATTGGACAGGGTCGTAGAAGGTCCTTAACCTTCAAGCAGGCTCTCCCTGAGCACATGTGACAGACATGAAAGAGTCTCGAGTAAACGTGGAGAACATTATGTTGCCTGGAACATCATTCAGCATGACCGGTTTGGTGGTGGGTCAGTGATGGTCTGGGGAGGCATATCTATGGAGGGACAATCAAACCTCTACAGGCTAGGCAACAGCACCCTGACTGCCATCAGGTATCAGGATGAAATCCTTGGACACACTGTCAGACCCTACACTGGTGCAGTGGGCCCTGTGTTCCTCCTGGTGCACAACAATGCTGGCCTCATGTGGCAAGAATAGGCAGGCAGTTCCTGGAGGATGAGCGAATTGATATCACTGACTGTTCAGGAGCTCAGTGATGCTCTGGTCCACATCTGGGAGAAGATCACCGAGGACACCATGCATCGTCTCATTAGGAGAATGCCCTGACATGCAACAAGCACATGGGAGCCATACAAACTACAGAGTACCATTTTGAGTTGCTGCAATGGAATTTAAGCAAAATTGATCATTTTAATTTCCATCAATTGATGTGGCATCCTTTCATTCCTACCACATTAACATGTCCATATCAGTAGAGATATCTAGCATGATTTTTTTTCCCCAGCTGAGATCCCATGTGTTTTCAAAGTGTTTCATTAATTTTTTTGATGTACTGATTCCAATATTCTTGAACATTTTTTTTCTAAGTGTGACCTGTCAGTGCCAATTTTTGCTGATTCTGATTTTCTCTCTAAGAACTATAACTGACAGCATATAAAAAAGACAAAGTAATATTTTCACAACAAAAGAAATTATTAAACTTTACAATTTCCCCCAACCTGCAGTAACTTACATGATCTTCTGTCCATTAAACAACTGAAAATAAAATGCAGGCTTTGTTATTTGCCCTGTTGAAACTCATTTTAATATAATTGACATAATTTTGAATATAATTATTATTTATGATTTTTAAAGTAACACAGTATTTAGAATCCCCATATATCATTCCCCCATAAGCCTATATGTTGTAAATGTAAACAATGGCAGTAAGAAACATAGTTTTAATAATTTGCTCTATATAGCATTATTATCACTTTGACCTTTAGATCAATCTATTGACCTTGAGGGAGAGGTCAGAGGTCAAATGTGACACGATATTTTAAATCTTTATACAGCATTTTCCATATGCTGACAATACACACCACACATAGGAATTCTTGTAAGAATCATAGTTTCTAAGATAAAAAGGTTTTTGTCAATTTTTTGACCAAAAAAACATTCAAAGTTGGCCTTGAAGACCTTTGTGGATGTGAGCCAAATTTTAATTAATTATTAACACGACTCCACTCGACACCCCTACAAAGTTTTGTCAGAATTCATTCAAAACATTTTGAGCTATCGTGTTTACAGACCGAATGAAACACATGCATATGCTACCCAAAACATAACCTCCTAACTGACAGTTAGTTTCTGTACACCCACCTTTACCTGAGGTATTTTACCTTACTGAACAAAAGCAGGTTTAAAAGACCTTCAAAAAACCTGGAGAACTCCTGGAGAACTATTGCTCAAGACCACTTTAATTAAAAGAAATTAAAAGAAAGTCTGGGCTCTTGGAAGCAAAATTTTAATTTACTTGTAACCAGAAAAATTACTGGGGCTTTTTATTCATAAATTATAGAGTAATTTTTATATACAGATGTTAAATACTGATGTAATATTAGCAACAACACATCTTGCCTACAACTGTTAGACACAAATATAAATGTGTTTTAGGCTGAACAAAAATGTGTTGTCCCCTTTTAACAAATGCAAATAGAACAGCATGTGGAAAACAGCCTGACTCTATTAAATACAATTGCTGATACTTTCTCATCCACAAAAAGAGAAGGGGAACTGGGACATAAACATGGCTAGAGGAGTTCTTAAATATTTAACAAGGTTATTGATGTTGCCAGCGAACCACCTGCTGAGAGGATAAGCAGGCCTTGGTGCTAGAGAATTACAGAATCTACTGCAGGAAAAATTGAGGCATGTGTTAGCATGATGCATCAGGAGAGTGTGAGAAGAATATTTTTAGACTGCTATAACACTTACCTACAAAATATATATGTAAATATAAAGCTACTTTTGGCTGCTCCATTGTCACAAGGGGTCACCACAGCAGCGAGTTCCACATGGTTTACTTGCCAAAGTTTTATGCAGGATTCCCTTCCTGCAACCCCAAAGGGGATTTGTGTCTCTGGCTAGAATTGAACCATGTGTAAATCACTACACTACAGAGCCAATAAAAAACACTGTATTGCTAAAAGCTGGAATTCACTGAGCTCCTGAGAGCGACCCATTCTTTCACAAATGTTTGAGTTAGCAATATACTTAATACATTCAAGATACAGAACTTAATGCAAATACCTCTTGTCTTTGTATAATATAATATTTAAGACAGTATAACACATATGGGTGTGCAGCATTTTTTTTAACAGTGGGTCAAACTGACAAAGATAGTATGCAAAGGTCCACACTTTAAACAACTTAATTGAAACATGGAGTGCACTGTACTGAATTCTGATGAGCTCAATGAATTTCAATAGACATAATTAATAAGAAAGGATCTTTCTTTCAAAAATTAAGTTTCAGTTAGAAAATGTTGACTTTTTTATGTCAATATAATATAACTAAAGGCTCAACTTTAAGCTTTATCATTAGATTAAAGGTGTCATATTTCATCATAAAAAAAAAAAAAAAAAAAGTTTTTTCACATGTGAGTAGAGCACCTCCTACATGTGTTAACATTGAGTTAAACTGCAGTGCAGACTTACTCAAGCCATTCAAATAAAAATGCCATTAACATAATGCTGCCATAATAGTGTGTGTGTGTGTGTGTGGGGGGGGGGGGGGGGGGGGGGGGGGGGAGCTTTCTTTTCAGGGCCTCGGGGGCTGTGGACCGGTTCTGGCCCTCAGACCACATTTTGCCATCACACATCTATGCTATACTCTGTATGTTATTCATGTTTTTATTTCTTTGTTTTATTAATTGCAGCTTCTGGTAGGATGTAGAAAACAGAAACTATTTAAAGGATTTGTAATAATTAGCACTGCTGCTATTGTATCATATTTAAAGTGATTCAAAAAACAGCATTCAACCCTGCTAATTTTAATGCACTTAATACTAGAAGTATTTTACAGAGATAGCAAAAAAAAAAAAAAATCTAAATAAAGTTCTATATTTCTTAAAACTCTGGCTCACACAAGATTTCCAAAGCCAGAAAAATACAATCACATTACTTCATTCAAATGGTACAAGATTACTACCAAACAGATAATGTGCATCTGAAATGTGAAATTCATACTAATATTAAGACCTAGGAGTCACAGCTTTATGTAGCACATCTGTTGTTTACACTGCTGAAATAATAGCAAGTCATGTGTAGCAGACAGCAGTCCTTTTAACATAATGACCAACCTACCTGTACCACAAATAGTGAAGGATCAAGCGGAATGGACCTGTAAGAAATTCATCACAGTTAGCAATTAATAAATGAGAGATCACATCACATTTTATTGGTTTATTTTTTGTTCTCTCTCTTTTTTCCTTGTTATTGATTTTACTTGGCATTTCTGTTCTTTTATTTTTTTTTCAAACATACTTTTGTACAAACTATTGAGCTCTTAGCACAGATGACCAATCATGGTGTGAAATTGTAATAAATAATAAGCAAAAGTCTGGTAAATGTGCATCATCACCCTTAAAACTTACAGTTAGGTTATATGCTTGAAATTTAAGCTTATAAGTGCAGTCTCAGCTTTAAATTGGAGCAAGGAGTTTTCTTTAATATGAAGCCTCTTCTTTTATAAGGCAGCAAAAGTAATTGGACATCACTCAGACAAATAGAAGAGAGAAATGTTGACGTGTTTTATTAAACAGGCTTTTCCTAAGAATAGTGTTTTAGGTCAGCGTTTTAGTCTTTTTTTATATCATCATGCATTCTGTTATTCAACAGTGACTACACATGCAGAAATATGATAATATGGAGTATCTTCAACAATTTAGCAATGCAGATTAACCTGAAGTTTTTGGGGGTTTTTTAATGTTGTGGGATGACACCTGAACATCCTGGGAAAATTGCTGTAAATATAGGAAGAAATGAGAACTCCACACAGAAACATTCAGCTGCACAGCTAAAAGTGACAGCTGAGATCCAGACAAGGTTAGTCCAACTACAGAGATTTATTCCAACAGGCCCAATGTTTCTGGAAGCATTTCCTCTATAACACACTCTGGCATTGTGATATGATATGCTGACACAGTTTTAACTGTGCAAAAGTCTTAAGTCACCTCCTCTTTTCTTTATATACACTATATTAAGTATTCACTCACCCATCCAAATCATTGAATTCAGGTGCTCCAGTCACTTCCATGGTCACATGTGTATAAACTAAAGCACCTAGGCATGTAGACTGCTTCTACAAACATTAGTGAAAGAATGGGTCGCTCTCAGGAGCTCAGTGAATTCCAGCGTGGTACCATGATAGGATGCCGCCTGTGTAAAAAGTCCAGTCATGAAATTTCTTCACTACTAAATATTCCACCGTCAACTGTTAGTGGTATTATAACAAAGTGGAAGTGATTGGGAACAACAGCAACTCAGTCACAAAGTAGTAATGAGATGAGGCAGCATACAGGGCTGCAAAACTGTCACATTGGTCTTCAGTGAACAATCTGACAATGAATGTTCTAAAAACCAAAGAACTTATTATGGACTTCAGGAAGCACCAACAAGACCACGCATCCCCTTGAAATAAATGGTGAACATGTGGAAACTGTCACCACCTTCAGGATCCTTGGCATCCACATCTCAGACTCAAAACACCAAGGCCCTATTTAAGAAGGCTCAGCAGGGGTTTCACTTCCTCCATGTCCTCAGGAAAAACCATCTGGACAAGAAGCTGCTGCTGGCCTTCTATCGCTCCTCTGTGGAAAGTGTACTGACGTACTGTCTGGGTATATGGTACATAAGTTCCACAGCCGAAAACAGGAAAGCAGCGCGGAGGGTTATCGGGCACATCCCAAAAGATCATCGGCTGCCCTCTGCCCTCCCTGGAGGACCTATCCAGAACCTGCTGCCTCAGGAGAATCAGCGCAATCACAGGAGACCCCTCATATCCTGCCCATAACTTGTTTGACCTGCTACCCTTCAGACAGCGGTTCAGGTCAATTAAATCACACACCACCAGACTCACCAACAGTTTCTTCCCCTGGGCCATACGGACTATAAATAAGCAATGACCCACCCACCCCCCAAAAAATGCCATCTGTTTCACAGTTTTTCTTTAAAAAGTATGTGTATTTTATGTGTAATAATGTACAGTTTGTGTATTTTCCAATTCAAAAATCAAGAAGAAAACTATTTCACTTATCTATAAAAACCTACTAGCTCTTAAAAACAGTTCGACCCTGTATATTAAAGCAAGGTGGGAGAGAGAGGGCAACTTAATAACTGAGGAAGAATGGACAACAATATGGAAATATCAGTGGACATATAATAAATCACTACAATGGCAAGAATTTGGATGGAAAAACCTCATAAGATTCTTTATTACACCTGCACAGAAATGCCATTATGATAGAAACCCTCCAACGTGTTGGAGGAAATGTGGAAACCGAAACGCTAATCACTATCATATTTTTAGGAATTGTCCAATTATTAAAGACTACTGGAAAGAAAGAAACAATGCCCTACAGGATATTTTCAGACAGCACATTCCTTTAGAGAGCAAGCTCATCTATTTTTGCAACATACCTCAAGAAGTCTCAAAAAGGGAAAAATATCTAATGACCATCTTATTAACAGCAAGTAAAAAGAGCATCACAAGAAAGTGGTTATCACAGGATACGCCAACGCTAGACGACTGGATGGATATAACATTTAACATGTATAAAATGGAAACAGCCTCTCTCAACCATAAGACCGAGCAATTCAATTTCAGTTGGCAAAGCTGGGTAGACTACGCAAAATCTAGAAGACCCGATTTCATTTTTAGAAATCAAGCTTGACATGGCCTCCTGACAACCTACTCTCCAACAATAAATAAACTCAAACAGTATTAAATAAGTTTGCTTCTTAATTTGTGTATTTCACTTATTTACATACTTTTTTAAATTTTATTTATTTTTTCTTTCTTTCATAAATTATTTTTTTCTTTCTTTCCTCATTCCATTAACACTGGGCTTCTTCCCTGGGAAATAGAGTTATAACAGTTCTATGTTAATATGTTGCACCGAAATTTTTATGTTACCTTTTTAAGTATTGAACGTGACACTTTGACACTGTGAATATATGTTCTGTAAAACCTTTTTCCCAGAAAACTAATAAAAAGTATAATTATAAAAAAAATAAATTGCATTTTCCACTTTATTTATTTTAAATTTTGGGTTTCCATGGCCGAGCAGCTGCATCCAAGCCTTACATCACCAAGCGCAATGCAAAGGATCGGATGCACGGGTGTAAAGAACACCGCCACTGGACTCTAGAGCAGTGGACACGTGTTCTGGATTATGATGTGGGGTTGTTTTTCAGGAGTTGGGCTCGGCCCCTTAGTTCCAGTTAAAGGAACTCTTAATGCTTCAGCATACCAAGACATTTTAGGCAATTTCACGCTCCCAACTTTGTGGGAACAGTTTAGGGATGGCCCCTTCCTGTTCCAACATGACTGCTCACCAGTGCACAAAACAAGGTCCATATAGCCATGGATGAGCGAGTTTGTTGTGGAAGAACTTGACTGGCCTGCACAGAGCGGAGACTGCAAGCCAGGCCTTCTCGTTCAACATTAGTGTCTGAACTCACAAATGCGTTTTGGGAAGAATGGTCAAAAATTCCCATGAACACACTCCTAAACCTTGTGGAAAGCATTCCCAGAAGAGTTGAAGCTGTTAAAGCTGCAAAGGGTGGGCCGACATTATATTAAACCCTACAGATTAAGAATGGGATATCACTCAAGTTCATATATGTGTGTGAAGGCAGATGAGCAAATACTTTTTGCAATATAGTGTATTTGCTTACAAGGAGACATTTTTCATAAGTTCAACTAAAGAAATGGGAACAAATTATATTTTTGGGACAGGCTGCTAGTAGTAGTTAGTTCTTTGCTAAGTTGTCTGTTGTGTAGACACAACACTGGTTCATCCTTTGAGTAATGTGTCTTTTTTTATGCTCGAATGATTCATAGGTCAGTCTTAAATGGATTAACAAAAACCGCATTCCTCTGAAAATGATCAGGTACAAGGACTGGACTGAAAATGGATGGAAAAGCAGACAATGTCCAAAGAAAACTTTTTTTCTCAAGACCACTTTAAAAAAATTACAAGAAAGCCTATTTACAGCAGGCCAACAGTATCTGAAAGTCATGTCCTTAAGAAATAGGAAAATATTCCAGCAAAGACCTGACACAGGACCTAAGAGATGCATCTGGCCCTTGAGTTCATCCATCTACTGTTCACTTAAAGCTCATCAGAAACAGTCTCAGTGGAAAGGCGGCTGTCAAAAAGCCATTCTTAAGGAAGGAAAACAGGGAGAAAAGGCTGAGGTGTGCCAAACTACACAAGAATTGGACCAAAAATCAGTGGCAATGGGTCTGATGGAGTAATTAATCCAAATTTGAAATTTTTGGTTCAAAAAAATCATCAGTATGTACAGAGAAGGTAAGGAGAGAGCTACAACAGCGAGTGTCTACAGCCATCTGTAAAACAATGTAATGGTTTGGAGTTGCATTTCCACCAGTGGTGTCGAGGATCTTGTCAAAAATTTATGGAATTATAAACAGTCAGATTTTGATCCACCATGCAATACCATCTACAAAGCATCTGATTGTCAACAGCCTCATTTTTCAGCATGACAATGATCCCAAACACACTGCCAATACAGTAAAGGCATACCTGAATAGAAAACCACACAATGGATGGAACACTATCAGTCATGGATTGTGGACCTCAACATTTTTGAAGCAGTGTGGGATCATTGTGACAAAGAACAGAACAAACAGCAGGCTTCATCTAAAGAAGAGCTTTGGATGTCCTTCAAGAAGCCTGGAGAAATATTCCTGAGGACTACTTAAAGAGACTACAAGAAACCTGTTTGTGTCTTATTTACTGTATTTCCATATATGTTTCCATATTTTTCAATACACCACTGCACCAATTTCCCATTTTCCTCGCAAAATATAGAAATGAGGGGTGACTCAAGACTTTTGCACAGCACTGTGTGTGTCGTGAACTTTAATATCTCAGTAAGAAGATATGTAACTGCAGGCCTCCTGACCACTATGAACTCCATACTGTGTCCTGGTGTCATAAATGATGGAAAATCATTCACCCTATTATCATACACTGGCAAAAAAGTAAATAAATAAAATAAAATAAAAATAAATAAATAAAAAACAGAACTTACCTGTCACAGCTTTTGCAATTAGAGAGGTGTTAGGCTCCTTGTTGCCTCGCAGCTGTAAATGTAAAATAGCAACAGGTGAGCATCATTTTCTGAATGAATTGGGATAACTTCCTAATGGACCCTTGTGGTAATGTGGTCGTTTGTCTGCCAGAGTAGTTTCTCATGTTAGAAATTATAAACGCTGCAGGTGACTGAAACATATAAAGGATACTAGAGCTAAATGAACACTTGCTTCTCTGCTGTGTGATGTGTCATGGAAAGGTGAAACTTTGCTTATCGAGACAACCAGCTGCAACTTATCCCGTGTTTGTGCTACGTGGCTCTACATGGCTGACCCCGTGAAACTGGAGGCAGTGAGTCTTTCGCTCGTCGTTTTTCCTTATAACTGCTCAACGCAAGAGCCACACCGTGAATAAAACACCGTAAAAGTGAAAGCCACTAACCTGGGTGTCCGTCTCTGGTGGCCATTCAGTAATAACCAGTAAATCGTATAAAATTTTTTCTTCTTCGCTTTCAATTAGGCTTTCTTCAGCCATGTTTACAGCTGTCAGAAATCTACGGCGACTAACAGGGACAAACTATAAAGAACCGCGTTTGTAACTGAACCGTTGCTATCCGTCTACCAAAGCGATTTTATAGTTTGAGTTGGCTTATTATACATGTAAATATTAGTTTTTGTAGCTCGGCACACAAGCGGTCTGTTTTATGAAATACCCGCTTTATTTTTACGAACTTCTTCACTATCCGGAACTAATATTACTTGGCTGTTGGGGGACTCTTTACTAATCGGCGCATCCGGTTGCGTTGCACTTTTAGTCGCAGCAGCAATGGCGGCGTTTTCTGGTAAGAATTTCACACTACTTCATAATTTTGACGCCGCAGTTTTAAATTACTTCAACATCAAATGTCTTTTTAAAACGACGCAAGCGCACTCGATAATTTAATTTGTTTCTTTTTATGTGACAGAAATGGGGGTAATGCCTGAAATCGCGCAGGCTGTAGAGGAGATGGACTGGCTGTGAGTTCAGCTACAAATGTGCTAAATCATGCATCGTGTTCTGTGTTACAGTTTAGTCTTTTATATCCAACTGACTAAATGTAATCATTCGGTTTCAGGTTACCTACTGACATCCAGGCAGAGTCCATCCCCCTCATTCTCGGTGGAGGAGATGTGCTCATGGTAAGGTTAGCTCTCTGCAGACATTTGGCTCCCAGACATTTGCACTCTGCTGCGAGTCTGACAGCTGACTTTTCTGTCTTTTAAGGCTGCAGAAACTGGCAGTGGGAAAACAGGCGTGAGTACTTGACAACCACTTAAACTTGAGAGAATTTTTTTTCTTAATGTCTGCACTGTGCACATTTACTTTCCTGACAGTTTCTCCATGTCCTCCTCAGGCCTTCAGTATCCCAGTAATCCAGATTGTGTATGAGACCCTGAAGGATCAGCAGGAGGGCAAAAAGGGCAGAGCTGCTATCAAAACTGGAGGAACTGGTGAGAATACTTAATGAGCTATTTGGTTTCAGGCCATATGATCTATATGCCTTCTTAAATGTCTGCATAAAAATAAAGACTTTTTATGTTTACAACACTGTATGGAGTGCTCTGCAGGCATTTGAGCTCTTTTTTTGTTTTGTCTCAGTTTTCAACAGCTGGCAGATGAATCCTTATGATCGCAGTCCAGCCTTCGGTAAGAAAAGGAAAAAAAAAAGTGCAGTGCTTCAGTCTGATTATTTTATGACTGTAAATGTCACATTCTTCACAACATCTGCTCATTGCCCATTATTGTTTGTTTCTGCTTAGCAATCGGGTCTGATGGACTGTGCTGCCAGAGCAGGGAGTTTAAAGAGTGGCATGGCTGTCGCTCCACTAAAGGTGTCACCAAAGGTGTGTAATGTACACAAGTGCTTCTGAAGTGATTGAGATTTTAATTAGGGCACTTGACAGGCATTTGATGTATCAACAAAAATAAAAGTATAATTTATTATTTATTTGTCCTGATATATTTGGGGTTTTTTGGGCTTAGGGAAGTACTACTATGAGGTGACCTGCCATGATCAGGGGCTGTGCCGGGTGGGCTGGTCTACCAGTCAGGCAGCTCTGGACCTGGGTATGTTTTCCTACCCTCTACAATCTTAATGCTAGAGAAAATGCAGTACTTTAAACAAATAGTTTGAGCAGAGCAGTACTGTGATTTGACACTAGACTTTTTGTTTTTCCTTTCTAGGAACTGATAAGTATGGGTTTGGTTTTGGTGGAACTGGGAAGAAATCCAACAACAAGCAGTTTGACAGCTATGGAGAGGTAACAGATAATGAAAGATCATGTTATTTACATGTTTAAACACTTTGGACAGTAGGTTTTAAAAATGGGTTCTCTTTGCTATCTTTCCTTTTTGCAGGAGTTTACCATGCACGATACTATTGGCTGCTATCTGGATCTTGACAAGAGCCAAATTTCATTCTCTAAAAATGGTGTAGTCTGTTTTTTATTATCATGAATCAATAACACATCCACTTGTTAGAAATAGAGAAATAACTCAAATTACTTTACTTTGGTCGTCTTTTTACAGGTAACGACCTGGGTGTGGCCTTTGAGATCCCTCAAAATCTGAAGAGTCAAGCTTTCTTTGTCTCCTGTGTGCTGAAGGTATCAACTGATAAGTCAACAGAGTCAATAGCAGAGAACAAACAGGCAGATGCCTGATTGATACCATCCAAATTTGCTCATATTTTCTGTTTAATAGAATGCAGAACTGAAGTTTAACTTTGGAGGAGAAGACTTTAAACATACCCCTAAAAGTGGGTTTGTTGCCCTGGACCAGGCCCCAGAGGGTCACACAGTCAAATCTTCTCATACAGGTGTGTGCAACCTTATTTAGGTGCTTCAAGAATGTTCTGAAAACATAGAAATTTTAAAAATAGATGCCATCTTTTGCTCTCTGTTGTTAAAGCAAGGTAAATTTTTATCATCGTTGGCATTTTTTGAGTATATTAAATTTTGTATCTCTTCTTTGATTGTGCAGGTAGTGCCAAGGTGAGTCAGGTGAAAGTGTCAGCAAATGCACCCAAAGCCCTGATCATTGAACCGTCTAAAGAACTGGCTGAACAAACCCTCAACAATGTCACGCAGTTTAAGAAATATGTGGATAATCCCAAACTCAGGTATGACTCCACGGAGATGGCATCGACACACACTGAGCAAAACCATGACTTGCAAAAACTGCATGTAGGGTAATAAGGGCACTGAGCTACATCCAGATTATTCTGGCATCACTTAAGAACATCATTTCCCTGCATTTGCCTGCATTTCCCAGTCTATTTGTTATTCCTGTTCTTGCACCAGCAGATGGAGCCATGCTATTTTGGTAATTTGTCAATTTGTCACTGCAGGGAGCTGCTGGTGATTGGTGGTGTGGCTGCCAAAGACCAGCTGGCTGCTCTGGAACAGGGGGTATGTGACATGTACAGTTACCAAAAAAAGCACTCAATTAGTTTAATCGCTGTAAAACACATCGTTGAAAGATTTTTTTTTTTTTTTTTTTTTTTTAATTGGATGTCATTTTTCCTGTTTTCCCTGTGTCATCTTTTAATTAGGTTGATATTGTTGTGGGAACACCTGGTAGACTGGACGACCTCATTTCCACTGGGAAACTCAGTCTGTCCCAAGTCCGCTTTCTGGTCCTGGATGAATGTGTATGTGCATTTTCTTTATTTTTTAATAGACTCCAAATGTATTTGTTTGTTTTTAATTGTTGATATTTGTGGCAGAGTAATCCCTGAAACCACTTCACCATTTTGTGGCTTTTCTATGTCTCAGGATGGCCTCCTGACAGCAGGCTATACAGACTTCATCAACAGGATCCATAACCAAATCCCTCAGGTCACCTCTGATGGCAAGAGACTGCAGGTAAGACTGAGCATAAATATGAAATGAAATATTTTTGTGATAACAGCAGTGAAGCATTCACAGTGGTGGATGTTGTACTAGAAGTATATTTGCAGGTATTAGTAGTTTAAGTGGTGATCACCTTATTTCCCAGGTCATTGTGTGCTCAGCCACACTGCATTCATTCGATGTGAAGAAGTTGTCTGAGCGGATCATGCACTTTCCCACCTGGGTGGACCTGAAGGGTGAGGACTCGGTTCCAGAGACTGTCCACCACATAGTGGTGCCGGTCAATCCTAAGAGCGACCGTCTGTGGGAGCGCCTGGGCAAGAACCACATCCAGGTGAGTTCCTCATGCTCAGGCAAGGAAACTGAATAAAGAGAAAAGTGCTAAAAAAATCAAGTTGAGCAATTCAGCTATATTTCAGACTTGGGCCGAGGAATATATCACTTTTTTCTAGTCTATGTAGGTTGTTGTCATGTTTTTGTCTTAGTTTAGAGTTGTGTTGACAGAGCTTTTTCCTCCGTTTCTCTGGGTAGACTGATGAAGTTCATGCCCATGATAACACCAGACCAGGAGCCAATAGTGCAGGTACGTGCAGTTGTGCAGCACAGTTCAGACCATTCAGCTTCATCACGCTAGTATAAAGTGTAAAATACAGTCTTTAAGGGTGTTTGTCCAACCACTCCAGTCAGTTTACACATCACATAAACAACACAGATGGCACTTTCCTTCTGTGAATAGCAGTAAATGTGTGTGCACCTTTTGTGTGAGTCAGAAATGTGGTCAGAAGCCATCAAGATCCTGAAGGGCGAGTACACTGTAAGGGCCATTAAAGAACACAAAATGGACCAGGCTATAATCTTCTGTCGCACCAAGATTGACTGCGACAACATGGAGCAGTACTTCATTCAGCAAGGAGGAGGTAAGCAGTGTTGGAATCATTCAGAAATTTGGTTTGAGCCACTACACAAGTTTAGAAAGTGAGGGAAATTGAAGCTAAATACGATATCCTTTAGGCTTTTTTTGCAATTACAAATTCATAATCATTAGAGGGGTTCGTGTGTCTTCTTCAGGTCCAAACAGCAAAGGTCACCAGTTTTCCTGCGTTTGCCTCCATGGCGATCGTAAGCCTAATGAGCGGAAAAATAACTTGGATCGCTTCAAGGTAAAAGATCATAACGTACTGATGCTGTTTGACAAAGTGCAGCCAGTGAATCGGCGTTTACGTGGATTGGGTCTTGTGTTCTCAGAGAAAAGACGTGAAGCTGTTGATCTGCACAGACGTAGCTGCCAGAGGAATTGACATCCGTGGAGTTCCTTATGGTATCGGAAGCTTGCTAGAAAATTATATTACCTTGCCAGATTATATCCTGTGAACGTTACATAAAAGTTGCTATATTTTATATTCATGTCAGTATGTTTTTTTTCTGCAGTGATTAATGTGACTCTGCCAGATGAGAAGCAGAACTATGTCCATCGTATTGGCAGAGTTGGAAGAGCTGAAAGGTACTTGCTTATTTTATTATTATTACTTTAATATTCATATGTTTGAGTGTTAGAGCAGGATGTAATGGTTAAAATTAGCTATTTATTATTTACTTGTTACATGATTTTGTTGTAGTTGTTAATTAAGAAATTCAAAGGAAAGAGGCATCATGGGTAGGACTCCCCCAGTAAAAGTTTTATTTTTCCAAAATTCAGGTTAATTGCAATCTTGACTATAAAGGGCAAGACAAACATGCACTCAATTCAATTCAGTTTTATTAATATAGCACCAATTCACAACAGCCACCTCAAGCTGCTTTATATTGTAAGGTAAAGAAACAAATAACCTCTATGAGCAGCACGTGGTGACAGTGGGAAGGAAAAACGGTCTTTTAGCAGGAAACAGGAAACCTCCAGCAGAACCAGGCTCAGGGAGGGGCAGTCATCTGCTGTGACTGGTTGGGGGTGAAGGGAGTACATTTATTACTATAGCTGAAAGAAAATAAAATTAGAATGTAGTAATCCAGCAAGTCTCTACTTTCAAGAGATGAAGATAAATAGAGTTCAAGTTTAAACAGTGATAAATATTGGATAATAGCAAACTAATCTGTAACCTGTGAAGGTGAAAGTTTGAATTAAATGGAGTGCAGTCTTTAAATAAGTAGGAGTAATTAGGTGAAATCAGTCTGGAAATAAGCAGCTGACAAAGGCAAAGTCTCCTCCTCCTCCTCCTCCAGCTGATCCTTTTAAAGGTCATCACTGCAGATCTTCCTCCATCTCTCTTGAAATGATCAAAATCATCATTATTGCCACCTCAAACTTTCGCACAATATGCCTGAATGATGACAATAAATTATAATGTTGAGACTCTAAATACCATTAAAATTGTCATTTCTTTTTTGACTTACAGAATGGGATTGGCTATCTCCTTAGTTGCTATGGAAAAAGAGAAGGTAGGGTGGACAGTAGACATCTGTGTAGTCTGTATATTTGGTAATTATTTTTTTTTTGTGTGTCTGTGTGTGTGTGTATGGTAATAAGTAAATGTTTCCACATGTGCAGGTGTGGTACCATGTTTGCCCAAACCGAGGCAGGGGCTGCTACAACACACGACTGAAGGAGGATGGAGGATGCACCATCTGGTATAATGAAAAAGAGGTGAACAAAGATGCACACAAACTTAAACTGGTTACTGTTTAAAATGCAAAATCATCAGTGATACAGCAGAGGGCTTTCTGAAGGGACCGTGTATGCGGCACACGTATTTATCATCACTCCTGGGCTTAGTGTGCGCCAGGTGTATAATCCAATACAGTCACCTTTAAAGCCTGCAGGGAAGTTATGTTTCATTCACATGGCACGTTTTTTTTTTTTAATTTTTTTAAATCATTATCACAATGTACTTTCACTCCTCAATCACTGGCTTCAAATTCTGCTTGTCCCCCCCACCCCACCCCCCCACCCCCACCCCCCTGATCATAGCTCCTATCAGAAATTGAGGAACATCTAAAGTGCACCATCACGCAGTGTGAGCCAGACATCAAAGTACCCGTGGATGAGTTTGATGGAAAGGTGACCTATGGACAGCGCAGGGCGTTGGGAGGTATGTGTAACAGAGTGAGAAAAGGAAGGAAAACAGATGGTAACACATCTCCACAGGACTCCAGGAATGGCTGCTTATGCACATTAAAATATACGTGTTGTTTGCATGGATTATAATGAGCATTAAACCATAACAAGGTGTGCAGTTTGTCTTTTAGACATTTATTACACCTGCTTATATGTTGAGCTTGACCAGAAAATCTGTCATCCTCGCCTAGGTGGTAACTACAAGGGTCACGTGGATGCTCTGGCCCCAACTGTTGAGGAATTGGCCACCCTCGAGAGAGAAGCCCAAACCTCCTTTCTTCACCTGGGATATATGCCAAACCAGCTTTTCAGAGCTTTCTGACCATAACCCCAACTAGCTGAATAGCACTACATGCTACTCATACACAGTGGGGGGGGGGGGACCTGAACTGTGTACATCAAAATTCACTTTTTTTTTTTTTTTTCTCCCCCCACTCAGAGATGCAAACAAAACCCAACTATTAATTTGCATGAATTATAAATTAAGTGTCATAATAACATTTGATGGTGTTTGCCTTTTTTCTCATTTTCAAAAGTTAGGTTTATTGTAAGCATTCAGTTCAGAGGCCTATCAAGACTGTTGGTCCAATTATTTTGACTTCATTTACTGCCACTCTTACATACTGTAATGTTAATTCTGATTGGTTGGATTCTTGTTGATATGGCTGAATTAATCATTTAATCATTGTATAGTAAAACTTCACTGAAAGTGGCATTCTCAGCTTGGATTTGTTTTCTTACAAATTTTTGCGTAAATAAAAGACTAAATAAAAGATGCTGCTGGGATTAAACCCGCTGGTTTGAGAGGTCCTATTTTTAAATTTGGCAATCATGAGGAGCCCATTATCCTAAAGCACACCTATAATAAAAGAATGAAGGCCATTCTGCATTAAGTACAATGTGAAAGTTGCTACCGAGGCTAAAAACTCATAAGAAAAGGGTTTAATGAGGTCATGAATATAGAGAAAATAGAAAGTAGTCATTTTCTCACAGCCATCCATTCAGTCAGGTTGCTTTTTTTAACCCTCATTACCTGCTGCCCATTGGACAAATGTACTTTAAGGCACTTCTACATTGGCAGAGGAAAGGAGGGAAAAAATAATTTTTGAAACTGAATTGGTAAATTTACGATAATGTTTTATCCAAGTTATTATCCCAGGAGTTCAAATAATGGATTTCTTTCCAACTTAACCTTGAAAAGTGAAGCAATACGATTCCCTGACTGAAATGACACCATTTTCCTGAGTTTTTAACTCATAATTTTTCCACCTTTCCACAGTCCCTTATTTTTATTAACCTTCAGTAGCCCTAATGCACTGTTGCATGTGACCTGTTTGAAGCAATGACTGCAGAAAACTTATTTTATACAGTTTATAGTCACATAGGGTTTTATATAGCTTATAAGAAAAAACTTCCTGGCTCAGAATCCATAGAAGAACTAACTATATATTTCCCCAAATATTATCACAAGAGAAATTACAAGCTTTATCAGGATGAATCTGACTCTGGTCATATGCTTCATCATGTGCTTGAGCACAACTTCAAGTCGAGCATGAGGAGTCAAAGACAGATCCTGCAGCGCAATTTTGCAAAGCGAGAGAAGATTACTCTCACTCGCTTGCTTGGTTCAGTGAAGTTTTTTTGCTATGCAGTCTCTTTCTCTCAGAGATCTTGCAGATCCAATAAAAAGGAAAGTGCTTAATGCCACGGAGAGAAGTGAACAGAGGGAAAGATTCAGAAAAGGGCATCTTGGCGTCCAAGAAAGAAGAAGCGAGAGAGGAGAGTCGCGCTGTCGAGACAAAATAAATGTGCTGAAAGATAAGAGAAAAATGGGAACAGAAATCTCCAATTTGTGGTGAAATAGGTCTTGACCTGCGTGTAACAACAGAACATCATCTGTACTGCTGGAAATACAGAAATTTGCCACCAAGCAAGATAGCAGTATTTCCCAGCCACTTTGCATGACAGCTAAGACTAATAACTTTGATATTTTCCATTCAGTGCTCAAACAACATAGAAATAATGGAGTAGGCAGTTTCTTCAAAATGCCTTTGTTTTACAATCCAAACAGTCAAAAAGCTCAGCATAAAAGGCACAATATAAGACACTCTTCCTTGAAACAACGATGCAGAAAAATAAATAAATAAAGACAAAAATTCCAAGATGCTCAGACATATCCTGGGAAATTAAAACAGATGAATAACTGCCCTCTTCAGACAAACCTACAGATTAAAGAGAAGGAAAATGATCTACATCATGGCAACATGATAGCAACATTGGGCACTGAGGAAAAAAAATATCATCCATACTGTGATCATTTCAGGACATATTTGGACACTTTTCAAGTATTTGGTCCCAGGTGAATCTTCAGGATCCAAGAAAGAGGCTCCATCACAACCTGATGACCTGAACTGTATGTCCAAACACTGAGAGCATCAAACCCCAAGCACACAATGAAGACTTCCAAGTGTGCTGTCCCACTTGAATTAGCTGGATCCCTGGATTGCTGAATGGTAACTGTACATGAGGACACGGGGAGCATGTTGATTAAAGAGGAGCGAGAAAAGATTTCAGCCAAGTCACACCAGAAAGTGAACGCACAAAGCGACGATGAACAGGAATGTGAACTTTAACGATCTGCGCAACAGACATGCTTTACACTACACACGGGGAAAAAATAAACAGTGGTTACTGTTTGAATTAAGTTTCCTTCAGTGCTGTGAAAAGCTTTTTTTTTCTGTTGCTGGAAGAAAATTAGTTTGAAGACTAAGTTGAACCCAATCGAGGTGTGAGTTCAAAGCCTGAAGAGGTGACCAGGTTTCAATGCTGTTAGAAATGACACTAAAAGGCTTCTGTACCACACACAGAAATGATTTAAGCCATTTTCCCCCTTTTATAGTCACTTCCAGTGCGTTTTCTCATTTGTGAAAATAATTACAAGATGGTGAACTTTCCTTTGTAGATGCAATATTTTCTTATCCAGATATTTGATGCATCTGTTTTGGAAAAATTGTTTGCTCCTTTTGGTGATCTTTCTTTTAAAAAAAAAACACTCAAACATAATTTTGTTTGCTTTGTTTATTTTGTTCAAAGTTATTATTATTGTTATTTATTTTTGATGGTTTTCATAAAGAACTACAGCAGTATATCAGGTGTTAGTATTCATAGTACTGTATTGTTCTTATTTAAATCTAAACTGAATAAAAAAAGCGCTGTCCTATTGTAAACTGTCAGGTCAGTAGGTGTCACAGTAGGGAACGTATCAGGATCTGTAAGAATGAGAGACATCATTTGGCTGCATCCCTTCTTCTAACAGGCCTCGTCACACAGGCATCTTAGAATAAGGGGATCATTTTAAGTGGACTCAACAGGTTTAGAAGAAAACTGAAATATGCACTACCATGTGAGCCAAACATTTATCAGGTCTGTCAGAAACTTGGCTTCGTACTGACTCAACAAACCAAAACAGAGAGCTATGGTCAAATTCTTGTGCTTTCAAAATAAAGGTCTTACATGTGTAAATAAAATGTGACAGCAGCAGGTGACACAGCAGTTACTGCAGTCGTTGCATTACTGAGTGGTCGTACCAATAAATTAATTCGACTTTTGTACATTTTTATTTATGCAAGTAACTGATTAGGTCCACAGATTTGTTTCACATTCACACTTTTACAATGCACCAAGGATGGAGTAATTTACATGCATGCAAACAAGCTTTAATACACACAAGAAAAAGCCTGTTCAAATAGAGTGTCCCATCCTTCCAGTAGACTTCACTTGCATTGGCTTTTTCTTGTGTCTTAGAGCTTGTTTGGAAGCACGTGAATGCCTCAGTCTTTGCTGCGTGCCCCTCATTTGGTGTTTTTATGATGGTGAACGTGAGAGCTGTCTAACAATTTGGGCTTTGTGGTGATTTGGTACCTTTCCATTTTCATACTAATTAGTTGATTCACTGCCCCTTTTGTCCTGTAGATTGATGCATTTTCCTCCATTCTAAAACTGTCTACCTTGAGTCCATATTTATAACATGCAGTGTTTCATTAGTGACCAAAGTGGTGCTTATCAATCAGCAAGCTGTATCCTAATGTTTGAATCCATAAACCATTTATTTTTTTTTTTTTTTGTGAGAGAAAAGTGTTCATGTAACCTCAGAGTACACCAAATAACACACACAGCTGCAAAAATAAAAAGTTACAACATTAAATTTCGAACAGTTTAAAAAAAAAAAAAACATGAACTATGTGTTCAACTTTATAGTATAGCTCTATGGGGAAAATTGTCTGTGGGTTATTTCGTGACAAACCGTCACTCAATAGCTGACTGTCCTACACTCTTATTTTGAAGTCCTAGCGCTTTGCTGTCGCCGTCACTTCCTGGGAGAGCTGTGCAGCGTTTATAGTCTCCCTCCTGAAATTGAGGAATTTAACTCCGCTACATCTTTGAAGACGTTGTCCGCAAAGTGCATAGTTTTACAAAGTGAGAAGCGTGCCCGTGTGAATATTACGCACACTTTGGGTAAGCTTAATGTTTGCGTGCTCCTTTTTGACCCTGCTTTGCCGGTGAAGCGGCTGTTTGTAACGACTTCACATCGCCATGTTTAGGTGGAAAGTAGTAAATGCAAAACCTCGATGAGGTTTTTACTTAAATTCGACCACTTTTAGCACTGCTGTTCATTGTTTCCGTGCTGAAGAGACGCAGGGAGCATCATTTCTAATAGTAATAACTGGAACGTGCCATGCTTTGTTTTCGAAAGCTTGGTGAATTTACTGTGAAGCACTTTACTGTTTAGAAGCATTTTATGCAGTCAAAATATTCGCCATCTGCTGGCCAAAATGCTTTGTTTGGAAAAGACTCTCCCAAGAGGTTTCACTTTTAATCAGTAAAAGTGCCATAAATAATTATTGTCTGTCTCTTCGTTTAAGTGCTGTGGTAGATTGACAAGACTACATCCAATTTGACTGTCTTGACGAGGAATAACTGGTTTGTTTGTTTTTTTTTTTTGCCCCACATTCACTGACGTAGAGCTCACAAACAGGGGTCCTTAAAGTGGATGAGGTGGTGTCTAACAGAGCTCCGTATGTTTTTCTTTCTGTAATAAAGAGCTGTGGAAACAGGGCATGCATTAATTTACAAATAAACTGTTTGATGCAGGGCTACGCTGTACCCACAGAATGTCTTTGCTACTTGGATGGATGTCTGTCTAGGATACCAGAGTGTGGAACAGACATGCTGGAGCAAGACTTGGATAAGCTGATGTTGTGCAAGGTAAGTAGCCAGCTTAAGGACACTAACGCTTCACACACAAATCTGGGGTTCATCCATTTTTCCGAAATTGTTCATATATTGTACTAATACCTTCAGAACTAGGCCTGTCACAATAACAAATTTTGCTGGCCGATTAATTGTCACAGAAATTATTGCCATAAACGATAATATTGTTTGGAGACCATTTTAAACTATTAATGATAATGACATAATAATGCTAGTACATACTCAAAGATCAAAAAACTTTAATTTCAAAAGAACGCTTAACACTGGAACTTGAACACAAAATAAACAAAACTAAAAACAAAAATAAAATGGACTCTCAATCTCCGTTAACAAAAAATGCACTTGAGTAAAAAACTAAACACAACAAAAAACCAAACTCTAAATAAAAACTACGTTCAACCAAAACAGTATGGATTATTAAGTCTGTAAACTAAATTACCCTTCAAAAACTAATAATCATTAGTTTTAAATAGAGAAGATGGCCAAAACTGCCAGTTTTATAAACAAAAAGTGCAAACTAACAAAAGCACACTCCATTTCAATAAGAGCAGATGCCTCAACAGTCCATAAGCAGATCTGTAGCTACTTTAGTCTGGCAGATTCCAAGCAAGAAATACCAACATGTTGAGTTTGTGTGGCTAAAGGCAGGCTCTCTCAGGAGTAGCAATGTTTCCAGATGTGCTAAACATTCTCTCTTTAGCGATTAAGCGAACTACGCTGTCTGTGAGCGCGCACCTTTTTGTATGCTGTCTGACGATTAAATGCTCCAGTGACGGTGGACTGTCAGGTACTAGAAGACGGAGGCGGCCCACCAGTTGTAGTTTTTTTTTTTTTTTTTTTTTTCCCAGCTGGTAAAACTGCTTTGGATGATTGTGCTTTAGGTGCAGGTGCGAGTTGGTTGTATTGCTGCTCTTACAGTAGTTGCTACCGTTTTATGACAAATGCAACATACCAGCTCGCAAAGGTTCAGCGGTTCGCCTCAGTCATTTGGTTTAAATCCGAAGTGCTCCCACACTGCTGCTGCTACGTTCGACTTTGAAACCAATTCCATTTCGGGTTTTCTCCCCATATATCAAATAGCGTTTCTTTAGTTTGCTAACTCCTCACGGGGCTCAGACGTACAAGATGATGCGCCTCGGCTGGCTACCTGACGCGGTAGTTCACTCCCTCCTTGCTAAGGAAATGAGAAAGGGAGGGGTCAGTGGAGAGCACCAGAATTAAGCCTTTTGCCATCCAGTGTTATCAGTAGAAAAAGAGAGAGACAAGAAGAAACAATAAAGCTGATAAATAAAAATTGTCAACCTCATTTTAAGTTATCGTGCGATTAATTGATTCAGAACTGCCTCATACTATGCAAAAGCACAGAATATGCAGACCAGGCTTGTAAACAAACATCTTTCAGATTGATAATAATTTAATTTCTGTCAGTTATCATCCATCCATCCATTTTCTTCCGCTTATCCAGTTCAGAGTCTGGGGTGATAGGGCGAGAGGCAGGGTACACCCTGGACAGATCGCCAGTCAGGGCTAACACAGAGAGACAACCATTTGAACACCTACAGGCAATTTAGAATCATCAATTAACCTAACCCCACTAACTGCATGTCTCTGGACTGTGAGAGGAAGCCGCAGTACCTGGAGAGAACCCACAGAGGTGCGGGGAGAAGATGCAAACTCCACACAGAAAGGTCAGAGCCAGATGGTGGAGGGGCAGCAAGGTGGTTAGCACTGCTGCCTCACAGTAAGAAGGTACTAGAGTCCTGTCATTTATAGTTTTCTAAATTAAATTCATGATAACGATGAGATGACTAAAATCTAAAAAAAACAAAACATCTTCAAAGGTGTAGGCTTTTGTGTAACTTTTATTTTCTTCAAACAGATTCTTATAAGCAACCATCTGTACTAGGTTTCATCAGCAGAAAAAGAGACAAAACAGAGGACCAGAAAAGTTTAAGACTTTTCCTGCTCAAAAGTACAGTATATTGTACAATGCATTCTCTTGAAGTAAATTAAAAATAAATAAATATCTCAGGCAGACCGGATTTAATTTTTATTTTTTTTTTTAATGAAAAGCTTCCAGTTGCTCCCTTGCTTAGAGCTGCTGGCTTTTTTTTCTTAGATTAGCTTAAGCAGTTTCTCTAATACACCTCAAGGGGATGCATTTCCTTGTGCGGAGAAATCAGGGGGTGCAGTATTAAGTAAGAAAGTTTGTTGATTTTTTTTTTTTTTTTTTTTTTTCTTTTGTCTTAATGATTCTGATTCACTAACATGCATAGTGGTAGAGCAAAATTGGCTGGTGTGCATGTTTCATGCCTTCAATGGTAATTTTGCATCTATTCTGTGTTCAAGCTAAGAACATTTATACCATTTGATTTTTGATTTGATTTTTCTCAAGAAACAGGTTTGTTATGCATAAAGAGTACACACAGTGTCATTTGGGTGTGACCAAAATGTACTTAAAACTCCAATGCATTGATTTTACTTGATGTCTTATCAAATGTCCAGTAGTTCTACAACAAATCAAAAACCGTATTTGCTGCTTGAACTTAATCAAGAAAAGTGAAACTTATCTCTAAAATCTGCTTGTCGCTTCACAACAACTTTGCTCATTTGTAGTCTTTTGGTTTTGGGGGGAAATTTAATATCTTTACATTAAAAAGCATAAATAAAATTATTTAGATGTAATTACATGGTGATATAATAAAAAAAAAAATTTAAGGGCTGCAGTCAGTGATTATTTTTGTGATAGTAAATAGGGTTGGGCTCTATGGCAGATTTTCTGGAACACAATGCATGATCAGAACCCTCAGTCTGCTCCTCAGCTGAGGTTATGTGATCACCTTATTTGTTCTGCAAATGGTTTCATGGATACAAAGACACCCCTGAACTCAAACAAAGTGCTGTGACTCAGTTTTTAATAATGCCGTCTGAATGTATGACTGCAATCATCAACAATAGAAAATCAACATCAGGTCACCCATCTTTACAGCCAAGGATACAGTGTACAATTTTCAGCTACCTTAGATAAAAGATCACCAGTGCACAAGAATTGTTCATGGGTTTAAAATAGCAAAAATAGCAATACTCAAACAAAATTCTGACAGTGTCAGAAATTAAGGATATAATCTCACTGAAACAAGTAGAAATGCAGCTTGAAATGGAGTGCTGATTAGCATGACACTACCATTTGCAGAAGAAATAAAGCTGAATTGAATAGATGAAAGTTAAAGATGGGGAGGGGGTCTACTTAAGATGTTGCAACAGGAACTTGTTTGTACAACACGTGTTCCAGTGCTGAGGGTGATGTAGCCCTGATTCAGTAGGACTATATCAGCATGCTGCCTACATGTGTCAGACTTTATCTTCTGCCCATTGTTGCGCACTGTAGCTTGCAGTGTACTAAGGTAGCTGTAGTCTTACAGTGTCTATGTGCCTCAAGTCCAAAACCCAAAGCTTATAAAATTATAATGAAGATGAGAGAATGTACACAATCTGATATTTTTCTGTTATTTTAGAGTGAAAATGGTACAATTTGACTTTAGTGAGTTAAGGCTGCTATATAATGTATATTTTTTATATTTTGTCCCACTCTTGGCTAAATACAGGAATAGGATACTCAAAGATCTATGAGTGCAACTGACGATGGAGGACACCAACCCAAATAATCCAAAGGACAGCAAAAGGATGGATGCCAGCACTGTCTGGCAGTGGCGGATTATGCATGTAAAAAAATACTCAAGAAGTCCTGAACCATTCCATTATAGCAATAAAATTGGATTGGATTTTAATGTTGGATCCATGGCACAGAAACTGGATTTACAATTACTGACAAATGGGGTCATGCTTGAGATCTGTGACTTTGCTAAAATGGTTACAAAGGGTAAAAGCCACTTTATCATGAACATTCTGGAGAATAATTTTGTTCTTGGATTGGAAAATGAGCAACAGAGGATTCATTTGAGGGCTCAAATTTCACACAAACTCAAGGATCTGATGAGGAGGCCTCCTAAAGAAAAACTTGATGTTGCTGCTCTTTTAGGGTCGTCTTTTGTGCCAGAATGTACCAGAAACTTCAAAAATGAACCAAACGTGGGAGCACATCCTCAGTATGCTGGTTTCCAGGTGAAGAAGGAGGATAATGGTACATATACAGGCAAATTTCCCTGTTCACAGACACCATCTGAAAAAAAAATGGATCGACTACATGCTGATGTCAGTGATGATGATGAAGAAATCGAGTGCTTAGGGGCACAGTTGAAAGAAGAAATAAAAGGAGATATTCTCCCTTTCTCATACCCTTTCTGTCAAGAAATAGGTTTGAGCTTTGAGAGCGGTGCAAAACAAAGCCTTGATCCAGGTTTACTGACAAACGGTATGATGGTAGAACTGGTAGACTTCACCAGAGTACTGATTGCATCCTACAGTTCTATTATTCTCAGTGTGCTCAAGCACAATTTTGAACTTGACCTTCAAAGTCCACAGGGCAAAAAGCAAGTTTTGTTTGGGGTGTCACAACTGCTGAAAAGGAGGAAAAAACTTAAGACCACCAGTACAAAAATAAGTCCACATTTTAAGAATGAGCTGTTTTCGTTTGAGACAAATCCCTTTAAAAGGGCTCCAACACAGTTGACTATGGAAGAGCTTTTATATGAGAGCTTGAAGAAAAGAAGAAAGTATAATGCAAAAGCAAATATGCAAAATGAATGTGACATGGAAGAAGAGGAAATGGAAACGGAAAGTAACATGTGGAAGCTGCGCGCTAACCGTGTGAAACAAATCCTCCTAGTACTAGACAAAGAGTATTGTACATTCTTCAGGCCCAATAAAGCAAATCTAGAATTCAATATTGGATTTGGGCCCAAGAAAAATTTGAGTGCTGACTATCTGACCAATTCTGTTCTGTACAAAGTTGCTCGATTTGCCTTGGCAATGAATTCATCCCAGCAGGAATTCATCATGGAGATTCTTGAGAAGAACTTTGACTTAGGCCTGAAGAACAAAGCCCATAAACCTGCCTTTGCATGCGAACTTATGAGTAGAATAAGACAGCTGCAGAAATGTGAGGATGCAGTCAAATTCTCAAAAGAGGTTTTTGAAATTCCTCGTCCTGTGCCATCAGTCAAAATGACATCTCAGAGAACAGACAGTGTTGGTCCTGACCTCAGCAGCATATCAAGTGTGAAGGAATCTGATGTTGCTTCCTCACACCCTCCTGACTCACATGCTGAAACTGAACTAAGTCTAAATGCTACAACTACAACAAAGTTACCAGTCGGTTCACATGAAGCGGAACCCAATCCACACTATGAAACCAAACCTGAAATAAAGTCAGAGAAAAGTGTCCATCCTTATCCCTTCTGCAAGGAGATTGGTCTGAAGCTGCATGTCAGCTGCAGTCAACAAAAAAACAAACTTGGCATCAACAAACTGAACAAAGGAGTGATGATGGAAGTGTCAAACTTTGCAGACAAGTTGTGTGGGACATTTGACCAGATTTGTCTGGATGTTCTCAGACACAACTTTGACCTTGATCTGCAAAGTGTTGATTGTGACCTTGCTAGAAATATTCTTGCACACATTCCTGCTGCAAATGAGGAAAGAAATCTAGTGACCCGTGTAACCCATGGGAAATCGAAGCACCCGAAAAGAGATTATCCAATACTCCCAACACTGAATTGCCAGAATAACTCAAACTCAAACACAGAAGCAGGTAGTGCTGAGTCTACTGAGGCAATCATACACAAAGATGCAAGCAGTTCCACTGACACGGAACAACAAGATGACCTCAATTCAGCGCTGTGGAAATTGCGGGTTAATCAAATTCAGCATATTCTCTCAGTGCCTCACGGAGAACATTGCCCACTTTATTCTTACTCCAGGTGTAAGAAATTGGGCATCAACTTTAATGTCGGATCTGGAGTAAAACAAAATCTTGACCCAAAGTTACTGACCAATGGTATCATGGTCGAAGTTAA
Organism: Archocentrus centrarchus; assembly: GCF_007364275.1. Taxonomy (NCBI): domain Eukaryota; kingdom Metazoa; phylum Chordata; class Actinopteri; order Cichliformes; family Cichlidae; genus Archocentrus; species Archocentrus centrarchus. The sequence continues at coordinate 18,693,053 of NC_044369.1, forward strand.
CACGTTTGCCGAAGCGATGCTGTCATCCACAAAAGATTTCATCACAGCAATCCTGGAGTATAACTTCGGTCTAAATTTGAACAGTGAGGCTTGTCGCAGTGCCTTTGGAAAGAAGCTTATGCGAAATTCCGGAGCAATGAAGACAAAGAAACTAGCTGCCTCTCAGAAGAAAATACTTTTTCAACTGCCCGACTCAAAATCTGCAGATGAATATGCTCCATATTGCCCCAAATGCTATCAAGATAGAAATAAACTTTGTCAAGATGTATCACAGACGGGCGACACACCTCAGCAGCCCCAAACTGTGACTGACGTTTCTACTGATGCAACACCACAAAGTACTAAAAATGATCGAATGTCTATTTCTGCAGCAATAAGGAAGACGATTATGAGCTGTTACCCCTCATGCAGGAAAATGGGTTTAAGATTGCGGGTGGGCAAAACTCACCGTAAACGTAAACTTGAAACGCGTGCTTTGACCTGGGGCGTTATGTGTGAAGTGTATTCTTTTGCCAGGAAACTGAGTGGAACAAAACATAAACTTGTCAACGATATTCTTGAGCACAACTTCAACTTGGACAAACAGACTCTAGACCTGAATCCTTCAATGTTGTTCTGCAGAGTACAGCCACGAGAAGGAGAGCATGTCTGGTTTAATGAAGTTTTTGTTATTCAGGCACCTCGTAAATGTACTGTTATCGGGGTTAAAAGGGATGGGCAATCAACCATGCAGACAAATGAATGGAAGGAAACAATCAAAAGAAGACAGCTGGACATGCAGGCAAAGAAGAAAAGAGCCATGCTGTCAAGTGATTACACGGTGGATAACATGGGAAGGATTGGATTTGATGAAATGGGTTTGGGCCTAGATCAAACAGTAGAAGGCGACTTTTGCTACATGTGTCCTATAGAAGCAGACACAATCACCGATTCAGAAAACAGTGGGAATGAGGACGATATAGAAAACCCAACAACATCTCACATCTCTGCTTCTTTCCTTACCACCACTGATGGTTCCTCCAGTTCAGCAATCATAGACACAGATATGGACCCACCCTCTCCAAGTCACCCTGATGAAAGTGGGCTGCTGGGATATGAAGAGGAGGAAGAGACTCCAACAGAAGCACCAGAGGAAATTGAAATGAAAGAACAGGAAATGGAAACTGAGAGTAACATGTGGAAGTTGCGTGCCAACCGTGTGAAACAAATCCTCCTAGTAATAGACAAAGAGTACTGTCCATTCTTCAGGCCCAAGAAAGTTAACCTAGAATTTAATATTGGATTTAGGCCCAAGAAAAATTTGAGTGCTGACTATCTGACCAATTCTGTTCTGTATAAAGTTGCTCGATTTGCCTTGGCAATGAGTTCATCACAACAGGAATTCATCATGGAGATTCTTGAAAAGAACTTTGACTTATGCCTAGAGAGCAAAAGCCACACTTACACCATTGCTTGTGAACTGATGAATAGAATAAGAGGGCTTCAGGAATGCGAGGATGCAGTCAAATTCTCAAAAGAGGTTTTCGAACTTCCTGATTCCATGTTGTCAATGAGCACGACATACCAGAGCACAGACAGCAGCAGAATGATTGAGTCTGATATTGCTCCCTCGTATGCTCCTGACTCGGATAATGAAACCGAACCAGGTTCACATGTTTTAAGTATACCAGGTTCACCAGTTGGTCTAGCTGAAACTGTACCCAAAACAAAGTCAGAGGAAAATGTGAACCTGTACCCCTTCTGCAAGGAGATTGGTCTGAAGCTGCATGTCAGCTGCAGTCAACAAAAAAACAAACTTGACGTCAACAAACTGACTAAAGGAGTGATGATGGAAGTGACAAACTTTGCAGAAAAGTTGTGTGGGACATTTGAACAGATGTGTCTGGATGTCCTCAGACACAATTTTGACCTTGATTTGCAGAGCATTGATTCTGACCTTGCTAGACATGTTCTTGCACAAATTCCTGTTGCTATTGATCATAGAAATGTGGCAACCTGGGTAGCCCAAGCAAAGCAAAAGAACACACGAAGAGATTATCCAGTAATCATGAAACTGGATTACCAAAACAAGCCAGATACAGAAGCGTGCAGTGCTGGTTCTACCCGAGCAGTCACACACCAAAATGTAAGCAGTTCCACCTATGATAAAAAAGAAAATGACCTCAATTCAGTGCTATGGAGATTGCGGGTTAATCACATTCAGCACATCCTCTCAGTGCCTCATGGAGAACATTGCCCACTTTATTCTTACTCCAGGTGTAAGAAATTGGGCATCAATTTTAATGTAGGATCTGGAGTAAAACAAAATCTTGACCCAAAGTTACTGACCAATGGTGTCATGGTCGAAGTCAACACGTTTGCTGAAGCAATGCTCTCATCCACAAAAGATTTCATAATGGAGATCCTGGAGTACAATTTTGATCTAAATTTGAACAGTGAGCTGTCTCGCATTGCCTTTGCAGAGCAGCTCATGCAAAACATTACAACACTGAAGTCAAAAAAATTCAACCTGCCTCAGAAGAAAAAGCTTTTTCTACTCCCTCACTCAGTCTTCATAGAGGATTATACTCCAGACTGCCCCAAATGTCATCAAGATAGAAATTGCAAGCTTCCCAAGGATGACTCTTACTCTAGTAACATGCTTCATCAGCCTCCTGTTGTGACCAGCAGCATCTCTACTGATGCAAGCTGCACAGGACAAAAGCATCCAGATGATCAAACGTCTTCTTCCACATCAATAAAAGAAACAATATTGAGCACTTACCCGCTCTGTAAGAAAATAGGTTTAATCCTGTGTGTGGACAAAGCTCACCCAAAACTTAAACTTGACACGCATGTTTTGACATGGGAGGTCATGTCCGAGGTGTATTCCTTTGCCAGGAAGCTGTGCGGAACAAAACACAAGCTCGTGAATGATGTTCTTGAACGCAACTTCAATTTGGACAAACAGAGTCTAGACATGAATCCTTCAGTGCAGTTCTACAGAGTGAATCCACACGATGGAGAGCCCGCCTGGTTTAGTGAAGTTTTTGTTATCCAGCCACCGCGGACATTTCAGATTATTGAGAGTGTACAAGAAGAGCTACCTGCCGTGCAGAGAAATGAATGGAAGGAAACAGTTCGAAAAAGACAGCTGGACATGCAGGCAAAGAAGGAAAGAGCCATGCTGTTAAGTAATAATGCAAGTGCCGTGACATTAAGCAAAAATAAGCAGAAAAATCTGTATCCTGTTTGCAAAAAAATAGGTTTGGACCTGGATGTCTCATCAAAATTAGCAGACAAAAATAAGCTGCATTTAAAGTTGTTGACATCATCAGTACTGTTGGAAATACAGAAATTTGCAGCCACGAAAAGAAACCAGTATTTCCCGGCCATTTTGTTTGACATCCTAGACTATAACTTTGACATTAGCTCACAACATCACAGGCGCTGGGAATTTTCAATAGCTGCAGCAACCAAGTTCCATTCAATGATCAAACAGTATAGAAATACAGGAGTAGAAAAGATCTTCAAATTACCACTTCTGTCTGGACCCAAATTCCCACAGAGCTCAAGACAAAATCCACAAAATGAGAAAAGTCCTCAAAGACTGAATGACAACAAATGTGTGCAGCCAACAACATACCGTGCAATCCAAATGCAACCTGTGACAATAATGCAGATGAATGTTACCCCCATGAACATCCCTACAATTACCTCCGTGTTTACACCTATCATCACCCCTGTGGTTACCCCCATGATTACCCCTACAATTACCCCCATTTTTACACCTGCAGTTACCTCCATCAATACCCCTACCATTACCTCAATCAATACCCCAACGACTGTAGGTTGTGACAGTTTTCTTCCCGGAAACCTCCAGATTAAAGAGGAGGAAGATGATCCACGTTATGGCAATATGATACCACCACTGGATGCTGGAAAAAACTATCACCAAGGTAATGATCATGTCAGGACTGATTTAAACACTGAGGCTGTCAAGAATTTAGTCTCAGGTCACCCTGCAGGATCCCTAGGGCACAAATGTCCAGCCTCTGAAAGCAATAATGGGAGCAAATCAGAAACACCATCTACTTCACAACTTGCTGTTGGATGTGTGCAAACTTTATGTCTGAATAGTGAGACTGTCATAAAAACAGAGTTGGATACTGAGGGATCCCTGGATTACTACATGGTAACTGTCGGTCAGGACACTGATATCAAAGAGGAGCAAGAACATGTGCCAACTGAACGTGCAGAAAGTGAAGTGGACATTAAACAGGAATTTGAAACTTAATAGTCTACACAAGAGACATGTGTTCTACACTAAACACATCATGGAAAAAACAATTGAATAATGTTGTGAAAAGCTTTTTGTTGTTGATGGAGGAGGAGAGTTTGTTTGATGACTTTTGTTAGAGCTGTCTGAATCTATACAAACTAATAAACATGTGGGCTCAAAGCCTGAAAAAATGGGTCATACTGACCAAAAGGTTTCAGTGTGGATGGCTGCAGCATGCAATTCTCATGTATCACACATTTCAGTGTCATTTATTTCCCTTCTGTAGCCACGTTCTAGTACTCTAATGTGTAAAAACTTTGTTGAACTTCATGAATGCAATTTTTTTTTTTATTCAGCCCATTTGAGGTATCCTGGTCTGTTTGTAAAAGTTGTTTTCTTCCTTGGTTCTGCTCATTTTATTGCATTTTATTTTTTACTCTTTATGATATTTCACTTTCTAAATGAGCAAAAATAGTAATAATAGTAATTACTGTGTAAATGTGTATATACGTATTTTTCAGATAATTTTCCACAATGGCAACAATAATGAAAACTTTGTAAATTACTAAAACTTGTAATTTCTTGAAGCTGCAACACAAATAGATGTATGTATTGATATTTGAGATAATGAACACCTTGATAGCTCACTGTATGTACATTTTGTATAAAGATTTGAAAGCATTTCATATCCCTGTGTATCTTCATGGTGTAGTTTTTTATATATATATATATATATATATATATATACATGCACTGTAATTACCAAAATAATTTTTGTCTCTCTAATGGCTAATCCACCAGTATGCACAAGCTTTTTCTGTTTTTAATGCTAAAATATAATTTATCTGTTAATTTTCAAGTTTACTGTTCAACAAAACACAGAAAAAAAAGCATATTGTTATTTTTGTTTTGTTTAAGATGCCAAATCCCAGTTGTTTGCTTGCATTTCTGAACAGAAAAGTTAGTTTTAGTGGCTGAATCTTATTCTTGATCAATTTCTGAGCAAAGTTCGGTGCACTGGCTGAAATTTGGGTATAGAAACATGTATTTAGTTTATTTACCAATTAAATAATTTATAACAATTTTTTTTTTAAAGATTTCTAAATGATTTGTCTTTCCCATTTTTATGGCAGGTGGTGAAATATATTTCTAAGGATTAAATATGCAGTACTTGTCTGAAATTTTCATATTAGCAGCTTAAAGATGAGACTTGATGTATAATGCTGATGTAATACTGAAACTGGGCTGTTGATGGTGCTCCATACCAGCATAACTTACTGTTACCTTTTGGGACCTTCAGTACTGTACAAACCTTATATAACATTAATTACACATGGCTGAATCTCAGAGGAATTCCCTCATCACACAGGCCTGATAGAAAATGTTGGTCTAATAGGTTTATATGTATATGAGCGGTATGGGCCGCATTGCTTGGACTGCAGGAACATGTCTTTAACCTCCCCCAGCAAACGTCAAAATAGCCACAAACGTAAGGTTGAATGGTTACTGTCATAAAGTCATAAATGTGAAAGCATAAACAAGTAAGGGAAGTTGACACCCTGTATAACAAGTTTTGATTTAGGTTCAGTCAAACTATCTGACCACATGTAGCTTTTCAGTACGGACATAGTGACATGAAATATGTGGTTATGCTGACACTGAATACTTGTGGGTTTATTAGCCATATATATGCAACTTATTAGCTCATTTTATTAAAATGTTTGAACATTAAAAAAGTACAACAAAGTTTAAGCTGCTGTATGTGCCGGGGCATTTATATGGCTGCACACAGTCACTAATCAAAGAAAGCTAAAGCAAGTGGATATAGGAATGAAAATTATATCCCCAGTTGTCTAAAATAAAAACTTTGGGAAACTATCAGTTCTTGTTTTAGGTGGACTTTAGACATAAATATGATGGCTTACAAGTCAAATAAAGTGGGGGTTGAAAACTGGTGTAGAAAACAATTTTCAGGCTCATGTGCATCCCTGCGACCTATTAAGGATTTAAAATGTGAAAAGTGGAGCTGCACAAGAATTTAAACACAATCTTGTGTTGGATAATTGTTTTGCAAAGTGGAAAAAAAGTATTTAGATATTTTACTTAAGTAAAAGTTGTAATGTACTAAAGTAGCTTATTAGTGCAGAGATAGTATAATCAAAACATTTCTAAACTAAATGTACTCACTGTATGCAAAGACATTTTTCAGAATCTTATAATATTTTTGGATCATAATTATTGATATATTGATGTGTATCACACTTTGATGTTGCTTCTGATGATGATTTTAATGACATATTGCTCGGTAGCTTGATCCATCATAACACAATTCATCTGCAAAATAAATAACTACAGCTTTAGAATAAATAGTATGAAATGGAAAGTACAGTAAATATAGCCAACGTATAGCAAAGTAAAAGCAGAAAACAGCATAACATGGAAATACATGGAAGTATTCAGTAAAGTATATCCCCACTGCTTCTATTCATCCTCTCATCTAATGGTGTGTGGAACTGTAAGATTAGCAGTACCACCCCTGCTAGAACATCTTCAAATTCTAGCAGCAGTGGGCGATTGTCTTCATGGTGTAGTGCAAAGCACTGTACAGCACAGTTTTCCAAAATCTCCCATAGGTGTTCAGTTGAGTGGAAATCTGGTGACTAGTCTAATGATTCACTTCATTTTTACACATAAAAGCATTCAGCAGTCCGCATGTGGGCAGAGCCACCACTCTCATCAGAATGGAAATGTTTCACCATGGGATAAAGGTGATCACTCAGGAGAGCCTATAGGGCCTTAGGGTTCTTCATATAATTTGTCACCCATATACAGTATTGTTAAAAAGTCTTGAGCCACCCCTTATTTTTGGAAATGAGGAGAAAAGGCTGAGGTATGCCAGATTATACTGGACTGAAAATCAGTGGCAACAGGTCTGAATCCAAATTAAAAGTTTTGGTTCATCAGTTATGGTCAATATATACAGAGTTGGTCAGGAGAGCGGTACAACAGTGAATGTCTGCAGCCATCTGTAAAGCATGGCTGTCATGGCTTGGGGCTGCATTTCAGCCTGTGTTGGAGATCTTTTCAAAATCAATGGAATTATGAACATACAAAGATTTTGAACGGTTTTGAAGAAAGATTTTCCACCATGCAATACCATCTGGGAATTGACAGTTTTATTTTCCAGCATGACAATGATTCCAAACACACTGCCAATGCAGTAAAAGCATTATCTGGATAGAAAAACACACAATGGAACACTATCAGTCATAGACTGCCCTCCACAGAGCCCGGACCTCAACATTATCGAAGCAGTGTGGGATCGTCTTGACAGAGAACAGAACAAAAGGCAGCCAACATCCAAAGAAGAGCTTCAAATGTCCTTCATGAAGCCTGGAGAAATGACAAGAAAACTGCCTCAGAGAGTTCAGGCTGTGTTGAAGAACAAAGGTGGTCATACCAAATAATATTATTGTACAAACTCTGTTTTTCCTTATATGCGGTATTTCTGTGAATGTTTGCACCTATTTCCCATTTTCCTAACAAATCATAAAGAAATGAAGGGTGACTCAAGATTTTTGCACAGTGCTGTACCTGTGAAGGAACTGAATCGACGTTCTTTCAGTTCTGAGTTTTATTTTTAAAAGAAGATTCCGGAAGTCTGGAGCGCACTTCCGCGCAGCTTGACTGAGCTGAAGACGCCCATTTCCAGTTCCACACCCGCCCGGCTGCTGGATCGATCCTCCCTCCTTCAGTAGCTGGCTCGTCAGCCTGGATGCCGATCAGCACCGCTATTCTACCGCAACAGGTAAATGAACGGAAATCATTACCACGCTTATACGGGACAGAACAAAAATGTATGACATGCTGGATACTGCCGCTGTAGATTTTTTTTTCCTCCCCTACCTGTTCTTTCAAGGTAAGTGGGTTGTCCTGTTTTATTAAACCCAGCATTTAAAAAGGCGAGGCAGTGCAGCGTATTAACACCGAGGTTTCTCCGCATGCAGTACAGCCCATTGTTAATGTTTGATCTCGTAAATACGTGGCTTTCTCAAACCTGTCTCAGTGATAGTCTATTGTCTGCGTTATGGATGAAGAGCACCCCATATGGCTGAAAACTGGTTCTTCAGATCTTTTTACTGCTTATTCTTTAATTTTGCTTGTTTAAATAAGGGGAAGAAGAGGAAAAAGGGAAACTTACTTAAATTTAAAGAGAATTTTTTTTTTAAGCAGCTAAAATAGATGTAGGCTTGTTTTCAAGATAATATGCTGTCATTTGACCCTGTTAATGCTGAATATATACAAATTTGTCGTAAAGTGTCCTTTTGTGTGCTAGAGAAATGTTAAATATATGCAATAAAAAGAAGAAAGGAAAAAAAAACAGCAGGCAATGACATTTTGTTTTTACAACAAAAGATGTAACTCCAGAGATCATTCCCGTGTTCCCAGAGGTAGTACTTAAAGGAAATGACAGGCTTCCACGTGACTATTAAACATGCTGAAAATTACTGCTGTCTTTAACCTGGGGAAGAAAATCTGTGTGATATTTCTCAAAGTCACTTTAGCGGTCTGCCGGGTGGCTGTGGTAACCTTCATGGGCCCGGCAATTTTCCTAAAAGGTGACTTACATTTGGACCTTTCTCTATTAAAAGCTGGGAAATATAACACAAGCAGGGCCTTTTGTTTGAAGCCCGTGGAGTGTGTTTGCTATCTCCCCGTTTGCTGAAAGTGTTATCAGCTGTTTAATAGTTTACAAAAGTGCAGATTTCTGTTCTTGTATGAGATGACTGGGGCAGCTTTAGCTGTTTATGTATGTATGTGTTGAATCACTGCAGCATAGACTAATTATAGAGATTGCTTTGTGTGTGTGTGTGTGTGTGTGTGTGTGTTTGTGTTCAGCTGCTCTCAGTGAAAACAGAAAGAGGAGACTTTCTTTGCTGAAGTGGCAAAGTCCATCTAACTGCAATTTCTGTGACATCTGGCTTTATCCCAGAAGGGACTGTTGCATATCCACCTGCCAAGACTCAAAGCGTTGCATAATACACACACATTCACATAAGTGTACAGTACACCAGCATGTTCATTATTATGGTGAAAGAGGAAACTGGTGTGCTTCAGGGTTGGTTCTTATATGGCAGCTGTAGTAGCATGGATTGAGGTTAATTTGGCAATATTAATATTATTAATAACATATTGCCTATGCATTTAAAGTGCATAGGCAAAAAGGTGAGGTAGGACGTGCTGCTGAGTGTGTGTTTTTCAGTGTTGAGGGTGGGGGAGTGTAAAGGAAGTAAAAAAAAAAAAAAGGCTCTGGTGAATCATTGCATTGAGCTGACCCATAAATGTACCGAAAGGATTAGAATGATTCGTCTGTCGGAAGCGTCCCCGATTTTCACCTGCAGCACACCAGGGGAAAGTGTGTGGCGTGTGTGTGTGCGCGCGCGCGCATGTGTGTGTGTGTCTTTGAGTCAGTGCATTTCTGATCTGTTGTGAATTGGAGGAAAATACCAGCACATGCACACAGGCTTCTTTCTTCATCAGCCTTCGCAGAGCTTCCTGGGCTGTGTCTGCTAGAACAGGGTCCCCCTCTGTGTGAGGAGGGTGTGTTAGACACGCTCCGCGCACACAGGCTGAAACATTGATATGCACATCAGACTGGTCCAGGGTGGTGCACACAGGTGTCAATCAGCATGCTGGGCAGAGTCAAAGGTTCTTTGATTCATGTTATTCCTCAGGATTTAGTAGGTCCTGTTCTCCACATTAGAAACTTTCAAAATGTTAAATGCCACATTTTTTAAACACAAGTTACAGGTACAGCTAGTGGGGGAGACTGTCTGGGATACTTTGCTTTAACTGCAGGCACTGCAGTGTGAACCTATATGACAAATGGATTAAAAGCATGAAAATGGTGTATGTCATTTTCCTCCTTATGCTCCGATTTAGTCGTTTCTTAAAGACACTAAAACTGGAGCCAAGCTTGTGCTTGAGAGTTATTTGTTCTATGCTCAAAATGATAATGGTTTGTCTTTCCCCATTAGTGCTTTTGCAATAATATATGTCCAGAAATTCATTTTGGGGCCGGCATGATTTGAAGTAGCGCTGCGAGATGACTTGTATTTTGTATCTCTCTTCACAACATCTGCCGTATCAGCAGGGGCCGAGCTATAAGGTAAATCGAATCAAAGAAGCATAATGACATTTTAAAGTTATTTCAAACCATCCAAGGGAATTCAAGCAGGGTAAGATTTTGTTTTGAAACTGTGCAGGTACAGTCAGTGTTGATGTAGAGGGTGCCTTTTGTTGATTCAGTGCTGTTGTTATCCAGGATATAGCATGTCCTGTTTGAACAGAGACTTCTTTAACCTGGCCAACAGGAGATAATGTTATATTTGACACCACATACACATCAGGGTACCAACAGGTTTGCATATAAGGGTGGATGAGACTCTGCTAAATACCAATACGTGTTTGCACATGGAAGTGTTAGGCACACACAAATACAGCCATGTATACAAATACAGCCATGTGAAAAAGAAAGGTTTCACAGGACTCTATGCAGTCTTGTGAGAATCCAAGTACACCCTTACTGCTTCCATAGGAATTAAGAGGGTAAGTTGCAGCCATGCACTGCCAATTAAATGCACTTGATTAATTGATCATCAGCAAATGTGACCACCTCTGTAAAAGCACAAGTTTCGGCAGTTCAGATGTGTGTTAACATAGTGACACAATCTTGCCAGGAGTAGATATCCCAGCAGATTTACCCCATGCAGCGCTCAGAGAAACTGCAAAAAAAAAAAAAAAAAAAAAAAAACCCCAAGAGCTACATCTCAGACTCTTTAGGCCTCAGTTAGCACTTTAAAATGACAGCACATTTAGAAAAAGACTGAACAAGTATGGCTTGTTTGGAAGTGTTGCCAGGAGAAAGCTTCTTCTTTTAACAAAAGAACAGTTTGGAAAGTTTCATCTGAACAAATCACAAGACTTCTGGAACAATATCCTTTGGACAGACGAGATCAAATACCAAAATATTCTATAGTGAAATGTGAGGCCATGTCTGACGGTTCAAACTTCACTGATCAGTCATGCAACAGGACAATGATCCCAAGCACAGCAGCAAATCTCCAACAGAATGGCCGAAAAAGAAAAGAACCAAATTGCTGCAATGGCCCAGTCAAAGTCGAGACCTCAACCTCTTTGAAATGCTGTGGCAGGACCTTAAGAGAGCTGTGCATAAATGAATGGGTCAGGGGAGCCTATCCCAGCTGCCATAGGGCAGGAGGCGGGGTACACCCTGAACAGGCTGCCAGTCCGTCACAGGGCTAACGCATACGTAGAGACAGACAACCATGCACACCTACAGCCTATTTAGAATCACGCATTAATCTAACACTGCACGTCTTTCTGTGTTAAAGGAATATTTAATCATCTGTGCGATCTCATCTCAGTTGATACACTTATGAGGTTTTAGTACATGACAGTGAGTTACCCACACAGTTTCAACACAATACAACAAAAAGGAAAGTCAATGCTAAAGGCAGAGCATTATCAAGTGAGGTGGGAGACTGAGTAGTGTGTATCTTTACTGGGTGTAAAGAGAGGTCTGTGTATTTGCTTACCACCAGACATTTTTTTTTTTGTGTTTAAGAAGATAATTTGCATCATTTCGATGCTTGAATCTACACACCAGCAAAGATGAGTCATAGATAAGGAACAGAGGCTCCAGAAAGTCACTGAAATGAAAAGAGACATGCAAGTGCAGCACAATGTGTTTCTTCAAGCTTAATCTAAAAGCGTTGGAGCTGTAAAGGCAGCTTTCATTTTTTTTATTTACAAGCAGTTTATGCCAGAAGTCTAGACTATATGTCTTTTCTTTTTTTGTTTTTTAATGAAACATCCCACACAACCAATGAGTTGTCATGTTCAGGCTTGTGAAACAAGCTACAGCTAGGTCCATATGTTTCTGAACAATGCTTTTTTTTTCCCCATCTGTAACCCACCACAGTGGATTTTAAATCAAACAATCAAGATGTGATTAAAGTGCAGGCTTTCAGCTTTAATGCAAGAGGTTGAACAAAATTATTGCATTAATTGTTTAGGAACTGCAGACATTTTCATACACAGTTCCTCATTTTCACAGACTCAAAAGTAATTGGACAAAGTGAGATCATTTTAAATATAAGACTTGTTTTCACTTTTTGGATAGAAATGCTTTTTAGTCAATGACTGCCTGAAGTCTACAACCCATAGACGTCACCAAAATGCTGTGTTTTGTCTGCTAGGCCTTTACTGCAGCCACCTTGAGTTGCTGCTAATTTGTGGGTCTCTCTCTGCCTTCAGTTTTGTATTTAATAACTGAAAAGCGTGCTCTGTCGGTTGCGATCAGGCTGACTTGACCATTGAGGAATAATTTGCAGCGTTTGGCTGAATCGGAGCAGATAGTATCGCCCTGCAGACTTCAGAGTTCATCCTGCTGCTCCTATCAGCAGTCATATCAACAGCAAATTCTAGCGGCCCATTTCTACTGGCAACCATACACGCCCACACCAGTTAGACAGATAATGTGGTAGCTTTGGATCATGAGCTGCTTCTCTCCTTCTCCATACTTTTCTCTTCCCATCACTCTGATACAAGTTCATCTTAGTTTCATCTGTCCAAAGAATTTTTCCCAAACCATGTGGGCTCTTTCAGATGGTTTTTTTTTTGCACTTCAATCACATGCTGGTTGTTTGATTTAAAACACACTGTGGTGGCATACAGAGGCAAACCTACATAAATGTGCTGCTGTCCACATACTATACAAGACTGTACTGCTGCTGTTCACACATTCAGTCACATACTGATACGGTTCCTCACTTGCTGTAATGTATATAGACTGCAGTAGTGTACATAATTAATTTCTAATTTATATTTTTAAACAAAGAACTGCAATAATGTGTGCAGCTTTAATAATCTTTGTACACCTCATATATTTTTATATATAGACAGCAATAATCGTGTATAGGCTTTAATAAATCTTGTGTACTTCATATTTATGCAATGCCTCATATTTATTTTCATATGTTTCTCATATTCCCATAGCTCTCTATTTTAAATTTAATTCATTCTTGTTGCACGCTGGGAAAACTGCATTTTGATCCTGTGTATGTCCTGTATATATTGCAGTATTGACAATAAAGTTGACTTTGACTTCAACTTATGGCCCTAATTATAAGACTTGTGGCGATTATCCAATACTGAGCCGTCCATCCAGCCGTCTGTCATAATAATATGACATTTAGCCAGACATCTAAAATGGTGTAGAGGTATAACTAGGTAATTTCAGGTTAACCAGCCAGCCAGTTTTGAAACCAACTGTTATAATGGTTTCATTACAGAGTGTAATGCAGGAAAAAGATGAGCATACTCTGACTCTGTTGGTAACATACAGTTGTATGCAGTACATGTAGTGAAGTCAAGCTACTTTGTGAAATACTGAAGAGTAGCCCCATTGTTTTACTCCCTAGCATCTGTATCGCCAAAATCCAGTTTCTGTTGGCCTCCAGTCACTATAAAAAGATTGTTTCTCTCTAACTGCTTCCTGTGTTTCTATTTTAGTTTGGATTTTCTTTAATAAATTTGTGATTTTAGTCTGTAAATATCAATATTGTCTAAAAGTACGCGTAAAATATTTTTTGCTTATGCTGTGTGTGAGTTTGCACAGAGGTGCCAGCGTGGACGCTCAAGATATACAGAGGCATAAACCTCAGTGGGCTGTTCATTGCTCTTAAGTAATTGGCAGTGCCGGCATGTGCAGACAATGATTTATACTACAACACAGCCACAGTCTCCCCTCCAGGAATTCACACAAAAACAGGGAAGCAAATGATGGAGCAGTAGTGCAATAAGAGCAGAAGGGGAATATAAGATATGCGTTTGAATGAGTGATGAATAAGAACTAGAGGAGCGGAAATGGATAAGACAGAGTGAAAGGTGAAGTGAGGAAAAACTGGTGATGGAAAGACTTTGTGAAAGCAGAAAAGGAGATTGCTTAGACCTGACAAGAATCACAACTGATGGGGAGAAACATTGCCTGTTAGCTATAGGCACGCAGACAGAAATGAGAGGAAATGAGTGGTTGGATGGAGTGGAATGGAGTATACATACAGGCTCAAATATACATACACCCCTAATAATATTTGGTTAAATGTCCTTTAGCGAGTTGCACCTCGATCAGATGCTTTGGTAGCCATCAACAAGCTTCTGGCATAATTCTGGCTGGATATTTGATCGCCCTTCTTGGCAGAAATGTATAGTTTTAATTTAAATTGGTTGGTTTCCTGGCACTTAACCGCAGTCCACAAATTCTCAATATTAGTTCAGGTCGGGGTTCTGGGAAGGCCATTCCAGAAGTTTAATGTTAGCCTGCCTTATCTGTTCCCAAACCAGTTTTGATGTGTATTTGGGATCATCTGGGATGTCCTTTTGGAACATCCAACTGTGTCTAAGTTTCAGCCATCTAGATGTTGATTTGAGGTGAAGCTGAAAAATTTGATGCTAGTCCTCCTCCGTCATTATGTAACCCACTTTGTGCAATGTAGCAGTACCACTGGCAGCAAAACAGCCCCAGAGCATGATGCTACCACCACCATGCGTGACAACTGGTGCAGTGTTCTTACAGTAGGTTTGAAAGCCTCACCTTTACTCCTCCAAACAAACCTCTTGTCATTGTGGTCAAATTGCTCAGTCTTTGTAAATTCTTGTTTTTTTTAATGTAATTAAAGTTGTATGCTGTACAGTCATTCCACCCTAGAAAAAAGAACAGTTCAAAGAAATAATTAAAAGCCTAAAATTACCATGACCTTCGTGCCCATGATGAGTGGAGGTAAAATTCTGAACACAACTTTATAATGGAAGAAGAAACTAACGGAACAGGAAACTCCATCTATAGCGAAGTGTACCTCCTGGGAATCTGCCAAAGATCCCATCAATGAATCTTATCAGGTGGGCCAGGCTCCCTGCTGGCATACCACTGTGGATGCAGGCTGCACCCAAAACAGTGATAATCTTATTTGTTTAAGAGTATACATACGGCTTAAAAAGGTCCAAAATTTTGTATTATTAGTAATAAAGCCAGAGATAGTTGCATAGAAAACCAAATGTCAGAGACAAATGAGCCAAGCTGATAATGAAGATTTGCAGAACATAACCACCATCCTTAATCTCGGGGAAGGCAGTAATAAATGCAGGCTTTCTCAAAGACCTCTATCATTTCTTCCCCAGTTCTATCCTTCAGCTGTCTGTCCTTTTCTTGTGTACTGCTCCATACTGGCATTGTCTGTAGCCCTGACTGTCTCTGTTATTTGGTCCCCATCCTTTTCATTTCCCCTCCTCTTCCCCTTCCTCGTTCTGTCATCCCTCACCATATTAACCACTCACTCTGCCTTCCTTGCTTTGTTAACAAGGAGCAGAGATTTTTTTTTCCCTTTGCTCCTGCATGCATTTGTATCGTTTCTGCCTTTTCTTCCCCATTCACACTTGCATTGCTTGCATTCCTCACTTATACCTCGCCTGCTTCGTGACACACACATAACACACTCACATCTTTCTCTCTCTCCCTCTCTCTTTCTCTGCAGATGTCTGAGGGCTTGCCAGCTGAGTAGAGGACTTCCCTCTCTGCCCGTGCCTTCCACCTGCAACCATGAATGGTAAGAACACTTTGTTTTTGTCTTTGTCAGACATGTGTTTGCACTCATGATGCGTCTGTCTGTGCTAGGCTGATTTGGGATTTTGCTGAGATGAGAACGAGGGCTGGAATTTACTTTAAAGGGCAGGAAAAAGGTCTGCGAGCAATAAGCAGCTGCTGTGTTATGCCTCATTTCTAAACTTTAATCTCTCCCTCTGGTCGTCCTCCTGCCAAGACTGAACGTTCAAGTGCCTCTGCTTTGGTCAGCTTAAACTCCTTTTTTTTGGTTATGAGTGACTGCTTGTTTTGAATGTAAGTTGTGAGGTGTAAAATCATGGTAATGGGATATTGATCTGCTAACAGAGAGGCT
This sequence comes from Archocentrus centrarchus, assembly GCF_007364275.1. Classification (NCBI taxonomy): domain Eukaryota; kingdom Metazoa; phylum Chordata; class Actinopteri; order Cichliformes; family Cichlidae; genus Archocentrus; species Archocentrus centrarchus. The sequence continues at coordinate 18,709,349 of NC_044369.1, forward strand.
CAGGCTTTACGTAAACCCATCTTTGATCCTACTTTTTTTGGGGAAGTTATTGAGCTGTAGCTTGTACAAACCCCTTCAGGAAAGAGGGCCTAAAGTAATATGGAATATAATTACTTTTAATTAATTTTAAAGGTGCTGTATGTACTGGAGCAGCACCTCAAACCAAAACAGGCATTTCAGCAATACCTATCCCCCTTTTCCGCTTCTTACTAACTCTGTTGTCTTGCTTTGATTCTGACTTTTACTTTTGCATCTTTGTAAACGCCACCAGTTTCAAAAAAGTGACTTACATGGACTAACATGCATGTACAGTTGGAGTAGCTATCCAGAAACCTGACCAGATACACTTGGATTACAAAAAAACAGGGACATCATTGTGCATTATTGTCTTGAGCTACCACTCTTTTCTTTAATTTTGCTAGGAAAATGGGAAATATTTGCAGTGATTTATGTGAAACGTGTGCAAACATGCATGGAAATACAGTGTACAAGGCAAAAACTGTCTGTACAACTCTACTGAGCTTGAAAGTCAATATTTGGTGTGACCACCTTTATTCTTCAACACAGCCTGAACTCTCTGAGGCAGCTTTCTCTTCTATTCTTCAGGAATAGTTCTCCAGGCTTCTTGAAGGACATTCAAAGATCTCCTTTTGTTCCATTTCCTGTCAAGATGATCCCACACTGCTTCATTAATGTTAAGATTCAGGCTCTGCAGAGGCCAATCCATGACTGATAGTGTTCACTTGTGTGTTTTTCTATCCAGGTATGGTTTTACTGCACTGGCAGTGTGTTTGAAATCACTGTCATGCTGAAAAATGAAGTCATTGTCAATTTCCAGATGGTGGATCAAAATCTCACAGTATTTTTCTGAGTTTATAATTCTATCAATTTTGACAAGCTCTCCAACACCACTGGCTGAAATGCAGCCCAAAACCAGGACAGAGCCATGAGACCCTTTCTGATGAGGCTTCAGTGAACAGTAGATGGATTGGCCGAAGGGCCGGATGCATCTCTGAGGTCCTGTGTCAGTTTCTCTGATTAATAATTCTCCTGTTTATTCTACTCTTCATCTGCTGTGGATAGTTTTTTAGGCCTGACAATCCTTCTTTTGTCCTCCATTTGTCCAGTTTCCTCATAATTTTTAAAGACACACTGCACACTAGTTACGCCACGTTTTCAGCTAAGTGCACTTTGGGAATCACCTTGTTGGTGCAAAAATACTATTTTATGTCTGTCAGACTGTGTTATCTTTGGCAATGCCAACATGGGAGAAATGGAAGCAAATTTTAAGTTTTTGTGACAGGCTGCTTGCAACAAAGTGTCTAAAGATACAGTTTAAAATTGGTTCTTTGTTGTCTGGTATGTGATTCATAGGTCAGTGTTAAGTGGGTTAACAAACAAAGAAACTATCCTTTATACCTGTACTCCAACTAGACCGAAGAGCTTGAGTTTCAGGCCTCATCAGCCAAAATTTTGACTACATAAATATCTCTTTGATACTTTATGCTGTTGCTGGTTTTATAGTTACATTTCTTGTTGTCTTTAAATCATTAAATACCCTATCTAACTGTTTTTGTTCTTTTTTAAATGTAGTATATTCTTGTCTTGGTTCTTTTTTCTTACACCATCAGACATTGTTGAGACAATGTAACAGAACCCATACAAAGAAAAAAAAATGTGTTCCACCCTCATGGAACAGGATCCACTTGTGCAGAATTTAAACCAATAGTGTCACGGCTCACCTACGCAGCAGCCTTTATCTTGTGTGTTTTCACTTCCCTTTGTCAGCCTGTGTGCTGTTGTCTAGGTGGCTTCAAAATCCTAAGGAGACACTCGAGTCAATACCCCAAACACCCAGCTCTCGTCCTCTGGGGGGAAACCACATGACTGTTTTCACAACTATGTATATATCAAACACTTCATCCACAGAGGACAAGCTGATGTTTTAGATAACTGCCGTGGCTCAACGGTCTCTGCAACACTTGAATGTACACACAAACACACTCCTCTACAACAGTTGCATAAAATTCAAATGTTTTTAAAATTCACTGACTAAAGACTTTAGAAATGCCTCGTTGCAGGCTCACCGTGTTAATGAGAGTGTAATAACGCAAATAGCACTGCCTCCCATATAATGTGTTTCCAGGGAGGAGCTCATCACATACCCATTATGTGTTTCTTGAGTCTCTTCTTTTTTTTCCCCCCCTGTGCCACTCCAGCGGATGGGATTAAAGCACAGAGAGAGTGTAGCTGTGTGTTTTGGTGCTCTGTTAGACTGAAAAATTAGGTGTGTAGATAAGACACACATGCAGGCACGCACATTCTCTCTTAGGGGTTTTCCGTGGAGCGGTTTGAGGAGCAGTAACTATGTTCTGTGATCAAAGGATGAAGACAAAACACACAAGCAAACACTACTGGGAAATCTGGTTCACAGAAAGGACAAAAGCGTTAAATCATCTTCAACTCTGAACACAAGACAGACACACAGAAATAAAACACTAAAAAGCTTATGACTTGTTTATAGGTTTTATATCATTAACCCACCTGTAAATAATTATTTATGTCAGTATACAGTACTATGCAAAAGTCTTGAGGTATCCCTTATTTCTTTATATTTTGCTTCTAAACAGCCAGACTTTTTTTTGTCATTTTTTTAAAGTGGTCTTGAGCAGTAGTTCTCCAGACTTTCTGAAATTCTTTCAAAATTTTTCTTTGGACATTGGCTGCTTTTTCACTCAATTTCAGTTCAGTCCTTGTACCTGACCATTTTCAGAAGAATGTTTTTTTTTGTTGTTGTTATTTGTTTGTTTGTTAAGCCACTTAAAACTGGCTTATGGCTCATTCTAGCATAAAAAGCCTATAACCAGTGTTGTGTCTACACACAACAGACAACTTAGCAAAGAACTGCTTAAACAAGTTACATCAAAGCTAGCCTAAGCTTGCTGCATTAGAAGTGTCCAATCTCTGTTTGTGCTTTATATATTGTATTTCCAATAGTAAATCGCTGCACCTACTTCCCATTTTCCTAATAAAACATAAAGAAATGAGGGGTCGCTCAAGACTTTAGCACAGAACTGTACAACCTCTTTAAAAGAATAAATCATATTCAATAAAATTTGAAAGATTTAGTTTAAAATCCTTTCATACCCAAGCCGAATATTTCACAAAGAGTGCTTGATATGGCAGATATCATGAGTTGAGGTATCAGAGTCTGCAAGGAGACTGTGCCACTCTGTAGCCTCACAGAGTCCTCACTGTCAGCTTACATGTACTAGTAATTCAAAAGTGTAACATCTTTTTATCTGGTGTCATACTGAGTGGCCATATGTTTCCAGCACAAATATCAAGTCACAGAAGACCCCTATGGATTCTTCCATTGCTGTGTAAGAAGCTTTGCAGTGCCCCACTTACTCACGTAGCATTCAGCCCTCACTGACACACAGAATCAATGAACTGACAGGCCTGTGGATGTGGCCATGCGAGCTACATGTCCCAGTGGCACTGTGCTAAATATCGCCTTCCTTTTCTTACCTACAATAGCCTCAAATCGGGATGGGGGGGCTATCAAATGAGACAATGTGAAGAATACTCACATCTGTGTCAGAGATTAATTACTTTCTCCTTCTCATGGCAGCATTTTGCTGACGGTGGCAAAAGTGGGTCGGCCACTGTGAGCTGCTAACATTCCCTTTATCAGGGGAAAAAGTATACACCTTAACAGGTGTTGCTGTGGTGGTTTAGGGCAGCTTCTTTAGACACTGAAACCATCTCAAGGGTTTGATCAAAATATTTGCTAACAAGCAAACTATTATACTCCCACATTTTTAAAAATATTGAATCTTCTTGCTTTTGAATGTAAAGTTGCTCTGCTTTTATTTTCTGGCTGCATAGTTTGCAGTTACTGAAGCTCTGCTGTCCATTGTGTCACTCCTCTGTATGTGAAGTTTGTGTAAGAGCCAGTGGATTGTTTGGGTTAGAGCTAGGGTGGAAGTTCCATCATGGGCAGGGTGGTATTTCCTGAAGCACTTGAATAAATTAGAGCCTGGAAGCTATGTCTCTGAAGACAGAAACCCAAAATAACCCAAAGATTTATTTATTTTTTTTTATAATATTATGGCTACTGTTCTGAAAATACAGTTTTTGTCTATTTGAATATTTTACATCTACATTAGATCTGTCTTTCAACATTTCTCTCCTATTAGTATAATATAATAATGGAAGTTGATCAATAACCTTCCATCCAAGATATCTGCCATTGCTGATGAGAAATACTCAGAGATTAATAATTTATTTAACTAACTTTTAATTCTATCGCGCTTATTTTGAAGGACACGTTTTAATATTACATTATCTTTTTGTAATAACCTATGATGGTGATTGAGATCTTTGAGACTGGTTTGAGATATTTTTATTGTAAATTGTTCCAAGCAGAAATTAGTATCCAGAGTAAAAAGACAGTTATGATCATGTCCTTACTGGAATTTAATATAAAAGGGGACTGAATTATGAAGCAGATTCTACCCTTTTTGTGATACGCAAACTCTTTTATGTAAAACAGCTGAGACCACGAGAACATGTTTCTTTATAATTTGTTTTTGATCATAATTTGATCATGAAGATAAAATATTGTTCTGCCTGGAGATGTTTTAAGCTGTACAGCCTTCATGCCATCTCAAACTCTATTTGTCAGCCTATACTTACACACATGCTTGCTACGACAACATAAATTGTGTTTTGTTTTGTTTTTTTAATGGCTAAATAGATGCTGACAAAACTTGCAATCGGCCTTAGTCACGCAGGCAGAAATTTCATTTTCAGGAGGAAAACGTGTATTCCCAACAGTTTAGCGAGTGGTTGTTAGAGATGTTGGCTGTCTCTTAACTGAAATTGCTGATCCGAACAACCAATGATTTATAATGGAAACTCATGAAAATTATCAGGGGTGCCCAAACTTTTGCATACCACTGTAACATGCATGTGTTTGGTCTGTGGGAGGAAGCCAGAGGACCCGGAGAGAACGCGCACACAAATGGGTGAGAACATTCAAACTCCACACAGAAAGGCCCCAGCTGGCTAGTGGATTTGAAGCTAGGATCTTCTTGCTGTGATGGGATGGTGCTAACTACCACACCACTGTGCCATCCCTGCAAAATATAATACTGATATAATATAATAATACTGATAATAAATCTCTGACTTGCTAACTAGTCACTTGACCCCATGAGGTCTGAACTCAACTTCTTAGAGATGTTCAGCCACACGAGACTGAATAATAACAGGTTTATGATGCCTTTAGATCGCCAAGGTTGCATGAACACCACACTGAGTGGGTCACCATATGTCACATGGAAAGGACTGACAGATTAATAGCTCTCTCTTGAGTCTGTGGGTGGTGGTGCATGGCTGTTCTTAGTTGGCAGTTGTTTGCAAACAAGTCTGCGTAGTCCATACAAAGTATAGGCAGCCGCGGCAAACTCCTAGTGACCAAAGCAATTGCAAGGAGGTTTTCATTGCAGTACCATATACTTCGTTGCAACCACTTTCACCTAACAACTGCTAGCAATCACTCGCCAACCAGTTGGGAAATAGACATTTTTCCTTAGAATCCACTAGGGGTCACTGACTGGTCTCTTGGCCTACGTGACTGGGGCTTTTGCAACCAGTTTCACAGCAACTGTCAGCAACCTCCAACAACCCGTTGCCAATCAGTCTCCAGGCCTGTGTGACTGAGGCCTGGAGACTGGGGAGGTGGTGTATCGCAAACAGGAAGTCCGATTGTGTTTTGTGGATTCTGACTCGTTTTAGAATTGCTCCTAATAACCAAGCAATTGACTCATCTTCCATTAAAATGATTTACAGTAGCAACATATTCATATTTTTTTAAGGAGAGATTTCATTCAGATTCTTCAAGGAGGTATTGCTGTTTTCCTTCATAAATCTGATTCTATTTCAGAGGCAGGATTTTATTTGCTAAAGAATAACAGAAGCATTTAAGAGAAGTTTAAAAGAAGCAAGAGATTTTTTTCCATAACTTGATGAATCAATCAGAAGCCAGACTTAACATGTTGCCTTCACTCCCAACTAGATCCCACTTTTTTTCTTTTTTTTTTTTGTGTGAAATCTTTGTACACATTTTGGTTGAAGTCTGTACCACCATCGCTATGGTAAAAGCTGTCAGCATAAGGGAAGCGCGTCTGTCGAGCAGAGGATGACGAGCTTGTCAGGACGTGAGCTAAATTAGAACACGAGAAAGTTTGTTGTTTGTCCCAGTTGAGTCACGTTTGTGTCCGTTTCCTATACCAACCTCTTTCTGCTATCTGAATAGACTTCGTTGCTGCATTAATCATCCCTCAGCTACTCTAGCTTCCCTTGTTTTATACATCAGTCTCCTTTCACTATGCACTGTGAGGCTTATTATCTGTCATTGCCTCCTTATCTTCATTTGTTGTTCAGATGCTGCCATAAGGGCAGAGCCGTCTGTGCATACCGTCGGTTCTTTGCCACAAAATGTCTTCAGAGCTTCCAAGTTCTGTTAAAACAGTTTGAGAAAAGGCGGGAAATATGTCCCGATTGTGTTCTCGTTTGATGCGTCCATGCTCTCCCTTAATGATGAATTGATTGTCATCCTTGAATATAATCTTTCACTCCCCCTCTGTTAAAGTCGTTCCATGAAATTAAGTAAGACTTGAGTTTCATATCCCTCACACAGCACATTAGACTTCATATTTAATTCATGGCCAACCCTGAACTTACCTTGAGATACGCAAGAGTGAAGCTGTGTAGAAAAAAGCTGACTGGACATTTTTATACATTAATCATCGTCGTGAGCTGCTTAAGAGAGTTTTCATCTGAGCTGAAAATCTCATTTGGATTGGAAATTATACACACATTTTTTATGGTGAGGGAGAAAAAAAAGACTAAGCTGAATTTTGTATAAGCATGTCTGACTGGGGTTTGAATTTGTTTGTGGGGATGGGTGGATCACTCTCCACCCATAAGGGATTAAATTTGTAGAGCTTTCTTCTTTTATGTTCATTTTTCTTCCTTACAAATTATTTCCCAGTTCTGGGGCCATACCAAGCATGCCATATGAATGCATTACTTGATAATGTTGTGATTTGATGCTATATAAATAAAATTTAATAATAATAATTCCAATAAGGAAGATGGCTCTTTAAGTTTAAGCTTGCCACTCTAACTTGGCGGGCTGGTATGCACCCTGCGCAGAGGGGTTGCAAGCAGAGGCAGATTTATTTTAAAGAGCCAGGACCCAAAAAAAGGTTGTGAACTCAAACTTTAATTCCTGTTAGTATATTTTGTTTCAACTGGACTCACATCAACAACATTAGCGTCCTGTTTTGTTGAAAATGTAAAGAATTTAAAATACCACCACTGTGTCTTGGTTTTGTTCAGGTGGAGCCAGCGTGTGGGCCATTACTCCAGAGGAGAGGGCGAAACACGACAAACAGTTTGAGACCCTCTTCCCAGTCCTCGGTTATATCTCAGGTAGGCCGTTCTCATGTTAAACAGACCACGTACTTGCTTCTGTTTAACAGCTGGTTGTGTCATTAAGAATAAGTGAGCTGCATCAGAACCCTTGTGATTTTTGTTTACCTGCAGGAGAACAAGCAAGAAAATTCTTTCTGCAGTCTGGCCTGCCTGCTTCAGTCCTGGCTGAGATTTGGTAAGCACCAACTGACAACTTGGTAAATCTTTGTCAAAATATAATCCTAAACAGAAGCTAGTGGGTCAGTAGGTCCAAGGTTTGCGTTTGGTCACAACGGGTTTGTTACGTTGGCCTGGGTTCAGCTTCCTGTTGAGCATTTATTTCCTTCACTGCCAGCCACACCTAGTAAACTATGTGAGTGAAGAGAGGGTGGGGGCGTCCTGTAATTAGAACTCTGTGTGTGTGTGTGTGTGTGTGTGTGTGTGTGTGTGTGTGTGTGTGTGTGTGTGTGTGTGTGTGTGTGTGTGTGTGTGTGTGTGTAAAATGAGACTGGAATTCAATCCCACCACAATCTTGTCCCTAGTGATTTTTCTTTTGTTTCAATGAAGAGGAAAAAAGGGAATGTACACTTTGCTACACATGGATCATGGTATATTCCAGATTTTCTTCTTTCCCTCCTTTAGGAACCTAGCCGACATGGAAAGCGATGGGAAAATGGACAAACTGGAGTTTTCCATTGCTATGAAGCTCATCAAACTTAAACTTCAAGGACATAATGTGCCCTCCACCTTGCCAGTCATCATGAAGCAGCCTCCTGTTACCAATTGTGGTTCAACCATCCCTTCTTCAGCACGATTTGGTAGAAGAATTTTATTTCAAAATGGGATAATTATGTATTTGAAAAAGAAATAACCACTGATTTAAAAAGAAATCAATGATCACTTAATGTTTGCCTGTGTGTTTCCTCCTTATAGGAATGGGTTCTATGCCAAACCTGTCAATTGGTGTGTCATCCATGTCAGCTATGTCAGCCATGCCCATCCTAACACCCATCCCAGTTAACCCCCCCATGCCCTCAGTGCAACCCCTGGTGCCAATGCCAGCAACTCTGCCCCTTATCACTCCGCTTGGAAACACTGGGCTCCACAACGGCGCCCTCCTCACTCCACCACTTGTTGCTAACAATGCAGGTTGGTTCTGCAGTAGAACCATTCTGTGCAAATCAAAACAGATGGATAGATTAGCACCAGTGATGAATCTGTGTGCATAGGTTGAAGATGTTGAGTCATGTTCCAGAGCCATTTAATTTTACTTGGCACACATCAGTGCAAGATGAAATACAAAAGGAGGAGTGTGTAGTGTGTTAAAAAGCAACAGAGACAGGAATCCTGTGTGTGTGTGTGAGACATTGGCTGCTTTTTCACTTATTTGTAGTCTAGTGTTGCCTACACAGCACTGGCAGTTTAGCAAAGAACCAATTTTAAATTGTATCTTCGGGCACTTTGCTACTAGCAGCCAGCAGCCAGTCACAAAAGGACAGAGAACAGAACAAAAAAGGAAGCCGACGTCCGAAGAAGAGCTTTGAATGTATTCCTCAAATCTACTTAACCCTATAACACCGGGCGATCACCGCTGAAGCACCCGTTACCTGCCCCTACTAGCCGTGAACAGCTAGTTAAGACCAAGCGTATCGCCGCTGAGCTGGCTGATCAAAGGAACTTTGAATTACCGTAATTCCACGTTTGTCCTATCTGAAAAATTCAAACAGTTTCCGAAAGCTGAGAAATTGCGCTTCACACCCAACTATGTGTGCATAATATTAAAACTAAGTAATAACTGCATTTGCAAAGTATTAGGTCAGTTTAAGTTCAAATATTTCTCAGACCCCTAAAATCTGTTACTTTTGTCACTTTGACAGCTTTTCACCCTGCAAAACTTTAAATGCCACTAACATCTTCTCTACCCAAGACATTTTTAATGATGCAACTCCATTAATAAAACCACCAGCTTAAACCACTGATTCACTTACCTTAGTATAAGGACTTGGAGTCAGCTCTGTCCAAATTTTAAAAAATCACCTGTCAGCTAACCCTAACCCTAGTTAACACAACATAAATGTTTGAGATATTTCATTAACACGACTTAGTTGTGTGTGATGTGAAGTTTTTGCTTTTTTTTAGCATTTCTGCAGGGAGAGGAAAATTTTTTTTATTTAACAATTTGGAGCAAAAGCATTTACAAATAGCTTGTGCAAATTGATACTGGTATATTAAAATGATTTGCCTTGCATTTATTATGGGCAGATCTGTATATATGTCTATGTGGTGCAGCACTGCCACTTTTCATGCACTCAGTCTTTGCTGAAGTTTAGTTAAAAAGTTCATTTATATCAAGTGTGGGAAAATCAATGTTATATATACATTAGCAGTGTCTTCTGTTTGGATTTCTCTTATATCTCAGTCTGTTGTCTTCATCTCTCACCTCCTCCATCTGTTCCCTGGCCGTTCTCTTTAATCTTACTCAGTCTGTTCAAGTACGATTTCTGGCTGTGAAATGAGCAATCTAATAAGAGTGTGTGAGATTAGCCTGTTATTTGGTGTTTCTCCTCAGTCTTTATCTCTCGCTCTGCTGATGAAAATATATCACTGCCACAGCTCTTGAGACTCTCTTTAGCACATGGTTGCAGACAACCACAATCTCTTACCCAGATGTCAATAACCTTGCTGCTTGAGCTCTGTGTGCAGCGACTGTAAAGCACGAGGAGATAAGATTAGATGTGCATACCTTCCAAGGGCAACTGCACTCTGCATGTTCACAGCATATCATAAATTGATCTATTAAAGGAAAGGACATGCACACTCTGTATACAGTTCCATGTATAAACTAAAACATCGTTGTCAATTTGTCAAATGGGGATTTTACTAGTAACAAACTGCTTCCAACCTCATTTACAGCACTTCCTCTCTCTGGCTTCTCCTCTCCTATGGCATTCTCCCCATCCACTGGCATGTCGAAGGCCAACTCTCTACTCGACCTGGGATCAAGCAGGTGAGATTATTACTAAGAAAATTACACTATTAGTATGTAATAAAAATGGGATTAAAAACACACCATGTCACAAAGCTCAAATCATCTCAAACTGGTTTCTTGAACATGACAATGAGCTCACTGTACTCACATGTTCTGCACAGACACCAGATCTCAATCCAGTAGAGCACATTTGGGATGTGGTGGAACAATTGTGCATGTGCATTCTACATGAATGAAGTCAAGTTGAAACACAAATTTAAAAATATTTATACCACTTTCATGTAGGGTTTAGTCTTTTTAAAATGTTCCTTTTATGGTCTACACACGCTTGTTTGAACACTCTCAGTCAAATTCAGTCATGCCATAATTTCAGCGCTTCCAAAGAAGCAGCATTTTTTGCAGGAAAGGGAATCAGAGCACAAACAGAGATGAAACTCCGAGATAACAGAGTGAACAGGAAAAACATTTTGAAATCAGAGGTTTTTGGCAATAGCAGGAAGTTGTCTTGTTTAGAGTCACATCGGAGAACAGGAATCCAAAAGCATTCTTATTGGGAGAGGTCATTATAAATCTTAACTATTAAGAATAATACAAAGATTTATTAGTCATGACTATTTTTCTGAACAACCTGAGTCTCTTTTTTTTTTTTTTTCCAAAAATTTTGTATATTCATCTTCCACAGAAAATGAACAAACTGCTCTACTGTGATTTCAAAGTTCTTCCTCTAACCCCACCATAATGTGGATTGGCCCCTACATGTGTGCCCCACATTTTTGTAAACATGGCTCCCATTAGCCACTGTGTCCCCATTTCAGTCATTCCTACTCAGGTTAAGATATTAAGTAAAATAAAAGAGGCAAACAGAATGTTAATTAAGTTCCTTTTTTTACCAGAAATCAGAACAGTTGATTTGCTGCTACCATTTGAAATACGTGTTTTATTAGCTGGTGACTTTGTTTTTAAGGACATTTAGTCCATCATATTAATTCACTGTTATTGTGTCATTGTGTGTTGTTTTGTGCCCACTGAATAGATGTGTTTTTTCCTTTGCTTTTTTGGCCTGATCACTTCTAAAATTAAATCAAAATTGAATTTTAGCTCATATTTTAAATGAAATATAAGACTTGACTTGAGGGTTTGTCATTTTACATCTGTGCCAGTCAAACTTTCAGCTCTGTTTTGTATCTGCCAAGGTTTGGAAGGTTCACTCACAGTTTCACTCACAGCCAAGTCTTCTTGAGTATCTAATATCCTTTGTCCACCTCATGGTGTTATTTGTGGGTTTGGAAAAGAATGCGAACAGGATCTGATTTCATTGTTTTGAATAGCTTAGTGCCTCACACAAAAAGCTTTGACCTCAGGTGTAGGTGGTAAGGTAAGCATTAATAAGGGCACCAGACTACCAAGAAGTACATTAAATACAAGTTAATCCCACAGCTCCTTTAACCTTTCAGTTCTCGCTGTTAGAATTCATAATATCATGATAGATGCATGGTAATTTTGGGGGGTTTCTGGTCTATTCTTCCTCAAACATACATATACACAGAGAGAAAGTGTTTTGGCATCTCCCATTGTCATCCTAAAACTTCTTCTTTTACCTGAACGAAGTGTTGCAAGTTCTCTCATTCTTCTCAAATGAACAGCATTAACCCAGACTATCATGTGCTCTTCTTGCAGACTTATTAATTATTAACTGGCATTTATATACAGCACTTTTCTAGTCTTACTGAGTACTAGCGACATTTAACCATACATTTATATAGTGGTTCATTCTATACACTTTAAGCACTTTATCTGCCTCACATCCACGGCTAATTTGTAATCAACAGTTACCTAACATGCATGTATTTGGACAGTGGGAGAAATCCATGCAGGCACAGGGAAAACATAGAAACTCCCCCAGCCCCAGTTTGAACCAGCAACTTTCTTGCTGTGAGGCGACAGTGCTAACAATTCCACCACCGCACCACCCTGAATGGCTGATTAGCATAACCTGAGAGTATGTTGCTGTCTTGTTTCATTGTCTGAGAGTCATTGTCTGCATAGCTGCTTGCCACAGCTTCCTCTGCAGTTAATTAAGAGCTGAGGAATAACACCGGGGAGTCTCTGAGCAATTAGTGGTTTAGGGAGAAAGAAAAAAGCTGACCGCATAATATTATTTTTTCATTTCCCTTTAGGTGATATGTTAACGTATAGACACACCTTTCTTTTCTTTTTCCGTAGTTCAAACTCTTCCTCCACCACATCTTTGGCCAGTAACTCTCCCAAGATGGGCGCAAGTGATTGGGCCGTTCCACAGGCCTCAAGACTCAAGTACCGTCAGCAGTTCAACACACTAGACAAGCTCATGACCGGCTACTTATCAGGTAAGTCCCGTGTACACGCAAACACACACACACTTTAACATAAATAAACACAAAGTTCTCAGGACCACTGGGCTCCATATGAGTGCTCTCGTCAGAGTTTGAAAGTGAACACTCTGGGTCAGTTTCACTTTTGCACACATGCACATACGTTCTCCTGTAATTGCTCCTAACTGCACTGAACAGAACTTGGAAAGCACACAAAACGTATTCACATCAGTTGCTGTAAGAGTTCACTTTGCTGTTCTGATATGATCTAACTTATACTTTGCAGGACCTCAGGTTCGAAATGCACTGATGGCATCAAATCTGACGCAGACTCAGCTAGCTACCATCTGGTGAGTGCAATGTGTGGATGTGTGTGTATATTCTTGTCTAGCTATTGTAGTGAGGACCAGTGTCAATTTATGACCACTGGAGGAAGGACAATTTGGTAAAATGAGGACCTTTTTTATTGAACCCCCTTATTTATTTATTTTTACAGGCTTAAGCTTAAGCAAACAAACAAAAAACATTTCTTTGAAGGTTTTCAGGTACAAGGACGTGACTAAAAAATGAGTGAAAAAGCAGCCAATGAAAACCAAAGAAAACTTTTGAAAGACCTTCTGTAATGTCTGACAGCACTTAGCTAAGAAAATTGCTTATTTTGTGAAACAGTTTATTTGCAACAATGAACCCCCCCAAAAATTATTAAGAATGCAATCTGCAGCCCTCAGCTTTATCAGCTGATGAATCTCTTTAAGCTCAGTACTCTTGATTTGTATTCCAAAATTCCAAACTCGAGTGGTTTGGTTTTCTTCCACTACTGTCCGAATGCCAGAAACAGCAGACGGATGCTTCAAGTGAAAAACCTCTAACTTAATTATATTCTCACCATGATGTTCTTATTGACATACAGTACTGTGTGATTTGTCTGCAGGACCCTGGCAGATGTGGATAAGGATGGCCAGCTGCGAGCTGATGAGTTCATTTTGGCCATGCACCTGGTGGACATGGCTAAGACAGGCCGCCCTCTACCGCTCACACTGCCGCAAGACCTAGTACCTCCCTCTCTAAGGTAACACACAGATTCATACACAGTTTAAATAAAAAAAAAAAAAAAATGAATGAACAAATATTGTTTTTGTTTTTGTTTCAGAGGAGGAATTAAGTCCAGTGAGCTTGTTAATGGAACGGGGCCCTACATAACTCCCTGTTTAATAGACACAACAGAGGTGGAACCTGCACAAAAGAACAAGAGCAGTGGTATGGCTTTCTGATTAATGTATATTTTGTTGCATTGTAAGTTCTCTATCTTCCCTCACAACATACCTCTCTCTTTCCCCCTCTTTTAGTGTCCTTTGAAGACAAGCTGAAGGAGAACTTTGCGAGAGGAAGTGCAGAGCTGGAGAAACGACGTCTAGCTCTGGAGGAGGAACAGAAGAAGGAGAAGGAGAGGAGAGAGAGGGAGGAGAGGGAGGCTCAAGAACGGAGGGAGAGGGAGGCCAGAGAGCTGGAGAATCGGAGGAGGCTAGAGGAGGAGAGGCGGCTGGAGAGGCAGAGAGAAATGGAGAGACAAAGGGAGGAGGAGAGGCTGAGAGAGCTGGAGAGACAGGAGGTGAGTGTGGGAGCAGTCACGAGATACAGAGGATTGATTGTCTTCTCTGATAACCTTCTTTCTTCATAATTTCAGACAGCCAAACAGGAGATGGAGCGCCAGCGGAGGGAAGAGTGGGAGCGTGTGAAAAAAGAGGAGCTTGGCAGGAAGAAAGAGGGGGAGCAAGAAGAGATCTCTCGACTCAGGGCTAAAAAGAAGAGTCTGCAGTTGGAGCTAGAGGCTGTGGTGAGGTTACATTAACACTGATAAATATTCATACTTAAAATTTACAGTGTTAATCAAAACATGGATGTGCCATAATGTCTCACAGGGCAACAAGCACAAACAGATCTCAGACCGTCTCCGGGACGCTCAGAGCAAGAGGCGGATTCAGAAGGCCGAGGTGGACCTCGTCAATCAGAAGAGGGACGCACGCGTTGCAGAGATTAACGCACTTCAGCTCGAGTTTGAGGTTCATAGAAATGTGTTTTCTGTGGTTTCTGCTCTGTCATCTTTTTGCACATTAATAATTCCAATTTCAGTTTCAATGAATTACACGCTCTGTTTATGTGTCCTCTTTGTTTGTCACAGGAATGGCAGAGAAAGCTCTCACAGCTGGTCCCAGAACAACAGAGGCTGTGTGAGAAGCTGCGAAACATCAGCCTCAACAAGCTCCCATGTGGGTGACAAATGTGTCCTCTCGCTTCACACAGACATCAGATTAGTCACTGGTCAATGGTCTCACGTGTCTCTGACCTTTGATCTTTGTAGCTGTGACTTTGACCTGCCTGACTGGGACCGTGACAGAGAAGAGTGTGAACTGCCGGAAGCTGAAGGACCAGCTTGACATCCTGGAAAGGGAAACAACAGACAAACTGACCCAGATGGAGCAGTACAATAAGGAGCTTAAGGTCAGTGTTCAGTTTAGGCCACTACAGACTCATTCAAGTCGCACATTGGAGGAAAAAAGTTGGCTGTATCCGCACAAAGGAGCGTTACCGTAGATCCTTCCTCCCAGCAGCTGTAAGACTTTATAATCATCACTGCTCCCAACAAAAACCACAATAACCTACACAATGTAGGATAATATATAATATACTGTAAATAGTCCGGCCTGTTAAGGTTCAACACACAGGCACATCATGTACATTGTATATAGTGTTATTATTAGTAGTATTAAGGTTAATCTTGTTTGTTGATTTTATATATATTTATATTCTTTTCTTAATAGTGTGAATTATTATATTTTTACTTATATTTATAATAACTGCGGCTGCTGTTACACCCAAATTTCCCCTCTGTGGGACAATAAAGGCTGTTTCTTCTTCTTCTTCTTCTTCTTCTTGTGTCACCCATAAATTTTAGGAAACACTTTATGAAACAAACTTTAAGGCCGCAGTTAGGTTTTTCAGACCCCGACATTATTTAGTATCAACACTTTTGCAGGAGGTTAGGCAGTTTCATAATAGTAAATATAAGATTGCAGCTAAATAAGGTTAAATTGCTTTAAGATGGATTACACTGATATTTAATGAAGCACAAGGAAACTATAAGACCTGCAGTTTTGGGGCCGTTGTGCAGCTCTGGTTTAATATTAAATAAAAACAGGGTGTTTTGAACTTGCTGTGAAATCTTGTTCAACTGGTCCCAGTAGCTCTAGAGTTTCACCCCTCAGGCAAAGAAAACCTGAACAATTTTTGCACACATTTGATAGCAAACATCCTGATAATTTAATGCCTGTGAAGAACGATGCCCTCTCAAAATCTATTGTCAGTCTGATACTAATACTAATAATTATAGCACTGAAAAGCCTGCTCTCTCTTTCTCTTGCTCTGTTTATTTCTTAAGCAGCTTTTAAAGCTTTGTAACCCCTTGCTTTTTTCTCTTTCTCTTTGTCTTCTTCTCGCTGCTACCTGGATGTTGTTTTTTTTTTTTTTTCCTCTGCCTGTGCCTTCCCCTCCCCTATCCCTTTTCTTTGTGGCCCACACTTTTTACTCTTCACTCTCCTCATCTATCGTTTTCTCTCCCTCCGTCATCACACTGTTATTTCCATAGCTTGGGGATATGGACGACTGTGTCCTGCGAGGCCTTCTGTCTCTGCTGGCCTGCCTCAGCCAGCTCTTCCTTCTCATCAAGGTTTTCTCTGCTTTCTCCCACTCTGTAATTTTTTTTTTTTTTTTCCAGTTTCCTTTAAGCAACAATCTGAAATCTTCTTTTCTTTGCATCCCACGATGATTTTAATCTGTTCACTCATCTTTTTTTTTTTCGAGTCTTTTGAATCATTTTTAAAAGGAGGTTTTTGTTGGTACCATGCCTTCTTTTTTCCGCTGTTGTTTCTATCCATGGGATTTGTTCTAGTCCGTGTTTTCTGTGTAAACAGGATGCACCCTGAGGGTAAAACGCACACACACAGAATACCTAACCTGCACAATTTGTGTGTTAGAAAGAGGAAAAAAATGATCTGAGTTCATACATAATAAGCTCACACAGCATTTCTGCTTGTTTCTGTGAATGTTGACACTGTACTAAATACCAAAAGGTTTTTCATTGCTATGCTACATTCTCCATTCTTAATGCTAAAATCCTATTAAGTGCATTGTGTGCAGAAGCTGTGTTGTGGTTCTTTCAGACATTTAGTGCTGATAATAACAAAGGTTTTAGACTTATTTATACGTCTCCTTGTGCTGCACATTCTGTGATGCCATCAGGAGCTGAGGGAGAAACAGGTGAGGCAGCAGGCCGTTCTGGACGACCTGCACCGAGTCAAAGAGGAGAAACTGAGGGAACTCCAGAGACGCAGGGAGGAGGAGAGAGAAAGGAGGAGGAAGGAGGAAGAAGAGGCCACCAGGTGAATCTGGGGGTTTGTCTGTATTACATTTATTTACGCTTAATATGGCTTTATTAAGTTGCATTTACTTCCCACAGACTGGCAAAGCTAGAGCAAGAAAAGAGAGAGCAGGAGCGGAGGGAACAAGAGAGGAGGGAGAGGGAGGAAGAGGAGGCACGGCAGAGGAGACTTCTGGAGGAGCAGCGTGCCAAACAGAGGGAAGAGGAGGAGGAGAAGAGAGAGGCACAGGCTCGCCTCCGAGCAGCTCAGGAGAAAGCACAAGAAGAGGAGAGAAGAAGGAGAGAGGAGGAGGAGGCGGAGAAGAAGAGGAGGGACGCAGAAGAGAGGAGACGGAAAGAGGTGGAGGAGGAGAAGAGGAGGAAGGAAGAGCAGGAAAAAGGACAGCAGCCGGCAACCAAGCTAACCACATACAGAGCCCTGTACTCCTTTGTTGCTCGCAATGCAGATGAGCTGAGTATAGACGCAGACTGTCTCATAGAGGTACAAAGCACACACTCATACTGTAAACACACAAAATATGTATCTTTTTTTTTTTTAAATATATTTTTTAGTATTCCTCAAAATCTTGTTGCTGTTAATTATCATTTCATTTTTAATGTGTTTTTATGAGTTTTTGGGACCACATCCATTTGCATTTTGGCTCAATGTCAGACTTGTTAGATAATTCCAGTAAAATCCATTAAAAATGGACAAGTACAGCTGCCAGTTTTGGCATATTTGACAGTCAAAGCAGCCACGATTCCAGATTTAATCCTAAAAACATCCATTTGTGTACAGTTGTTAGGAGGGAGAAAGTCTCCAAAGAAAAATAAATTCCATCCAAAGTTGTCAGCATGTTTATTCCTGTTCCAGAATTGGAGATTGACTCATTTTGGAGCCAGCTTCAAGTGGACATTGGAGAAAGTGCAATTTTTTTGGCACTTTGGCATTGACCTAATTTTTGGGGCAAATTGCCGCTTGGTTTGCAGAAGAAGCAAGTAAATAGCATAAAAAGATAGAGCTCCATACAGAAAGAGTTTCACCATTGGATTGGTTAATAATCCATCCATCTATTCTTCTTCCCAATTCAGGGGTGGGGTTGGGAGTCAAATGGCTGTCAGCTATGGAGAGGCAGGGCTCTGTCACAGGGATAACACAGACAACCATTCATACCTACGATCAATTTAGACTCACCAGCTAACCTGAACCCACGTATGTCTTTGGACTTTGGAAGCCGGAGTGCCCAGAGAGAACACGCAAACACTGCTGCAGCAAAGAGTTAGTTTAACAAAAGCAAAAAAAACACGTCACTAAATTACCTTGATATGTGCATGTGTGATGGGTGCCTAAACATACTAATTGTGTTGTTGCTGTGCAGTCATAATTGCTCCTGATTACTGCAGCAGGAAAACAAAAATGTTTATCTTAGTCCCCTCGTTATGTATGACCGACTGTGAGTGAACTGAGTTTTCCACGATGCAGGTGGATGAGCACACGGTCGGAGAGCCTGGCTGGTTGTGCGGAAGTTACCGCGGAAACAGGGGCTGGTTCCCCCAGAGTTACGCCGAGAAATGTCTGACCCCGTCCTCGACTCACACCGACCCCTCTTCACCTGGAAAAATGTCCTGCCTGCCACCGCCACTAAACACAAGGTAACATAAAACAGGAGGAGCAGAATGAGATTATTTCTAATCTTTTCTGAGCTAAAGATAGAACAGTCTGGGGCTTTTTTTTTTCTTTGCTGACTGCTAGTGCTTAACAGTCACCTTGGGTGTCATAATTTATCCCATAGCACTGTCAGGTTGTTTTTGTTCTTTTCTTGGATCCTTCCCTAATGGTTTGCCCCTCTTGTTATATCCAGAGACCCAGATGTGGAGGAAAAAGGTGACAGCCCTGTTCCTGCTCAGTCTGATGCTTCACAGGTAAAGTTTGACTGTTGTTTACTTTTATTTCTTTTATAATGGACAGGTAGACGATCCAGTGACCTGCTTTAGCAACAAAAACGAAACCTGTTTTGTTTCTGTCTCACTTTAGAAATCATCTGTACTTTTCTGGAAAATTTTTATGAACAATATTTTGTTAGTTTAGCATGTTAGCAAAGCTACAGTTAGAGCCATAATTTGTTAGACAAAAATACAGTTTTTGTAGTTTTGTCTCAGTACACCACCACAGTGTATTTATATGAAGTACAGACTTCAGCGGTTTTGCAAAGATTATTCCATGAACTGTTTAGGAATTACATTTTATAGACTGTCCCCCAGTTTCTGAGGCTCAAAAATAATTTGACAATTGACTGAAGCAGCTGGCCAGCTGAAGCCTGTTATCTTGTTATTTCGTGACAAATGACCAATAAAGTTGATTCAGAGTGTTGAATTTTAGATACGAAATGCAAACCACTGATTACACTCAAGAAAAAGAAGACCAGATTAGAGTGTCAGACAACATCTAAAAGAGCCCGCGCAGCTCTGAAAAACATTCAGCCATTACTGTTTATTGATAATGTGACTGCTGATAGGAGTAGCAGGATCAATTCTAAAGTGTACAGGTTCAGCAAAATGCTGCAGAACTGATTGGACAGAGCTTCACATTGCAAATGGATAATAACCCAACGTATATTTCAAAAGCAACCTAGAGCATGTTTTTCAATTACCAAAGACAAAACTGAAGGCAGAGAGACCCACAAATAAGCAGCAACTGAACTGAATGAAAATCAAGCCTTATATTCAAATTGATGTTAGTTTGTTCAGTTACTTTTAAGCCTCTGGAAATGGGGGAGTATTTTTTTTTTTTTTAATAAGTATCTGGTCATAAACTACAGAACTGGACAAATCAAAATGTTGACAAGAACAGAGATAAATATGGTTGAAATAGATGAACCTCAGAGGGGCACATCCACCTTATAGTCGCTGGTTGATTCAACAGAAGACCACACTCATTGTGTGGCTAAATAATCATGACTGTGTTACTGAAAAAGCTCCGTAGACCATTTCATTTACATGTTTTCCTTCTTAGTGTATCTGGGCTATGATGTGTGGGGTTGTAGTAGTGTATAGCTTGACTGTGAACTGGCTTTGGCATGATCAGAAATAGGTCTGCTGACATCAACACACATTTTCAGAAGCAGCATGGCTGTATATTTATAGCTTTTCCCCAATGTCTCTCTGTGGGTCCCACACACATTTACAGATGTCTGTCTCCTATTTGATAACATTTGTGTTAGTAGTTCTAGTGTTTGTAGGTCATGTCCCATGGTCCAAAGGTGAAATTAGCTATGTTGGAAGTGCGAGGTGAGGTGGGGGTGGGGGGCCAACTAGTGATTGATTTCTTTGGTCAAACTGTTGGTGCTGATGGTGACAGATTGCTGCTCTTCTAAACATACTCCTCAGTCCTCCGTTCCTCTGCTCGCTCGAGCCGTCTCTTCGTGGTCAGCCACGTCAGAAACTCACTTCAACCTTTCAGACGGATCGGGAGACGTCGTCACCACGCTGCTCAGCTTCTCACAGGGCGACATCATCACGGTGCTGCAGCAGAGGGACGACTGGTGGCTGGGGCAGCTCAACGGGACGCGGGGATGGTTCCCCAAAAGTTACGTCGCTTTGGAGACGGCTGGCAATGCAGAGTATGAAGACACACATCTGTTTTTGTGTGAAACCTTTATTGATTAAGACTTATTTCACTATGTGTTTTCCCATCATAGTGTGGATGCACTGGACACACCTGATTCTGTTCAGCTAGAAGGTAAGTGTAGTTTATCTGTGGAAAATAGCATGTCTAGTTAAACTTGTGCACAGCTTTCTCAGTGATGGTTTCCTAACTGGTACTATTGTCCTTACCAGAGTATGTGGCCTTATATACATATGAGAGCCCAGAGGTGGGGGACTTGACGTTTGTTGAGGGGGATGTTGTTTTGGTGATGGAGAAAGAAGGAGAGTGGTGGCGAGGATGCATCGGGGACCAGACAGGGCTGTTCCCTTCCAACTATGTCCGACCTGTAGAACTGCCAGAGGTGAGTCAAGCTGAGTTCATGTTAAAAAAAAAAAAAAAAGAAGCTATTTCTAACCCAAATTTGGAAGCTTTACATTACATTTATGAACTTTTTTTTAATTCTTATTTAGGCATCAAGACTTGGAGCTCCAACCAAGAAACCCGGTGAGAATAAATTAATCGGTATTTGCTGATTAATTCTGTTATGCTCTTGACATTTAGATTATCTGAATTCATTGTTGGCCATTTCTGGTTTGTCAAAAGAGATTGCACAGGCTGTTGCCACCATTGCAGCCCCGATGATGCATCAGCTTCGTCTGTCTCCGGGGCAACTGATTGTGGTCCTGGCCAAGAACTCCACCAGCTGGTGGCTCGGAGAACTGCAAGTAAGCCACCAGAGTCTTCGGGGGGGCTCTATAACAGCAGTCTTTTTCTTTTTTTTTTAAACACCCAAGGATAAAAGGATACTGTTGAAACATTATAATTTCAGCTAGAAAGTTTTTACTTTGGCTGTAAGTGCAGAAGGTCAATTGGACCACAGAGCACTGTGCAAGCACAATTAATGAGTCATCATTGTCTAAAATCCACTTTCCATTCACAAATGACACATTTCTGCCTCTGTGTGAAAGGTACTTAGAACATTTTAACGTGATATGCTGGATTATTAAGTTTTATTAATAAAAACTTGTTGCCATTAGACGGGAATCAGATTGATCATGAAAGAAATTAAAGTGCAGCTATGTGGAGCTTCCCTTAAATATTAAGGCGGTCCTATAAGGGAAAATGCCCACATTCTTTGCTTTCAGTCTTTCAGATCAGAATCTGAGATTTGTTCGGTCTTCAGTGAGAGCAAGTTGAATATCTTTAGGGTTTGAATAGATCGAGAAAGCAAGAAAAATGAAGGCATTATAACTAGTTTTAGAAACCTGTTATGGACGTTTTTAACAAATTCAACAAATGGGAAAAACAACAAATTAAGTTAAAATGGAAAGTACAGTGAGTGTTACTTACTTGTTTGTTTTAATCCATCATGAGTATATGGCAAGCAGGAGCAGGTACTGACGTGTCCAATCAGTGAAGAGCTGATGAGAGGTTACAGGAGAATTAACAGTGCTGCCTGTCAGGAAGGTCAGGAAGTAGGAGCATGTACAGAAGTTCATTTCACTATAACACAGCAAATCTTGTAGATGAGTTAGGATCTGTTGACGTGTCAGACCAGCGGAGAGCCGATGAGGGGTGGGCAGGAAGGTTACAGGAGTATTAACAGTGCTGTCGTCGACAGCAGTGAAAGGTCGTCTCTCTCTGCCTGTTTTTGTGCTGCGGCTGCAGCTTTGGTCAAAGCTCTGAATGTGTTCGGTAATACGACAGTTGAAGTCACATTTGCTGCAAGTGGGTTCAGACAAGAAAGTCAATATGAGTAAGATTGTCTGAGAACAGAGGATTTCCACAGCTTTGTCAAACTGTACATTACCCTCAGCAGCTTAGTCAAGTAGGACAGGACATGAACAGCAATACTTTGGTCATTTCAGAGACTTTAGCTGAGCTTTAGTTTGATTTATGAAGTGAATGTACATTCTCATCATGAGTCAGTGTTCTCAAGGTTCAAGGCTCTGTCTGACAAAAATCAATTCATCAATGATCTTTCGATTTAGAATTCAGAAGTGATCCAGCACAAGATTGATCGACTCTCACTGGCTCTTTCCCCCTCCAGGCTCGGGGTAAAAAGCGGCAGAGAGGCTGGTTTCATTCCTCTCACGTTAAGCTCCTGGGTCCCTCCAGCAGCAAGTCTTCCCCCTCCCCTCTGCCCGGTGAATGCTGACACACACTCCAAACACAACATTCGACCTACTGTAACTGAGCGTTTTAGTCAGGTTCTTTTTTTTTTTTTTAATTCTCTCATTTTCAAATTTGTGTTGCAGTTCTGCTGAAGTAAATTGTCAAGTAAAATCCACAATTATTTTAGATGCACACACTGAGAAATACAGGCCAAAATTACTTGAACAATCATGTCAGTAGCGTTAGTATCACGATGCTGTAATGGCCCAAAGTCCAGGCCTCAACCTGACTGAAATGCTGTGGCAGGACCTTAAGAGAGCTGTGCATGAATGAATGCCTGAAAACCTCAATGATCTGAAGCAGCACTGTAAATAAAAAGGGGCCAAAATTCTTCCACAATGATGTGAGAGTCTGACAATGCTACACAGAGAGAGAGTACTTCAAGTTATTGCTGCTAAAGGTGGTTCTACAAGCTATTAAATCATAGGTGTGCTTAGTTAGTCGACATGCCCAGTTTGACTTCTTTTCTGACAGGTGATGCTGTGTCCTAATAAAAACACTTTTTAAAAAAAATTAAACTTTGTATGTCAACTCTGTTCCCTCAGTATGCCAAGTTATTGCAATGTATGAGTACACGGCTGCCAATCAGGACGAGCTGAGCTTCTCCAAGGGTCAGCTGATCAACATCCTCGACAAGACCAACACTGACTGGTGGAAAGGAGAAGCCAGTGGGGTCACAGGCTTGCTGCCTACCAATTATGTCAAGATGACAACAGAATCAGACCCCAGCCAGCGATGTGAGTGAAACTTTCTTTATTTTTGTCTTCTCACTGATGGGCAGCATTTTTCTGTTAATAATTTTATTTTGGGGAAAAAAATAAAACAGTGAGCAAACGTGGAAAGTGATGAAATGTGTTTATCAGCTATAGAAAAAGAAAAAAAAAAAGACTGAAAAAAATCTTTTGGTTGACTTGGCTCACTCCAGGTACAGTAGATTCCTTATCCATGTCAGACCATGGAAACACTGACGGTAAGCATCAAGTAGTCGGTTCAGTCAATCATTGAGGAAATTGGTGAACATGTAACCATTACACTTAAAAGGCTCGTTCCCGTAAAAATGTAAGGCTTCTGAAATTGATTAACAGAAACAAAGTTAAATACATTTTAAATTTACTCACTGCAAGCTAAAAAGAGTGAGCCTTTTAAGTATCCCAGACAACATCAACAATTTAAAATCATTCAAAGGAGAGTTTGACATTCTGGGCGTGAAGCACTTTTTTTTTTTTTTTTTTTGCCATGATGGATACGTCTCTCATCGTGTGTTAAATTAATTTAATCCAACCAAGCTCCGGCTGCAGCTTTTACATTAAGCGGACCGATATGAGAGTGGTATTGATCTTCTAATTTAACTCTCAGCCACAAAGTGAACAAGAGTGTTTCCCTGAATGTCAAACTGTTCTTTTAAATGCAAAATCCCTGACAAATCACTCAGGCAACAAAAATAATAAAGAACGATCTCTGATCTGATTTCAAAACTGGCACACCTCTCATCATTTCGGTCCCATTTCTGGAAACGGGGAGCTTCGCTTTCTGTGAGAAATGCGGTACAGCAGCAGCCGAGCGCGTGAGAAGGTGGTAATTTTACTCGTGTGTATTCTGCTCACTGCTCATTCATATGTAGCTGGGGTGAAATTTTAAAAAAAAGGCCAATTTCTTAATGAGAGCCGTGTGTTTGAATTAGTATTCATAGCCTGCATCTTCTCCTCACAGCAGCAGCTGTTAACAAGCGTTAACACACTTGATCTTTAATTAGGATGAACTTTTTAAACCTAAAGACACAAAAAACACTGAGATTTTAATTCCGGTTGAACGTGTTCTCGCTCGCACACCCACGGCATATGAGGTCGGCGGTTAATTTAAGAAGTAAAGTGTGAGAAATCACCATATCCAGCTGATATGTTGAACAATAACATTTACATTTCCAGAAATGCATTATTAATGCGCCTGCATGTAAGAGTCTAGCATTAATATTAAACCTATATTAACGTCTGCTGTCTCTCCATCTCTTCATCATCTCACTTGCCTTCCCCTTCCCCCCCCTTTCCACTCCTCCACTTCATCTGTTTTTTTCCCCCCTTTCTTCTGTAGGACAGTAACGCTGGCTTTCCTCTCTCTTCCTCCCCCTCTTCCTCCTCGTCCTCTTCTTTCTCACCCCTTCTGTCTGAGCGAACCCGAATTGCCCTGTCGCAACAGGAAGCCCGGCCGCCAGCAAGAACGGCCCACCTCCGCACTTTCCACCTCACCCGTTTAGGACTCTGGTGTTCTGTGCTTCTCTGTTACAAAAACCCCATTTTTTATTTTGCCTCCTACCTTATTAGCTTTAAATTTACTCCTCTGTCTTTTCCTATTAGCCATTTATTTTTCACCGCAGCTCCCCACCCCCACCCTCGCTCTCTTCTCTCCCGTATTTCCATTTGCTTCTTTAATTAACCAAGGGAGCGAGGCAGAGGCAGCTAGACATGAGTTTTCAAAGCTTTTGTCCCTCTGATACAAAAGTGTGGAAAGTGTAGTTTTGCTACAGATAAAAGGGAAATAAGAGTTTGATTACAAAGTATGGAAAATAATATGTAAGTGGCATCGGTTTAGTTTTCTAAATTAAAGCTATAAATTAGTATGGTGCAGTGTACTTTAACAGGGTCACTCATTCTTGCACTAACAACATTAAACCTTGCTAAAAATGGACCAATGTGAAGACTCACTGTTGCTTAAATCACTGGTAACCTTGATTGCTGCTTGCTAACGCATTGCTTGAACTGAAACTAACTGATTGTGATTTTATTATTCTTATGCACTCGGCCATTTATTAACGCTTCCAAGTACTTAAGACGACACTCATCCTGTACTGAACTGTGATATCACCAGCAAAAAAAAAAAAAAAAAAAAATGCAGACATTAGCATATCAAAAGTATTCTGAGAGAAACACCACCACACTGCTGGCAGCTGTGGTCAGAGGTTTGCATCCACTCATCATGGGCATGAATGTCGTGGTAATTTTGGGCTTTTAATGATTTCTTTGAATTGTTCTTTTTTCAGACTGCAATGATTGTACGACATACATCTTTAATGACTTTAAAAACAACAATCGTATGGACAAGTTTAAATTTATTTTGGATTTCCTCTTCCACACAGGGTCAAAATATATATACAGGCTCAAATATAAACATGCACTCCCACTAATATTTGGTTAAATGTCACTTTTGGAAGGAGTCCTCCTTCTTCATTATTCCTTCCACTGTGTGATGTACCAGTGCCACTGGCAGCAAAACAGCCCCAGAGCATGATGCTACTACCACCATGCTTGACAGCTGGTACGGTGTTCCTAGGTTTGAAAGTCTCACCTCTTGTCATTGTGGTCAAATAACTCAATCTTTGTCTCATCTGACCATAAAACCTCTTCTCTAGAAGGCATTTGGCTCGTCCATGTGGACATCTGCAAATTTCAGTTTAGCTTGAAGGTGCCAATTTTCCAGCAGGGGCTTCTTTCTTTGTCGGCACCCTCTCAGTCCATGGCGATGTAACACTCTTCACTGTGGACAGTGATGCTCGTGTTCCAGCAGTTTCCAGTTCATGGCAGGCTTGAGCATTGGGGGTTCCTGGGTTGTTCCTCTCATCTGAAGGTGACAGTCTGGGTCTTCTTCCAGACATTGGGAAAGTGGTGACACATCAGAATAATTTGTACTTGTGTACAGTTGTTCGAACTGATGATCTTGGAATGATCTTGGCTCCGAGAGACCTTTCCAACTTGTGTAAATCTATAAATTCTCCTTCTTAGATCTTCACTGAGTTTCTTGGACTTTCCCATTGTTCTGAGTATTGGACAGTCCACTCAGTGCTGTCAAACTAATCCTTTTAATCCTGGCAACGGGAAATTACCAGTTGTAGTCAGTCGTGATCACTGACGTGAAGTTAACAGGCCTTGGCCTTGTCAAGTTAAAAGACATTGCAGAACCTTCATCACCACTTATTAAAAGATTTAAGTGAGTGTATGTATATTTAATTTTGACCCTGTGTGGAGAAAATCCAAAATAAATTAGACTTGGGCACCCAATTCTTGTTTTTTAAAGTCATTAAAGACACACGCTGTATAATCATTCCACCCTAGAAAAAGAACAGTTCAAAGAAATCATTAAGGCCCAAAATTACCAAGATATTCATGCCCGTGATGAGTGGATGTAAATTTCTGGCCACAACTGTACATCCAACTTTTGCCAAGATTGAACCTCAAAGACTTGAACTATCAGCTGAGTCTTCCACTGCTCTTTCACTCAAGCATTAGCTACTTTATTCATTTACACCTATGCAATCATTCGGAGTGAGCACTCCACCATGAAAGGTGCTTTGTCTTTCTTTACCTTAGCGTTCTTGGTAGCAGTGTTGTTAGCGTTAGCATCACTTATGTTCATGTACTGCGACTACAATGTGCCTCACTCTGTGCATTAAATGTAAATAAAACATCATAGAAATGATAATAAATAGAGATTTTAACATGTTTTTGAACGCTTGCTGTATTTTCTCACACACCATATTAGTGATTAAAAGGAAAGTGTCTGTGCTTGTGTTTGCCGTGCACTATGCCGGTGCATGTTCGTGCATGCACGTCTGCGTGTGTGTCTGCATGCGCATGGATGTGCCCCCGTAGGGTGTGCTGACCTGATGACGCTGGACAAAATGACCCCTCAGGAGAGGAAAAGGCAAGGTTACATTCATGAGCTCATCCAGACTGAGGAGACCTATATGGAGGATCTGGAGCTAGTGCTAGAGGTACTGACAGGCCTTACAGGTATATTTGGAAATTATTAATACTTTCCTGTAATTTCCCTTTCTGTCTTCACCTGTTTGTGTCTGATTTTGGCGCTCAGGTCTTCTACAAACCCATGTCTGAGTCAGGCCGTCTAACAGAAGCTGAGATGGCAGTTATCTTTGTTAACTGGACGGAACTGATTATGTGCAACTCCAAACTGCTCAAGTAGGTCCCACACGCAACAGCTTTATGAACCGTTCTGACTGACATCTAAACTACTCAACCCGCTGCTCCACTAGAATAAAAACATCTGCACCCTGTCAGCTAAAGTATGGAATGTCACACTATGAAAATGATTAAAGCAAATGCACAGTCAAACAGATATACTTTTCATGTATCAGCACTGCTTTGAAAGTAGAGATATCCATCAACTTGGTTCATTTCTTTGAGCTCGTAGACTCTGAAAGCTTGTAAAACTCACAAGAGATTCCATCTATTTATGTTGGGTGAGGTTATGAAATAGTGTCTTCATACCCCCTTCCCCTTCCCTTCCCTTCCCTTCCCTTCCCCAGGGCCCTGCGTGTCCGTAAAAAGACAGGAGGAGACAACATGCCGGTGCAGCTGATAGGGGACCTGCTGGCTTCGGAGCTCGCGCACATGCAGCCGTACATTCGCTTCTGCTCCTGCCAACTCAATGCCGCAGCCCTGCTGCAGAGCAAGACCCACAGTCAGCCTGACTTTAAAGACTTTCTCAAAGTACGAGCTGTGAATAATGGGTATTGTAGAAGGCATAGAAGACACTCGGTTTTGTGAGTTGCAATAAAAATATCTCTGTCTCTGTCTGCCCCCTCTTGAGCAGAAGATTGCGACTAACTACCGCTGTAAAGGAATGCCACTGTCCAGCTTCCTCCTCAAGCCCATGCAGAGGATTACACGTTACCCTCTACTCATCAAAAATGTATGCAGAAAAATGCTATTTATATCTAATTACATGAATCCCCACCCTCCACTTTTTTTTTTTTTTAAATATTCACTGAGTGACTCCACATCTGTCTAAATATTTTTTTGCATACGCTCTGTCTGTTAAGATCTTAGAGAACACCCCAGATGGCCACGCAGACTGCGGCCCTCTCCGAGAAGCACTGGAGCGAGCAGAGGAGCTGTGTTCTCAGGTCAACGAGGGGGTTCGGGAGAAGGAGAATTCAGACAGGCTCGAATGGATACAGAGCCACATCCAGTGCGAGGGGCCTATAGAGGTAAACACCTCTATATGAATGAGCGTGACACATATGAGTGGACATGTGCGTAGTTCTGTTGTCACTGCTGCTACATTAGAAATGGCCTCTAAAAATCAATTCGTGTTTGCTGCAATGGTGTTAAAGTCTCCTGAACTGTTACCCAGGAAACTTTATTGCAGCTTCACATGTGGTCACTCACCAAAAAAAAAAAACAAAAAACTCATTTTTAACTACAGTGCTTGACAGTTTGCTTATTTTGAAATAACTTTCCTCAGTCGTGCCTTACTTTCTCTCCACTTTTCTCCCAGCACTTGGTCTTCAACTCGCTGACTAATTGCCTCGGGCCTCGCAAGTTGCTCCACAGCGGTCGACTGTACAAGAGCAAAAGCAGCAAAGAGCTGTGGGCTTTCCTCTTCAGTGATTTCCTCCTCCTCACACACAGTGCCAAACCCTTCTCCTCCTCGGGATCAGACAAGTTATTCAGCCCCAAAACTAACATACAGCTCAAGATGTACAAAACAGTAAGCTATTCTCAGAGCACTGGGATGTAAATGGGTAGATGAACTCTGGGCCTTTTATGTTTTCGTTTAGCAGTTTCTCCTCTGTAACATCCTTAATGTCATTAAACACGCTGCATCTCTGGCTGTTTGTATTCTCTCCGCATTTGCCGATATGCAATTCATCTCCACCAGCCGCTCTTTCTGAATGAGGTATTGGTAAAAATGCCACCCGACCCGTCCAGCGATGAGCCGCTGTTCCACGTCTCGCACATCGATCGTGTCTACACTCTCAAAACCGAGACCTTGAACGAGAGGTACGTGTGCAAAAATCTTGGACTCTGCGTAACTACAGTCTCGTGTTTGTGTGTGTGGCATCCACACAATGTTTACTGCTTCTATTAGGGCGGCGTGGGTCCAGAAAATCAAAGCAGCATCTGAACATTTCATAGAGACAGAGAAGAAAAAGAGAGAGAAGGCTTACCAAGGTAAACACAATTACACATTCATATATATATATATATATATATATATATATATATATATATATATAAAAAAGCTATTATTGAGTGTATTGACATTATCTCTTTGCAGAGCAAGCTGGTATTGGTATCATCTTTTCCACTGTAAGCCTGGTAATTTTCCTTCAAGTTCCTGCTTGAGCTAAACAATAAAATAGCTGACGGGCAGTCTCCTGCATAAATCTGCTTGTCAATCAGTTGTCCACTCACTTTTGAGCATCTGAAAATGGAGGACTGCATATCAAAATGGCTGTAATTCCTAAACAGCTATTGCAATATTTTTGTTAAAGCCCTTAAATTAAAGCTGATTTTCTGCACTTCAATCACATCTTGATTGTCTGATTTAAAAAATCATCTGTGGTGGCCAAATTATAAAAAAAAAACTGTCCAAAAACTTATGGACTTAACTGAGTTTCACCCAGTAAATATTTTCAAAGGGTATATATACAGCAGAGACCACAGTGTGGTCTGCAGCACTGGAGCCCCTGCAGAGGGCCGTCCTCTCTCCCTTTCTCTTCACTCTCTCCACCACTGACTTGAGCTACTGCACAGAGACCCGTCACCTTCAGAGGTTTTCTGATGACTGCAGCAGTGGGATGTGTTAGAGGTGTTCGTTACGTAATGCAAGCAGAACCGTATGCAGCCTAACGTGTCCAAAGACTAAAGGAACTAATTGTGGACATAAGGAGAATTACAACAACCAGACTCTGTTTCTACCCATGGGGTCTGTGTGGGAACAGCAGAGGACTACAAAATACCTCACTGGTCACACTGACAATGAATTGGGCTTCTTTAAAAACTTAGACGCCCTCTACAAGAAGGGCCAAAGCCATTTCTGTTTTCTCAAAAGTTTTCTCAGACTACTGCGAGTAGCTCCAGATAAGAACAGCATGAAATCAGCACAACTAGAGAAATCACCATCTCCAAATCTGATCATATTACATGATAATGGTGTTAGGTGACAGGAAATGAAAATTTTATGCCTCATTTTCAGATTAGCCCCTTCCGTACTGAGTGGGTGACGCCCACTTTTTGGGAGGCCTGAACACTAAAATACCTTTGCTCCCAGATTGCCTTGAATCTGACTGAAGAGCCCATGGTTTTGACAGTTGTAAATGATAGGCCATATGGGTTATTCTTTGCAATTGGCAAAATATTTGTGGGCCCTTCATGCTAATGTGCAGCAGCGCCACCTGGATTCAGTCCAGTCGTTGATTTTGGTCCTATAAGGAAGTCAGTATCTCACGTCTTCTTACAGATCCCACAGATTTCCTTTATTGCCACTTAATCAATATTGAATGGGTATTATAAAACATCAAAAAGAATTATGGGAACCCTCAGCAGATGAAAAAAATGGTCCTCAAAGTAGGGTCAGAGGGTGTGGTCACTGAAGTTCAGGCCAAGCCCACCAAAATCCACTTACACTCTCAACTTAAACCATGTAAAGATACATCAATACATCCCATTTTAGTTTCTATCAAAAAATTAATGCAAAATTCATAAGAAATTGTTAAAATTGACACATATCAACACAATATCTTCACTGTCGATAGATACTTGTATGTAGTGTGTAAGTGGGTACATAGCGGCAGAGCGTATCAACACAGGTTGACCTAACTGAGTACAATTTGCTAAATATGGAGCAAATAGCCTCATTTGCAGAAAATGTCACAGTATCTTCTAGTTTTTCTTAAATAGTATCAGAAAGGCACGCTGCAGACCCAGAACTGTTTGTGAGAGTAACATTTTCACAACCACAGAAAGTCACTCCTACCTGTGGCTGTCAGACTGCATAAAAGCATGTTGTGTTTTTGTCCTGTTTGTTTTAGCACGCTCTCTAAAGACCAGTGGAATTGGCCGGCTGCTGGTAACTGTCATCGAAGCGCAGGAGCTCAAGGCCTGTAAGCCCAACGGTGAGGCCCCCGTGGCAAGATCACACTGTCTTTTCATTGAATACTAATTAATAATTCGTAATTAATTCCCATTCGTTAAAAAAATAAATAAAAATCTGATTTTTTTCTAAAGGTAAGAGTAATCCTTACTGTGAGCTGACAATGGGGGCTCAGTGCTACACATCCCGGCCAGTCAGCGACACTCTGAGCCCAAAGTGGAATTTTAACTGCCAGTTTTTCATCAAAGACCTCTACCAGGACGTCCTGTGTATCACTGTGTCTGAGAAAGATCAGTTCTCACCAGATGGTCAGTGGATAAAGGGCACACACACACACACGCGCGCACATGCATAAAACAGTGAATTATTAGGCTTTTTGTTCAATTTGTCCAGCCTATACAGAATGAAAGGAACACTTAATGCCTTTGTTTCTCCTATTAAAGAAAATCTGTTATCCTTTTTTTTTTCTGACTTCTTCTTTTCTAGATTTTCTCGGTCGCGCTGAGGTTCCCGTGGCAACTATAAAGAAAGAGATGGAGAGCAAAGGAGCAGCAACCCGTCGCCTTCTTCTGCACGAGGTCCCTACTGGAGAAGTTCACGTCAAACTAGACCTACAGCTTTATGAGCAAACCAAATAAGGAAAACACATCTGAATACTCCATTAGACACACACCGCTTAGTTTTATAGTAATGAAGAACAGTTAAAGTGCCTTTTTATGCTCTTGCACATTATGCAATAATGGGGATTTTTACTGTGCCTGCTGTTCTGCCACCCTGTCCTTTTCACTGACCTCGAATGAGCCAAAATGTGGACATGATTGCCAATATTTTCTCAATCACTTTTTGGAAATAGAAACTAACAAACATGACTCAGCATTTCACCAGATTTATACATTTCACAGTTGAGATTTGTACATTTTCAGAGCACTGCTAATGAAAGAATATTAAAACATGTCAAATGAATAAAATGTGTATACAGTTGCGTTGTGTCTTTCGAGTGTGATGTCTAGGATGTCTCTTGTGAGGTAGTTTTGGTTTGTTTGGATGCAGGCAGTGGCCAAAGTCACTGTTAACTTGCAGGCCGGTGGAGACCTCCACATCTGGAGAACCAGCACCTGGTCTGGTGGCACCTTCCATCTGATGTGGCAGTTACACTGATGTGGAGTGGTATGGTATTAGGCCTGGATGAGAAACATTTAACACTTAGCTTGCTGCTGTGATTTGTAAGTGATTGGTATAACATGTGAATACTGTGGTGCTTTAGTGCACAAATACAGTACACAAGTACCTGCTGGACTTGGTTCGCTCAGTCTCGACCACCACTGGTCTATTAATAGATGCAGAGGCTGCATATTCAGATGGGGCCTGTAGACATTTGTTGGCCTGAGACTTCACAGGCTCACTAAAAAGTCGATGACTTGTAGTTAGATGCTCGGGTTTTGTCCGTGCGTGTTTATGTCCTAGGATAGAAGGAAAATTTGTCATTTGATAATGTCATTTGACTGATGTGAAGTATTTTACACTGAGCAGAAGCAACACTATGTAAACCTTTCTAAAATTCTAGACCACTGAACATTTCGCTAAAATGTTAAACATACAGTACATGGCACAAGCTGAGAATTCAACGTTTCAAATGTAAGTACTTAAATAGTTACTTAATCTAGCAAAGAATTTAAAGGGCACATATGCCCATTTTCAGCTCCACATTTTTATTCTTGGATTCTAGAGTAGTTTTGCACCATTCACAGTTAAAATATTTATTATATTCTGAGCCCTGATGTAGCCACTCTTTCCCTCCTTTGTCTGAAACGAGCCATTTTAGGTCTCTTCCCCTCCCTTTAAGCTGGTTTTGTCTGATTGGCTGCCTCTCTTAAACAGAAAGTTTGAACACAGGTGGGCGGAGCTTCTGTACTCAAACCCAAAGGTGTGTGCCTAAGGCGTCAGTATTAGGCATATCTGCTCTCTACAGCATCATTCAAACCCAAGAGTAGAAAAACCCCCTGAAACTTAGGGATGACTTGTACATACACTTCCCAGCCACTTTATTAGGTACATCTGGTCAACTGCTCGTAACACAACTCCCTAAACAGGCAATCATGGGATAAATCAGTGCATTTAGGCATCTAGACATAGTCAAAATGACCCACTGAAGTTCAACCTGAGCACCTTTGGGATGTGGTGGAACAGGAGATTCACATCATGGATGTGCAATCGACAAATCTGCAGCAACTGTGTGATGCTGTTGTGTCAATATGGACCAAAATCTCAGGAATGTTTCCAGCACCTTGTTGAATCTGTGCCACAAAGGATTAAGGCAGGTCTGAAGGTAAAAGGGGGGTTCAACCTGGTACTAGCAAAGTGTACCTAATGAAGTGTCTGGGCATTTGAGCATTTGTATATTAGTTTGTCTTATATTTCCTATGTACTATAAAAGAGGCAGAAAAAAGGAGATACCTGATCCCAAAGGCGAGTGGCTTCTCTTTCCTGTTGGTCTTTCATTTATATGGTGTAATGGGTCCTTTAAGCAGTAGCAAACGTGTGAAATACTGTAATACTGCTATGAAATGTATTGGGGAAAATATTTAGGTCACAGAAATCAGCTTGTTGTTCACCTGTTGCATTTTGATGTTGAGAAGTAAAGGATCGTACTCCCGTGGATCGTAGCTTTCTAGAAAGACAACACCCTGCAGATGACAGACGTGGCGGTTAGATGAGTTAAATATGCATCTCATCCGTTTTTGCAATAATAAGCAAAACGTCACCAACACGAAAGCTCTAGCAGCAGCGAGGGGATTATTTTTACTTCATTTCAAAGCTAGTTCAAGCAGAGTGAAATATAAGCTTCAGCACCACCTTGGTGTTGCAGAGATGGAGGTACTGATTGTATAGGCTCTGGCGCCTCTTGGCGTGCTCAGGTCCACAGCTGGACACATGTTCCTCCACTCTCTGCTGGAGGGGAAACCATACATGTTCGGTCCAGTGTTTGTGGAGCAGCTCTCGCCTCCTGAGCTCCGCTACATCACGCTGAGTCAGGAAAAACTCCAACTCCTCAATGAAGACACATTTCAATCAATATAGGACGCATTTTAACACCATGAAGAATAAAATATCGAAGAGGCTGCATAACTGTATTATATGGACGGCAGTTTAATTGGAAATTGACATACAGATTGAAAAAAAAAAAAGTCTTGCCAGCTTTTACAAAAGTAGCACAATACCTTACCTTCATAAAACCATTTTCTGTGTCCTGTAATGGCTGGAGTATTTCTTTTGCCTGCTGTTTTTCAGCCTTCAGCTGTGCCTAAAGAGTAAAGAGATTAAGAAAGTCTCCATCTGTTCTGTGAAGGTGAGTCAACTGAGTGCAGTACCTGCAGCTTTCTAAGGGAGGTGTAAGAGAGCAAGTTCTGTTTGGTGGCCCACTCGTTCCTCTTCCCTGGTGTTACAGAGGTACAGGTGCTCCTTGTCCTTTCACGCTGCTGTGACGTGCTCTTTCTGCTCTCCGTGGTGTCCTTCACATCTGTAATGCACTCCTGAAACACCAGTTTAATGTATGCTGTGGGCACTTATGTTGCACTTATATGGCAACTATGCTGTAGTTACTGTCTGCAGTTCAAACAGCCTGCCTGAAACTACAATATGAATAATAAATGAATGAATAATAAATTAAACAATGCTACCTACAGTACTGTGCCACTTAACACAGACCTATGAATCCTTCAAGCATGAAAAAGGCACCTAACTCAAGGGATGAACCAGTGTTGTGTCAACACATAACAGACAACTTAGATAAGAACCGATTTTAAATTGTATCTTCAGGCACTTTGTTATTAGCAGCCTGCCACAAAAACACATAACTTGTTCCCATTTCTTTTGCTGAATCTATGAAAAATGCCAAAGATAACACAGTTTGGCAGGAATAAAAGAAATAGTTTTGCATCAACATGGTAATTCCCAAAAGCTATTAGTCAAAAGTCATCATGTCTCAGCATGGTGCGCAGCACATCGTTAAAAGTTTTGAGGAAACTAGAGGACAGAATAAGCTGTCTCGGGCCTAAAGAGCACATAAAAAGTAGATGCATCTGTCCCTTCAGCTGATCCGTCTACTGATCAGAAACTGTGTCAATTAAAAACACAGAAAAGTACAGTTAGAGTTTCATTCACCATGCAGTATCATCTGGAAGGTGTCTGATCGGATATGGCTTCATTTTTCAGCATGACAATGACTCTAAACACCCTGCCAATGCAGTAGAAGCATACCTGGATAGAAAAACACACAATGGGGCACTATCAGCCTCCTCAGAGCCCAGACCTCAACATTATGGGGATCATCTTGGCAGGGAACAGAACAAAAGACAGCCAACATCCAAAGAAGACCTCTGGAACACCCCAGAGCCCTCAAATGGTAATAGTAATGGTAGTAATGAATTAAAGGCAGTAATAGTAATGGTTTACTATTCAAGGGCTCTGGAATATCCTTCAAGAAGCCTAGATAACTAATACTGAAGACTACAAGAAAACTGTGTACGAGAGGTCTGACTTTCAAGCTCAGTAGAGTTGTACAAACTCAGTTTTTGCCTTACACGCTGTATTTCTATGCACATTTACACATTTCAATAAACCACTGCTTCCATTTCCCATTTTCCGAGCAAAAATATAAAGAAATGTGCCACGGCTCAAGACTATTGGGCAGTAATATACATCTTGTGTTATTACAGCAAATTGTACCAACTATTAATATGCTTAAAGACAGCAAACTCAACAAATCCCAGCCAAAGTTCACAGACAGAGATGATCATGTACGTGTACAGAGGGCAGCTGAGCAAAGCACAACTGGCGGCGACAGATGCTGTCACTTCATGGAAACATGAGCAGCTTCTCACTGATACACTAACACATATAGTACAATATATATGTTGTCACACTGTGGCCAGCAATGCATATCAGTGCACAGATATGTGTGCTTATTGTTGAGTCTTCTTGTGCAGTAGATGTGCTGGACTCTTGGTTCTGCATTAACCTGATCCAGCACCGTGACTTCTTTAGTCCCTGTTTAAGTGAGCGCAACAGCGGCTGCTGTATGTCTGTCAGTGAACTGAAACCGTTTCATTCACCTTAACACAAACTCAGACTGTACGTTCAGATATGACACACAAAAGGAAGAAAAGGTGCAGTCACGCTAAGCACTGTTCCCCTCGCCGAACCACTGGAGCTGGGCTGGGTGCACGTACTGTACACCCAGAGCAGGAGAACAAATAAAAGAAGAAGAAACAGCCTCCCTGACAGTAAAAGACTGGAGATAAATTATTAGTTGGTAAAGGTTCACAGTCTCACACTCTCTGTGAAGTGCAAACAGTACAGAGGTAGTGAGTGTGCATGTTAGAAAGGAAAATAAATGTGCTCAAAGGGCAAATTTAAACAGAACATAATCACCACTGCTGAGCAGAACACTTAAACTGCTATTGTTCCTTAATTAATAGTTTAATTAACTGCAGTAAATTTAACAGTTTGTGAAGCAGGGTGGTTTTAAGCTTAAAACTAACACCCAGTGTGACTCCTTTATGGGTGCAATATAAAGCCATCTTGTATCACGTGACTATCAGAGCTTTCTGTTTACTCCACTCACAACTTTATTAGCAGGCTTTTACCTCTGATTGTAACAGGCTGGCAGGAAAAGGTGTGTGAACGGTGATCACACCACTGGGACCCTTTTTCTTCATGAGGCTCATCTCTACATCACGAGAAAACAAGCAGTCTGGAGTCAGGAGCGATATACTGATTTTAATATTTCATGGATACGCTGCAACAACAGTGCTGCATAAAATTGAATCATCATCATCTACTCCATACCTGCTAATTGAGTTAATTTAATGTAGTTAAAA
The DNA here is from genome assembly GCF_007364275.1 of Archocentrus centrarchus. Taxonomy (NCBI): domain Eukaryota; kingdom Metazoa; phylum Chordata; class Actinopteri; order Cichliformes; family Cichlidae; genus Archocentrus; species Archocentrus centrarchus. Next base: position 18,747,180 of record NC_044369.1, read on the forward strand.
GTCCCTGCCGCCATAACGGTGTGGTTGTTTCTTACCTGTGTTGATTTGAGGAGTGTCGGGTCAGAGGTTGATGCAGAAAGCAGCTGAATTTAACGCTCCTGATTTTAGGTCACGAGCAACACACACATAGTGAAAGCGTGGAGGATGCTAACTTCTGCTCCGGCCTCAGACTTGCTTCATTTGCTAACAGAGCCAGTAAGGAGACACCTCCTCCAGGTGAACCGCCGTCTGGGAGAGGGTTTCCGTTGCCATGACACCGACACGCAAGCGCGTCGGTGTTGTGCCAAAAAGCGATCGTCTGCCAAAAATTGATTTCCGGTATTTGCCAAAAAAAAAAAAAAAAAAAAAAAGATTGGCTGTATTTAAATTACTGTAAATGATTTTTTGACCTAAAATCTGTGAAACATGCGTCAAACATATCATTCATGAACGATATTAAGTCATTTTGACCGAGAAACAACACTGCTGACAGAAACAAACTGCAATCACTTCTTGGCCAAGTGACTTTATATAGTCTTTATTTATCGCGGTAAAAACTGTCATGGACATTATTTATTTAGAAGATAGATCTGGCCAAGAGGGTGACAAAAAAATTGCAACAAATACAACATTACAGTTCTATAAATATATGTTATATATATAATGACAATAAAATCTTCTTGAATCTTGAATCTCTTGAATCACAGTCTGGCAGCTGGTCAGCTATCACACTCTGAGTTACCCAGGGTGCAGAATTACAGCACTGCATGTAAACTCTTTACATCACTGCTCCATATTTGATTAACTAATTTGTGGCAAAGTGATTGCTCCCACATCTGTGCTCAGCCTATGGGAGTCGGAGTTTGCGGACCGAGAGTTTATCCACACTAGGAAGTGGGGTGTGACCCCTGTAACGATCAGGTTAAAAACTACTCGATGATCCCAGTGGGGGTGGGGAGGCTGGATTTTCAATTATCATTTAAAGATATTTGGGAAGAGGAGGTGGTGGTGGGGACTACAGAACCATTTCCGCACAGATGCACTGCAGGAGCAAAAATATTAACATCTTTTAAGCTCATAAAAAAAAATATACAATCGTTTTAATCTCCAAGGGTTGAAAGGTCTCTTTAGCAAAAAATATTTTAATGCAGGAGCGTCTTCCGGCCTCCTAAGATTCCACTACAAGGTGCAGCAGGTTGGTCTAGGTCTTAATACGTCCTTTGAGACCTGAGGTGCGCTTCCACAGTTCTCCTGCGGAGAAAGCGACGACTTAATGTTTGGGTATTAGCGGCGTAAAGGCAGGGCAGGGCAGGGCTTGGCCAGATCATAACTTCGTCTTTTCACTTCTTTCTTGCTTTTCGTTGCCGGGTCCAGGACAGGGGGGAAGACTACATGGATTGGTGGACTTCGTCGGTAGCGTGTATTGCCCTACTCTGGATTTTCTGCTTTATAGACGGTAAGAGAAAACGGCTTTTATGGCACCTGTCCACTACCCTTTAAACGCACAGAACAAGGAACCACGCATCGCTCTACCCAATATATTTAATTGGTTGTACACCCTACTGTAACTTATGTTTTTGCTTGGCAAAAACATAAGTTACAGTAGGGTGCAGTAGGGTACTGCTGTCCCAAAACGACTTTGGCTATAATGGACGCAGGTGCGGCAGACCGTGTCACTGACTAAAACTTTCAGGAGTTGTACATCTTAATTTAAAAAATTAATAAATAAAACAGGTTATATTAAATTGTATTTAATGTTGTTCTGAGTCAAAGCTTTATATATATATATCCTAATTTTGGATTACCATTAAGAACCATTAAGCTTGACTGTTTCGAGATAGAGGAGAAAAAGCAACGCAAAGATTCATTTTAGTCTTTATTGCAGATTGAAGGTTTTGTGGTTTTGGTGGGTTGCTGCTGAGGGTACTTCATGCGTGCTTTACGCGCTGAACGCCCGCTTTGCGTGCTCAGGATACCCGCCGGCCAACGGGCTGGTGAGCAGACTTTAATCCAGTGGCAGACGCTGTTTGCGGTTGTCGACATTAGCCGCAGTGTTAATTTAGACTCCAGCTTGACCCTGTTACCTTCTTATCTCCAGGGAACGCTGTGCTTGAGCTGCGGCTGCTCTTCCATGCTCTGACCAAAGCAGCTTGTCACCTGTACCTGGCCCTGCTCCCTCTGCGCCGAGCCGCCACCCACTTCGCCGACTGCGCTAGGTACTTGGTAAACCATGCCCAGCAACCCCCCTTTCCCCCTGGCTACCTCCATCAAGGCGAACCCCTGGCCAGGAAGGGCACGCTACACTTCCTGGAGGGCATGTGCGTGGTGTGCGAGACGGTGCCCAATATGATGGGCGCAGCGCTTAGTATCGGGGCCGCTTTTTGTCACGCGCTGCAGGGAGGTTTCTACATCCTGGCAGCCACCCTGCGCACCATCCAGATCAACCTATTCTCGCAAATGAACGGCGAGAAGGAGAGGTGGGACAAAGAGCGGCTGAGAGCGAAAGAGGGCGAGAAGAAGCTCAATTCGAAAGTGCTGGAATACATCTCGGTGTTTTGTCAAGACCCTGTCAGCGCTTTACGCATCAAGGTCGACGTGCCACCTGTGTATAGATAATCTTTTTCCGTGGCTAACTGGCACATACGGGGCCTTCTTCTAACTGCTGAGGGGTTAGAAGTACAGCAGAGTGTTGATTGGTTTGCAGGGAGGGCAGGAGGTTGAACTCTGACCTCTGGTTTTCACTCACTGTTGAGGGAAATGGTACCAAAAGAATCAAATAAATTATGTAAGTGTGAGAAAAGATGAATAAACTATGGTGCATTTTGTTATATTGTTTTACATTTATGGAAATGTAAAAAAAAAATTAAACATCTCAATCAAATGAAACCCAACATTTTTGTTTATTGTATTTAGATCTTTATTGCTACATTATTTTACTCCTTAATCTCACAAACTATTTTAAAGTGCTATCTTGTTCATTTGTTCAGACATTTATTAACAATAAATCTACAGCAATATGATTAAAAAAATAAATCTATTAGCATTATCTTAATCCACAGGACTGGCAATGGAAAACAGGGTTATCAAAATGTCGCTGTTCACCTACTCATTCTAGTTGAAGTCAAACTAAATCAGCAGTAGGCCACCTTTAGGTCACCAACATTTATCCTGCAGGGCTGTTTGGCTTTATCTCAGCCCTGTCAGGTCTGTAAAAGGATGAGAGCAAAGACAGAAGTAGCCAACATTCAATAGATTAAGTCTGGCTGGCATCCGGGATCAAGTATTTTGCCTCTGAGCTCAGACTGCACTTGTACTGCGTGCGGCATAAAGAGACAGGCGGGATGATGATGAGGAAGGAGTAGACAGGGAAGCTGACACTAAAGTCTTGCGTCAGGTGTAGCGTGGAGCCTCTCAGGAGGGATTTTCCCAGCTACAGTGAGAAGGAAAAAAAAAGAAAAAAAAAAAAAAAATCCCTCAGGCTGGTGTGACAAACACAACTGAAAATCCACCACATTAAAGACATTTATATCAGTATTTTAAAAGGCAACAAGGTAAAATATTAAATTCTCATGACAGACACAAAATAGCAGCAGCATCATCAGTATCACAAATGAACTTACAGAGCATGTCTCCAATTCTTCTGACAGCTCCTTTGTTCACTTTGTACTCGTTCTGCTCGGACCTGAGATGAGAAGAGGAGGCGCATGTGTAATTTAGACATCAGAATTACGGACAGCTCCTCAACCACCAGAGAAAATAAGCTTAAAACCAAACAGGTTTGTAGGCTTAATCTCATTACTCACGCCCTCAGCTTTGTCACTGCCTCCAGCCTTCGAAGGGCCGAAAAGACATTTTTCTGCACATCAGAAGAAAGGGCTTCAAACGTGTGAAGGTCACCTGCGGAAAAACCAAACAAACTGAGTTCGCCGCAAGTTACCAGGTTGCAATGACTCTAGAGATCAGAGGTCATTTACCTGAGAGGATGAGCTTTGTAGCCAGGTTTCGCACAGCAGGTAGAACCCGTTTCTCAGTAAACACACAATCTTCCTCTTCACACAAGAACCTGAACATCAGCTGGATATAAAAACACTCCAGTGAATTAAAGAACAAGCTTTCTTCACTTCTTTTAGTCTGCTTTGAGTCAGCCACTGCTAATCAGTGCCATAACTTTCACAAAGTGTGGCCACAAGTGGTGTGACCTACTAACCTCTGCAGCACTTTTTAGTGGCCACTACTAAAAGACTGATATATTAGAACATATAAGTAGGCAGATGAGGTGGCATAAATCTCAGGAATGTGACCTGATGACAGCCGTTTTCATCCTGATACTCTGTTTAGTTTTACTTTCATTTTCCAAAGCTGTTTGTTTAGGTCAAGTTCAGGAAAATACTGAGGTTTGGGTTACGCTGGGTAATACACACACACACAAATTTAGCTCTTCATATAGTCATAAAATGGCTTAATTATATTTAATTTAATATTATTGTATGAGTTTAAAAGTTAAGCGTAGAGCATGTCCTTTCATATGGTTAGAAACCCTGCTATGATGGTTAGTCAGCCATAACTAATATCTGAAGTGATGAATAACATTTTTAAGATGATAATGGTATTCTAGTGTAATCCAGCAACTCTCCTGAAACATTAAGGTCCATAATTTGTTGGACAAAGACACTTTTTGTGGTTTTGTCAGTCTAAGAGAAGAAAGCCATCATTAGGCTGAAAAAGCAAAATAGAGAAACAAAAATCAGAGATACAGGAAAAACTTTACAAGTGGCCAAATCAACAATCTGGTCCATTCTTAAAAAGAATGAATGCACTGACCAGCTCAGCAACACCAAAAAGGCCTGAAAGACCACCAAAGTGTATGATCACACAATTATGTCCATGGCAAAGAAAAACAACCTCACAACATCTAAGCAAGTCCAGAACACTCAAGGAGGTAAGTATCATTGGCGTGGCCTACAACCAAGAGGTGCCTTCAAGAACGGAAATGCAGAGGGTTTACAACAAGGTGCAAACCACTGGTTACACTCAAGAACAACAAGGCCAGAACAGACTTTGCAAGAAAACATCTAAAAGAGCCTGCCTAGTTCTTAAAATAAAAAAACCCAAACACCATTCTTTGGACAGATAAAACCAAGATTAAGCTGTACCAGAATGATGTAAAGAGAAAAAGTATGAAGAAGTAAAGAAACAGCTCATGACTCCAAGCACGTATGGCTGCCAGTGAAACCAGTTGGGTCACTAGTGTTTACTGATGATGTGACTGCTGACTGGTGTAGCATTTCAAGTGTGAAATGTACAGGGCTGTCCTCTCTGCTCAGAGTCAGCCAAATGTTGCAAATCTGATCAGACAGCGCTTCACAGTGCAAACGGATAATAACCCAAAGCAAACTGCAGACGCAACACAAGGGTTTCTCAAGGTAACGAAATGGAATATTCTTTAAGTCAGCCACCTGATTTCAATGCAACAAAGCATGATTTTCAGTTATTAAATACAAAACTAATGCAGAGAGACCCACAAACTACCAGAAGGTGGAGGTGGCTGCAGGCCTAGCAGAGCATCTTAAGGGAGAAAATACAGCATTCTGGGACATCCAGTTCCAGACTTCAGGCTGTCAGATGAAAACACTTTGCATTCAAAGTATTCAAAGCATTTAAAACAAAGTTCAATTTTCCATTTATTTTTGAGCCTCTGAAAATCAGGGGCTATGTATAAAAACTGTCTGTAATTCCCACACAGTTAATGCAGAAGTTTTGTAAAACACGCTGAATTAAAGATGAAAGTCTGCACTTCAAAAATCACATCTTGATTGTTTGTGTACAGAAGCAAAAATACCAGAATTGTGGCTTTTTGTCCAATAAATTATGGAGCTCTCTCTATTTACTCTAATGCTCGGAGTCACACTTTATTTCAGTTTCTATTCTTTGAAATCTCTCATGATGAAAGGGGAAAACGTGATAAATGCTTGAAGTAGAATTAAACCCACATATATATAAAGTTCACTCTTTAAACAAATGAGAAATGTGGGTTTTAAAACTGCCTTTCAGAAAGAGAAAGCCAGTTGTGCTCAGAGAAACTGGTTTGCCCTTAATTACTCAAGTTAAAGGACCTGATATGAGTCTAAGAAGGGTTGCAGCAGCTTCTGCAGAAAGGACAGCACTTCCAGCCCTGTGTCTGACACGGTCACTTCCTGTTGACTGATGAGGACTGCTCCACATTTCTGCAGGAATGAACATGCCTCCTCAAAGTCCTAAATGATGAAGAGACAGCAGTTTGCAATATGAGTAACCATAAATACATAATCAAGAAGACACAATCTCTATCAAAAAGGTATACAGGTCACAAAGTTAGAAGCAAATAACTAAAGCATCTTAAACACAATTTCCTATGGATAAAATCCATTTAGCTCTTCCTGAGGTTATTGTCTTTATGAGAATGGGATGAATGAGAATAATCTTGATCCTGACAAATATGGCTATTACCTGAGATGCCCTGCCGGGGATAAAGATGAATTCATTGGAGAAGACATCCTGCAGGAAGCAGAAGAAGGTGAAGAGCTCATCTGTGAACAGAACAGGTCATGGTTAAGCAGGATGCATCCATTTATGAGACTGAGAACATGAAACTGTGCCACTCACCCCTCTGTGCACTTTTTGTGATGTGTATGGCAGTTGCGAGCATTCCTGGACGCACAAAAACATGTAACGCTTGATTCCTATAAGAAACCAGCATCAGCATCGCTGGTGCTGTCCTCATCACATCCTCCTCTGGACTGAGTGGATGTTGCTTCGCTGGCTCTTCCTCCTGAACCAGGTAGACACGGCCCGCTTTATGATGGACAATGGAGTGATGAAGAGCCATGGTGGATGACATCACATCAGCATCTGGGATGTTTGCTGCAAAATGCAACCTTCACATTATCTTGGGGGTTTCAGGTTTGAGGGTCAAATCCCCTTCAGAAAGTCGTGTGTGTGTGTGTGTGTGTTTAAGTGCTCACACGTGCCTGCATGTGTGAATGTTCACACACAGGACACCTGTGAAGTGAGACAGTTCAGTGGAGTCCTCTTAGGATAAGTTACTTAAAGTGCATTAATCCACTGAACAGCTCCAAAGTGATTCTGAACACTTGTGCCAACTTGCATTCACCTAATCTTTGTGATCCACATAGGAGCGGGTCAAAAGGAGCCTTCAGTGTCCTGAGGGGAGACGGACTTAGATGCAACAGAAGGGAAACTACTCAGTTACTCTTCTGCATTAACCTTGTCTGGTTGTCTAGCAATGCAATATGCAAAGGCCACCTACTGGTCACTGAAGGGAAAGCAAGTCACATTAAGGCCCCACTGTAAGCAGAGCCTCTATTAATCTTAACCCTAAGCTTGATGCTGGTGCTTTAATACACAATATCATTAAAATAATTTGATATTTTGTAACCCACCCGGCCAGTTCAGACGAGCCCCAAAGTCCAGCGCCAGTTTCCTGAGCCAGAGGGTTTTTTCTGTGACTTCATGCCACTGAAGGCCCTCTTCTGTTAAAGTTGTGACTGGAGCCTGGAGCAACAGGCAGGCCATCAAAGACCAAGGGCTGATCAGAGAACCCTCCTCCTGGGTTCTTACAATCAAACAAGCCAGCCAGTTCACACAGCCCTGGGTCTCTGGAGTGGGCCTCTGAGGAAGATCTCTGAACAGAAGATGAGGCAGATTATGAGGTTACATACAGGTTATTTCATGAAATTTTGAGGGTTTACAATGACACAACTATACACTCAAGTTGTGTGATTATTACACTGTGCTATGCTTTTGTTTATTTGGTATATTTAAAAAAAAATTTCTATGTTTAAGAAAATTCTATATTAAAAAGGTACATTTTTAAATTTAAGTTGTTTTATACTCTTCATCCAAACTGCTTACTTACCACTAATGGAGATTACATTCACAGAAAATATAAATGGCAAATTATGAACTACTTTACTACTGATTTTTATAGGTGGATACCCCAAAATCAGCATTTCTAACCAGAGCCATCTGTGACTGTGATAAATAGGCACCAAAACAACAGCTAATCTGTACCTTGGTATGAGGTTGTACTCGCTCCGATTTATCTTTCCTTCACACAGCTGTCGGGCAGACAGGGGGCGGCCAAAGTTCACATGCATGCAGCCGTAATCTTCCTGCAGAACGCTGCTAGCCTTAAAGAGTCCCTGCAGGGAAGAAGCAAGGGCAAGAGGCTCATGTTTTCACATCTTTTAGAACCAAAGATTACATGTAAATTTTGATGAAGTCAAAAGTAATGTAGCCCAAACTTACCATGGTGCTTTCTTTGGGTTTGGGGACACCCAGTAACTCAAGTGCGAGCAATGACTCCTCCAGCACTCTGTCATAACTGATGCTGATGGGCACCAGCGTGACATCGAATACCTCACCTTTGAAGTAGGGCTCCAGCACCATGTCCATCATACCTGCAGACAGACGCAGATGTTGCACAGCTGACACAGACATATCCAAGTGGAAAAACAAAGAAACGCGACCTTAAAAGAAAACGCGCTCCAAGATCAGGATGTAAATGTTTCTTGGAATTAAAAAAATAAATAAATAAAATGTTGAAAAATGAACAATACCAAAATTTATACATGACCTGAAAATACTGTTTGACTTTTAATACCCTCAACTGTGAGAGTGTATGTCCCCTTGGTATGGAAAAACAATCAACAAACAAAAAAAACACATACCTATAAAGACCTTTATGACCTGAAAAGATAAATCATTAACCAGGTAAATATCTCTGTAATTAGTGTGGCAGTGGAGGGCTTTCAAGAAACCCACAATGGAGAAAAGACCATCATGCTCATCTGCATTGAAATTAAAGCAACAACAACAAAAAAAAAAAAAAAAAAAAAAAAAAAAAAACTTTGACATCCTGGGACACACCAACAAACAAGGTCCTACATTTGGACACTTACCAAGCTTTGGCACCAGAGACTTCAGTGTGCGACTCCTGAAGCCTTCTACATAAAACTCTAAAGGAGCATATCCTGTCTACAAAAGAAAGATTAAGCTGTTGGAAGCCCTCTTTTTTATTGTTAAATACAGGAGCTGACTGTCAATGATGCATTCAGGAATACTTTGAGAAGTCAGTGACTCACCCTGACAATTGTTCGGACGTATTCTGTCAGTACCGCCCAGTACAGTTTATCAGAGCCGATCGCTCGTCGGATAAAGAAAGCTCCAGAGCGGCGCAGAATCCCTCCAACAATCTTCATCCCTGCCAGAGCTTTACAGTGGAGGAGGAGAGACGACAAAAAAAAAAAAGTTTTGATGCTACGCTGCAAATCAACTGGCTGTAATGTAGTATGATTTAAATCACTCTTTGCTGTTTTAATTCAAATAGATACTTGCGAATTCCTGCAGCAATGACAGGTATTGGGATGTCGTAGGTGAACAGGATGTAGGAGATAACCAGGAAGTCCATATAACTCCTGTGATTGGGAATCAGGATCACGGGACTCTCCTGGACGGCTTGTTGGAGCTGTAGTGACAGAAAAATTCAAGCTTTGAAGAAATCAGAGAAATTACAGTAAATGAACTGATTCTCATATAGCAGGTTTCATACCAGCAACCATTCATACAAGCACTTTCTATGTCAGTGCTTTCTTTCCAACACCCAGCCAGGGACCAAACCACCAACCTCCAGATTAGTAGAGGATCTCCTCTACCTCCTGATTCTCTGTATAGTACTAGGAAGCCGCAATAGTTGCCCCCCCCAAAAAAAAAAAAATCTGAAGCGCTTTAATATATTATTTTATATATATATAGTACATTTTAAAACAAACAGGTCAACAACTGATTAAAGTGTACTGATTTCTGAGGCGTTCTGACCATGCTGAGTCCTTCCATGTTGACATAGATGCTTCTGAAGACTCTCTTGAACACCTTGTTGACAGTGTAGGCCATCAGTCTGATAAACCCCAGCTGCAGGTTTTGAGACATTTCCTCCAAAATCCCACAGGCCTCTTCTCGCACCTTCTCCACAGATGACCCCGTCTCCATGGCAATCTAAGGGGGGATGTGAGGTGGATAAGACTGACTCCATGTTGACAATGCTACAATGTAAAGCTTCATTATCCCTTATTTATTTATTTATTTTTAAATGACATACCTCTTTAGCAACATAGCGCAGATAGTGGGACTCCAGCACAGCTTTGTTGAGGTCAGAGGTGGAGCAGGGTGGGGCTCCTTTGTACAGTTGGGGGGTAAACGTCCTCAGGGCATAGCTAAGATCACTGCTGCGCCTCCTCTCCTCTAATACATCCGTAAATTCATCCTCATCCTTCAGGTTTGCTGTGGCTGAATCTTTATACTGGAGGAAGGAGGAAGTTTTATTTTAAATGTCTTAAATCTAAGATGTTTGACACTGGAACAAAACAGAAACCCCACAGCTAACCTACTGAAGGGTTTCCTGGGTGTCCCCAGAAGTATAGAATTACTTTAGCTCTGTAATGGTGGTCCAAAGTAGCATCACAGAACGCTGGTGTTTTGAATTTGGATTCATTAGAATCACATGTTTTATAGTATAGAATTTTAGCTTTATTTCAAGGGGATCAACAAAAGCACTGCATTAACTATTTAGGAATTACAGCTATTTTTATACACAATATTCCATTTTCAGAGGATCAAAATTAGTCGGCCAATTGACCAACAAGCAATTTCATGTTAAGGTGAGGTGGAAAATTCAAATAAATCTATCAGAAAGACAGCAAAAAGACCAGCTCAGCAACAGAAAAAATGACTGGAAGACACCAGAAGACAACTAAAGTCCATGAGGACAGAATTATCACCATGCATAACCAAGTCAAACATACCACACCATCTCTCAAACATGGTGGAGGCAGCGTTATGGTATGGTATGGGCATGTATGGCTGCCAGTGGAACCAGTTGGGTCACTAGTGTTAAGTGATGATGTGCCTGCTGATAGAAGTAGCAGGATGAACTGTGAAGTATACAGGCCTATACTCCCTGCTCAGATTCAGCCAAACGCTGCAGCGCAAATGGCCCAAAGCAAACTGCAAAAGCAACCCAAGAGTTTCTCAAGGCAGAGAAATGGATCTACTTCAATAGCCAAGTTATTTACCTGATCTCGACTCAATAGGCTACAGCATGCTTTGTAGTTAATGAAGACAAAACTGAAGGCAGAGAGACCCACAAACAAGCAGCCACTGCAGGCCTAGCAGAGCATCTCAAGGGAGGTAACAGCATTTGATGTCCATGCAATCACTGTCAAGGATTTTCATGCAAGTACTTCAGAGCCTCTGCATAGCGGAATATGTACGCAAATGTAATCCTTAAAAAGTTGGTGCAATACTTTTGTAAAACCACTTGAATTTAAACCTGAAAGTCTGCATTTCAATCACTTCGAGATGATCTCATTTAAGTTAGTTATGTCTTTAATCCGTTAAAATGCTCTGCTCACCTCTAATCTGAGTTTATAACCTTTATACACAAGCATGTTTTTGTGACAGTCCAACTAGTTTCGAAGCCAGTTCTGCTCTAAAGCAAAAGTGAAAAAAAAAAAAGTGTAAACTTAAAGGACGTACAGCGCTTACTTATAGTTTCTGTTTCTCTTTGAGGGAAAATGCGTATTTTTTATTATTTTTGGTGGGCCAAGACAAATGAAATATCTTCCTAAAAACACGAAGTTTATCTTGTTAAAACCATAAACAGTCGTTATCGCTCATGTGCTCTGTTTTGCAGTCTGCTCTGACCTGTTAATACCGGTTGGTGAAAAACTATTAAGCAACACGGGCTTAGAAACACTGTTTTTCTAAGTAGACCAAAGTTTCAACAAACTAAGGCGGCTCGGACACCTCTGTCTGCATAATTAACAGCAAAAACAACCTCTACTTGAAGGCAGACGAAAGCAAACATCACTAATAGTTTTGTTCAGCGGTCTCTTCTTAGCTCTTGCATATTTTCTTGTCGCTGCTAACTTTGAAAGTTTTGAAGAAAAGCGTCGACAGAGCCGAGCGAAAAGGATGCGCCGAGTGTATCGAGGAGAAGGACAAACCCAGGCTCCTTACCGTATTCGTCATTCTGTACACGGAGGAACACGACCCCAGCAGGTGACTGCTCTCATTGACTTTGTCTTTTTGTACTTGGAGGTTCTCCTCGATACACACTGCGTGTTGTAATACAGCACTTCGGGGCCCAGGGCCAATGGTGTCGCTGGGTTTTGGAAACTCCTCCCGCATATTGTAATGTGCAGCCCTCTGGTCTCAACCAGCCCCTCCACTTTTCTATGTGTGGTGCTCATGCTTCACAGGCAAACCGGAGTTTACCGATTGTGGAAAAATGTCTTGCGATGATATGTGGAAAAACTCTCTTACACTCTTAGTGCTCCCATAGGAATTATAGGGGTAAATGGAAACACATCAGGAATGATCTCAGGGCATGCTGCCTATCAGTATAGGAAGGGTTATAAGGCCATTTGCAAACAATTTGAAGTCCATGATTCTACAGTGGGAAAGATTATTTGCAAGTGGAAAAGAGTGGATTTCCCAGAAAATTCATCCCAAATGTCAGACTGTGCAGTGCTCAGAGAAATTGCAAATAACCCGAGAGCTACATCTCAGATTCTGCAGGCCTCAGTAAGCATTTTAAAAGTTGTGACAGTACAGTTGCAAAGCTGCATCACAACAAACCACAAGACTTCTGGGACAGTGCCCTTTGGACAGATGAGACCAAAGCGGAGATGCTTGGCCATAATGTACAGCACCATGTTTGTTGAAAACCAAACACAGAACATAAGCACAAACACCTCATACTAACTGTTAAGCACGGTGGTGGAGGGGTGATGATTTGGGCTTTGTTTTAGGACCACAGGACCTGGGCACCTTGCAGTGATTTAGTCGACCATGAACTCCTGTGTGTACCAAAGTATTCTAGAGGCAAATGTGAGGCCATCTGTCCAACAGCTAAAATTAGGTCATGCAACAGGACCATGATCCCAAGCATAGCAGCAAATCTATCAGCCTTGATTTTATCAGTGTCCCAGTCAAAGTCCAGACTTCAACCCGACTGAAATGCTGTGGCAGGACTTTAAGAGAGCTGTGCTAAACGAATGCCCACAAACCTCAATGAAGAGTAAAGAAGAGTGGCGCAAAATTCCTTCACAATGGGAGAGACTGATAAATTCACGCAGGAAATAATTACTTCAAGTTATTAAAGTTGGTTCTACGAGCTATTAAATCATAGATTAATCATTAATCACAGGATTGCATAGAGTCACGTGATAATGTTTTCTTTTTTTGACAATTTTCATAGTGAATATACATATATGATATAAATTAAGCCCTTTTGGTTAACCTGCTCCCTGTTGGCCCCCCACCCCTCTGTGCAGCCAGTCTAGAGCTACAGACTCAAAAATGCTTCACCAGCCAAGAGAAGCCGGTGTGGGTTTCATCAGTGGGGAGCGGTCTGATGCATCACTCCCATGACAGACAGATGAAGACATTCAAAATGAAGAGCAGCCACAATAGAGAATATTTGTAAACCTTTATTTTGGGTGTCAAAATGAACTTTTTTGTTGCTGTTAAATAACAACTCATCATCTGCTGTTAAGGTGGACATTAGTTCGGCAGGCAGAGGAGTTGTTCTTGTTCCTACTGATAGTGGATGGTCACACACAAAGTATTTACCCAAGTGTCATTAATGAGCACGATTGCACCAATTTAACTGTTTGAAGGAAAGCAAAGGTGTGGCTCATGTTCACAGTTAAGGCAAAAATAAAAACACTTTCAAGCTATTTTAGCTCTTTCACTGAAAGAATAATAGCACTCTTAAAGCATTATGTACACACACACACACATCATCGCTTAAAAACTATACTGTAGGCCTATGATAATATTCAGCTAATTTTATTCACAATAAACTAAGTGATGGAGAAAAAGATCAAACTTTCCTTTTTATACTGTGACCTCTCTTAGCTGCGTATATTCTGATGAGGATTTCTGGTAGCAGTAATAGAAATATAAGCTATCTTACACACACTGTTATACTTAAACAGTATAACGTCGACATCTAAACAATCATGTAGACTAGATGAACTGTAAAGGCGTCTCACAAATCCAAACAGAAATCACATTCTCACCACAACAGATGCATACTCTGAATAGAAAAATAAAAATATTTCAGCAACAGATAACGACACTTAAATTTTAGAGGAAGTTGATGACTTAAAGTGTTGTGCTTTTCGGTTATAACACTGACTTGATTGATTTGAATTCAAATAGAGTCATACTTCACACGCATACATGTTGCTACATTGTAACGTTGCCTGTGGAGAGCTGCACTTCCATGCTGACTGAAGACCGTAAAATACAGGAGGGCCAAAACTGGCATGAGCTGAATAAAAAAAAATGCAGGAACATAGAAATAACACCAAAAATACCAAAAAGAAAGATGGCTGCCCCTCCCTGAGCCTGGTTCTGCTGGAGGTTTCTTCCTGTAAAAAGGGAGTGCTTGCTCATAGGGGGCCATCTGATTGTTGGGGTTTTCTCTCTATTACTGCAGGGTCTTTGCCTGACTATATAAAGCGCCTTGAGGCAACTGTTGTTGTGAATTATATGAATAAAACTGAATTGAAAAAGTCGACAGATGAAAATGTAGAAATCAACTGAAGACACTGGCTTAACTACGCCATTTTTTAAATGTGAGTAATGTATTTGTGTGGAAATGCTTATGCCATTTTTGGTCCTCCAGACTAGATGGTCACAGTAAGAAAATTAATTCCAAATTGAGTGTTTGGCACAAGTTTAAGTAACCTGTTCTCTGATGTGTGCACTGCATGGTTATGATGAACAGAGGCCACAGGTAGGCCATTACTGTGTGCTGAAGTCTAGCTACTGAGATACTGTCAACACTCCCTTTAATATAGTATCAGTACTAAGCTGCCTGAATAAATTACTATTATTTCTCATACGCATACATACATATAGTCAGATGAACCCAAAGGCCATCTTTTAATAAAAGTGCGCTTATATGCATCTTGTGCATTAAGACTATTCACAGCAGATTGCTTTACTTTTTTACTAGTTTTACTCTCTGCTGTCCACTAATAAAGTGCTCCATCTCGTGTTAA